>NC_141537.1:66102500-66417500 GCF_021556685.1 Rattus norvegicus
ATGGTTGTGTTTTCTGATGGTTTTAGGCAACCTCTGCGAAAGGAGTAGAGACTGGCAGGTTGAGAGTCACTGACGTAGATGAGTGTATACAGGTAAAGATGAAAAAATGTTGAATAATAGGTTAAGGATGAAGTGTTGATTATTGAATTAAAATTGGAGGTGTTGAGAGAACTTCTCTCAAGTGAACAGACCAAAACAGCATGAAAGTAACTAGAATTAGTGGGGGAAAGGCTATTAGCATTGGCTGTGACAAGGCCTGGTGGAGTCAGTGAGAGACTCTATAAACATATGTGGAGGATGGGAAGAGTAATCACAAGCGACATGAGGAAGGAGGACGAGCACAAGAAGGGGAAGTAGAGAATGAAGTGGGGAATTAGATGGCCTAGGACGAGACCATTACTGGGTGAGTGAGGACCAGTGCAGATTTTATGCTCATATACGCAATGGTGCTTAACAACAATTTTGAATCTGAATGATATCTGGCCAGTTTTATTGGCAGGTAAAGTAAGTTGGATTATGATAAAAAAATTGTGGATGCCAAAGATGTTGCTAATTACCCTACAGTGTATAAGACAAAAAGAAACACACACACACACACACACACACACACACACACTCACACACACACACACAAATCCAGCCCCCAAAATCATTAGTGCTGAATTGGAGAAGCAAGCTGTCTGGTCACCAGAAGTCTACGAAAATATATTTATTTATTTAATTTGATATAAACATTAGCTGGCCTTGGAAAGATTTTGATAGAAATGTTCCAGATGAGACTGACCTCCAAACTGCTTCTTCCAGTTGCAAGGGATCTTACATCTCTGAGTCTTCATGGTTTGTTTGCACTCGGCACCAGTGCGAGTGCCCTCCCGGGTGCCTAGACCACAGTCCCCGCTGGTGGGCACGCACACACTCCATTGCCATTCTCCACAGTCAGATTTTTTCACCTTTTTTTCTGCAAAGAAGGAAACAAAAAGCAATCGCCATCCAGAACTATTCTGAACTCCTAGGCATGATTAAGTCTCGTTCCTCAGCACCTCGATTGTGGAATCTATGATTTTCACCTCTACCTGCATTCTCCCATAAGACAGTGGGTATGTGATAGGCATCTTCTCAATGATCAAATCAATGTATAAATAAGAGAGAGAAAGATAACAAGGGTTTGGGGATAGAACTAAGGCTACTAAATCATGTGTTAGATAGAGATTGTTCAAAGTAACTCACTAATATTTGCTTTTAGAAATAAATTATTTCTGAGTGAACAAGGCATTCTCTCTCTCTCTCTCTCTCTCTCTCTCTCTCTCTCTCTCTCTCTCTCTCTCTCTCTCTCTTCACCTCTTTCTGGACACCATGACATGAGCTGCTCTGTTCATGCTACCACAGCTGTGATGGACTGACATCTCTGAAACCCTGAGGGAAAGAAAGCCTTCTTCCTCTTAAATTCACGCCTCAGGTGTTTGAATGCAGAAACAAACAGCTGAGTAACACCCTCATAGCAGATGGAATTTGAAGACTTGTGTGACTCTGATGGAAACTTTGAGAGTGTGAAATATTATAAAAACAAATATTCCTGTAAAAATAAAAAGGTTCTAAGTAGTTTACGAAAAAGAGGAGCAAGCGTCTATTATAAGTAATAGTTGTCAGACTAGCAGTTTCATCGCAAACAGATGGTCTGGTTTTGTGTGGCAGGTAAAAGGACATAATAGAAATGTGGTCTAGGTCACAGACTAAGGCAGGTCCCAAGCTGCACAGCCAACTCATGAGCAGGCTGCGGCCGGCGTAGTCACTCATCAGCATAACAGGATAACGTAAGACTAGCCTTGCTTAGCATTTCTCTAAATAATTAAAGGGAAGTTAGAAGTGGTGGGAGGGAGGAGGCAGGGAGCTGGTCTGTATAGGTACCATCTAGTCAGGGATACATGGCTACCACCCAGTGAAGCATCTCTCTCTGAATCCACCGCTTACCTGGTTTCTCTTTCTTCCCGGCCTCAGCAGTGTCCACGGCTGCCAGGATGAAAATCAAGGCCAGGAAGGCAGCTGCAAATTTTCGACGTTGCTGCTGGTATTGCTGGGACGACATTTCTGAGGGTGAAGAGAAAGAGAAAAAGGTGATTTCTACTTAAGTCAGGATGAAGATCCACTCCTTGATGAAGCACTCTGTGTGAAGCTTCTGGAACACTAGCTTAAAAAAAAAAAGACGTATCAATCAGTGCAAGCATAATTTTGCTATTGTTTGCTACCAACTGCTAACGGCAATAAGTCACATAGTCTCTAACAATATCGAAGCCATATCAGATGCCATAGATAGTTGTTAGCTATGACGACGGAATTATCAAAGCAAGAGAATTTCGAGGCATAATCTTGAGCAGAACCCTTCAATCAATCTTGCTGCTTGCATCACTTGGTAATAACAGATACAACCATTTTCAGGCGGTCTGGCAGTTCCTAGAAACATTTATGGTATACAGTGGAGGGCAGGGGTTGTCAGAATGGCCATGGTAAATGATGGCCTATGTTAGCATGGGCTGGGCTGACTGGCTTTTCTTTTTAATCTTTAAGTACCTTTGGCAATGAGCAGTATCTCTGATCCATATCTTTTCATGATAACTTCTAACATAGTATTACCATCCCATTATTCATTAAAGTGAAACACAGAAATAGAGCTGGCATGATATGATACTATCAATTTATAAACTGACCTTATTCAAGACCTATTAAATCCTCAGATCTAGGGAACAGTGATTACACTTGCTCAATATATGAAATACTTCTCATCTCACATAAGTCAAAATCCCTAGGCAACACTAGGGAGATCTCTGTTAAACTTAAAAACCTGTGTGATAACCCTCCGTTAAGATGATCTCCTTGCCTAAACATACCCAAGGAATCAGTTGACCGTAGAAACTTGCTTGATAGTCATTTACCTCCATCCGCTGTGTTAATGGTATTTTATAGGTCACATGAAAGTGCAGAAATGATCTTTGGTTATTGTTAATATGTGACATATTTTCCCAAGACTGGCAATAGATTGATTTTATTTTGTAATCTCTTTAGTGAACAATAAGACACTGTGTATGTGTGTGAGTGTGTGTGAGTGTGTGTGTGTGTGTGTGTGTGTGTGTGTGTGTGTGTGATCATGGTTGCTAAGTTCATATTCATTTCCATGGTGTTAGAATTATCACTTATAGAATCATACTCTTTTGCTATCAATGACTGGATTCAATAGTATGAGTAAGCTTTTTTCACCTGAAACTAAAATTAACTAACATGAACCCTGCTTAGTTACTCAGCACCATTTCTATCTCCATTGACCATCTGGTATAGGCAGTTTTGCTCTGCCTAATGCTGGACTCTTACGACAGTCTCACTGAAGTGCTCCTAGCAAATCTGAACTAAGTCCTCATCTCATGACTAGACATAAGAAGCCAGCCTGAACTCACTGATTTGCAAGCGTGTCAGAGTGCTCAGAAATGAGTCCCCTGTGCACCTATATGATGCTCTTTTTCCTATGATATTCAAAAACCATTAACATGATTAGGTGTAACACCAACCAGAAATTATGTTTTCCCCCAAAGGCACCTTTTAGTGCCTAACCACTGCAGTGAAACTTCTGAGAATTCTTAAAAGGCAAATTAACTGTGGTGTCCTTTATGGCTTTTCAACTTTATTTCGAATTAGATTTCACTTTTGTGGATAAAAACTACCTTAAATATAAGGTTATGATGTAGACTATTATGAGAATCTGAAAATTCCCACTGAGAAAGCACAACTCTGGAGAAAACTTTCTGACAAGCCATGGGTGATGATCTTCCTTAGTCTTCATAAGTGTAGCCAGTGATGAAATCAGAAGTCATTCTGACTAAGTCAATATCTTACTACCTAAGCTTTTATGGGAGTGTTAAAAGAGTAAAGGTTTAAAAGAAGAGCAAAAGAAATGAAATGATTAAAATTACCCAAGTCCACCCAAGAGTACTACTTAATGGTAATACCATTTGAGTGCTCTAAACAATACTCAATTAACTTTTGGCACCTTCCTGGTCCATAGATATGTGAGTAATTATGCAGATAGCAGCTTGCATGTGGTACATGCAGAGCTGACTATTTATCATCGGCATCAAATAAAACCAAAAGCTTTCCCTGCACAGAGCTTAACTCTGCTTGTTCTCCAACGTGCTGGGTGCCAGATGACTGCAGAAGGAAAAATAAGTCCCCCTCAGACACACAAAGCAATTAGGGAAGTGGGTAATTACTTTTCACACTGAGAAAAAGAAACAATGAAAGAATAAAACTTACTAAATTGGCCAAGTTCTTTTGAGAAATTTCTTTCTTTCTTACCACCTTCTGCTATCTTTATTATATTTGACCTGACGAACATAATTCACTGTGGCTAACAAATTGAAGGATACCGTAAATGGATGCTGGGACACAGTAATCGACTGTTGAGTTATCTCAGTGAAGCCTGAAACTCACTGACAAATAAAGGAACTAATTGAAGAAAAGCATTCGTTTTTACCTCTTATTCTGAAACAAGGCTGATTAGAATGTGTAAGAGATCCTCTGTACTAAAGCATGATAGTGTAATATAGGATTTTGAGGATGGCAATATCTGGTGTAAATATAGACGAGGTTGCCAGACACTGTCCCTGGTGAATTGTTTATAAAAGGCAGCATAGCATCTGGAGGCAGAACTCTTTATTCAAAATTTAATTTCACCAGTATTTTTTTTCAGATTGTCTTTGAACAAATCAGAATATCACAACCAATTGAACTGGTTTTGATATCAAAATATTGAGAGTAAGTGGTAGGACTGCTAATAAAACAACTGCCAGAGGCACTTCCCATAAAATCCGCAGGACAGACAGAGATAATCCAGATTATTAGGAAGCACGTTACCAACATAGCTTACCTCTACAGCTCTATGGTTTGTACTTAAAGTGTTCTTTATGAATTAGATACTTGGTCCCCAACTCTAGCAAGTAGGGCATTGAGGAAGTGAGTGGACCTTTAGAATAATTCTGCTTTTATCAGTAATTTAATCCATGGATAAATTAAAAGATTGAATAGAGTATTAAGAGACAGTAGAGCTGTAGAAAGTGGAGCCCTGTTGAGGCAGCAGGTCAACAGGTCTTTGAAGGGCATATCTTACCCAGTCCCTTTGTACAACTTCTCTCTGTTTGCCCACCTCTAGGAGATGAACAAACGTGCTTCTGTATTACCTTGGTCCCCAAACAATGCAGTACCCAACATAGATTAAAACATCTGAAGCTGTGAGTCAATACAAATACTTCTTTCTTTAAACTATTTAAACTGCCTTTCACAGTGTTGAAAAGTTTAACACAAAGATGCTCTTTTTAATTGAAAAAAATATTATAAGCATCGAACTTGGTGTTTTTGATATTATATCAAAGCGAAACCAAACAAGATATCACAAGACAGAAATAATTTAATTAAAATCAGCTAGTAGCTCCTTCAGCCTTCAGGGGACCCTAATTCATCCTGCTTTACTTTTTGGAAGCATAATAAAATTCAGGGAACTTAACTCGCAGTGTATCCTTTGAGTTCAGAGCCCAGTGTTGAAAATTAGCAACTGTGTGGATGCAGTTGAATTTACATGAAGTGAGGAGAATACCCGTTTACAATTATACCCCATGCCTTTCTACATGGAAAAATATTCCTCTCCCATCTTTTTATTTGAAGCATCTAAGACAGAAGGAGCCCCCGGTGCTTAGAAGTTGTTCCTAAAACTTTGATCTTGAAAAAAGTCACAGAAATATAGCTTAAAGCAGATGAGTAAATTTTTACACTAAAAGTAATATCTTAGACATTGACACTGTGCTAGAAACAATCACGGGTCTCTCCAGACTTGTAAAGAAAAGTGACCATCAAATGGGTAAAAATGCATCTGTATCCATTCATGCCGTAGATTATACTAGATACTTTGTGGGTTTATTTAGCTTAACCTCTAAGAAATAGAAAATCTTATAAATTATAAAATAAAATATAAGACATTGAAAATCATACAAAACCACAGAGTATTTGAATGAATCTTTATAAAAATAGAACACTTTTCCCAGAACATCAATTACTTTGCATGTTCCTTGTCCTAAATACAGCTCTTCTTTCAGGAAGTAACTAACAGAGAAATTCTTTCCATTTGTTGTTTGAGAGCTTATTTAAATATATTTTAAACTTACCTAATTTAAAATATCTGAATGCCTTTTGACTTGTTTTTAACATATATGACTGCTAGTCATTGACTTCTGGTTCTTGCTTCTTACATTCTTAGAAAATACAAACCATCTAGTCAATATATCCCAGATTCTGAATTTTAGTAATTATAGATTTAGGTCCAATTCAATATTTTTCCATCCAGGTGAGAATTAAAAACTGTAAATAGAAATCTTCCTAAAATGACTTCTAGGATTCAACAATCCTCTCTAATGATAACCCTAATCCCAACCCATGCATCCTTTATGACTTTGTTCTCCTGGTGCTAATTAAATCTCTGATTTACTCAATTTCCCTAAGTTTAACATCCACTAATTAGTTTACTAGCCGTTAACTAGTCAAACATAAAAAAATTAGAAGTTCAAAATTAAAACAAACCAAACATATTGTAGATTTAAATGATGTTTACATTTCTAAAGAAGAAAAATTAGGGCATCCATGTACTTATTTAGATAAAATACCAGAGAAATTTCTGTCATGTGTTCTGATTTGGGAATATACTGAGAATTTCATTTAGACTAAAACCATATAGCCTTTCAGCTCTGACTTCTATTAGTCTTTACAAAGTATGTACATTTCTTGAAAATTGCTGTCTGTCAAACTTAGTTCTAAGTACATAGAAGCATGCAAAAATAAGGAGGGAAAATAAGTCAACTCTAACAATAACTGAAAATAAAGGAGTACATTTGATAAGTAATATTTGATACTCATTTTATAATATGACTCATAACTAGGTATGTTTGTTAATTATCTGGTGGATCAAATGAGTTAAATAGCTTGAATTGTTTGTGCTACTCCTTTATTACTTTTACCCTTTATTAGGTGATCCCCAAAGTAAAGATTTAGTTTTAAGTTTTTAGAATCTTCTAATTTCTTCATGACCATTTTAATGTCTATCTACTCTGACTGGGTAAAGGAACCATTAAGAATTTAGAGCAATGGTTCTCAACTACCTTAATGCTATGATCCTTTAATATAGTTCCTCATGTTGTGGTAACCCACCAACCATAAAGTTATTCCATTGCTACTTCATAATTATAATTTTGTTACTGTTATTAATCATAATGTAAATATCTAATATATAGGATAGCTGATATATGATTTCCCAAAAGGGTCCCAACCTAAGGATTGAGTACCACTGTTCTAAAGGGAGATAAAACAGTTCATTCTGCAGAGAATATTCTTTAGCTCAGACAGTAAACAATTCAAAAGTTTCAGGAGGTCCCTGAAACCTAGCAAACACACTAGGCTCCACCCTCACCAAGTCACTATAAGCAGTAAGGACTTCTGAGACATACTCTGAGAGCATCCAAGTCACTTGAAAAAGACAGAGACCAGCAAAGCTGTCCAGAAGACAAGGTAAATCAGAAAAAGCTTCTTAGAAGAGGCACAGAGCAACCTAAATACCTAGAAGGGACCCTCTTAAGCCCATTAAGCTATGTAGAAGATGTACAGTGCAATCCAGTTTTCATAGAGAACTTTTCAGTTATACAGATATCTTTGAGTATATTTTTTGCTCCTAACAGTGATGGTGCCTCGATATTCTTGTGAGTAACCCTAGTCAGACTCATTGGTTCACCAAATTGAGCTTTTCTTGTTTTCTTGATTTGTTGTTGGTTCTCTATCTGGGGTTAAGTAGACATTTGCTCACATCTCCCTAAAGACAGAGTCACACAACATGTAGCACAACATATCCATTGTATTTTTCTTCTCTATATTCTTCTGTGTTACACTGCATCCCTCTCATCAGTTTGTCTCTAACCAGTGTTGCCAGTGGTCTGTTCCTATAATGACCAGCGAATGTTACCCTGTCTCCTGATCCACCATCTTCCCTCTCTGGTTTCCTTTTACAATGTCCTCCTCTGAAACCAAGCTTCCCAGACCCAATCAAAAGCTTCTTCTTGCATAAGTGTCCCTGCCATATGATCATCTCTCCTCTTACCATCAATGTATCTTTATCCAGAAAGAAGTATTGTACTTCTTTAACTCTACAATATTTTAATTCACCTCTGTCTATTTTTGCAATTCCATATAATAAATTCTTCCCCAAATCTGAGGAATCAATCAACTAGCATGGTTGAGTCCAACAATTTTATCCTCTCTGAAGCCTCTGCCTAAGTTATCTTAGGTTCTTTTGCTTTGGAACACACTGGTCCATGCCCAGTCTAGATACTCTGATCACATACAACCCCTGAATGACATAGTCACATGTTACAAATTCTGTGAAATGAAACAGGCAGAACAGGCATGAGGTCCCATGACTGTTCAATCTAGGGAGAAATACATTTAGACAAACAGAATACAGCTTATAGATAAAGTAAAAGGTGAAAAATAAACCTGCTAGGTATTGTGGCAACTAGTTGTGCATCTAAAGCACACACACACACACACATACACACACCTGTATGCTCACCGGGGTTTGTTTTTCTGTAGTACAGAAATGAACTTGTTAAAGCTTTGTTTTTGTTTGCTAATTATAAATCTATGCCCAGAGGGAAAGCTTTGTAGAATCATGACATATTGAAGTCACACTGAAGTCTGGAAGTAGGATCCGGACTCACAAGAACACATCCCAGGGGGGTGTGCAAAGCATAGCATTTTTCTGCAAGAGGAGCTAAAAATATATCTTATTTCATTTTAAAGTCTATGAAATCTATTTCCCCCATAGTTCATGGGAAGTACAGACCTTGTTAAGACTGGTTTATTCTATGTCAAAGGTCTGTTAGACAGATATAATACCCTTCTTTTATCTTTATGCTTTACAAATTTACTGAACGGTCATTCTGTTGCTTCCTATATTACAATTGAAAATTTGTTCCTAAAGGAGATTTTTATTGTTTTGACTGTAGTTTTCCTTATTCTTTGGTTACTTTTCTAATATTTTTTATTAACTTCACGCTGGTCTATTGTAAAAAGATCAAACCATTTCCCTGGAGTGATACTGTCTTATAAATTGGCTTATGATATTGCTAAGTCATCACTTACTCCAGCCTTCTTGAACTCACTTATTCAAAACTAAGTCTTGCAAGGAAGTGTCCTAAGGATGGGTATAGAACACACAGCATAGAGATGAGTTTAGCAGCAAATCCCCCTGTAACTATGTGCATATTGATTGGACTGTTAAAATGATGCAGTAATTTAATTTGATCAGACCCATATCCTAAAAACACAAAGCTCTCAGACCAAACTATTTCAATGCCAGAGATGCACCTGCCGGAGAGTGTGATATTTTATGACACTTTCATTAGTCCACTAGTTTTTATAGCCTCTACATGAAATAGGTGTGTGCTACATAAGAATATGAACAGCTGATTTGAAAGAGAATCCTCCAAAATAGTCCTGCAAGGTGTGGAGAAAAGAGAAATGGATGATTCTGCTGTTCCCTTGTGGTAAATGAATGAACAGTTCTCTGTGAGTACATAGGCTCAAGTAGTCATGTTTCTCTGTAGGATGAAAGGTGGTAGAGAGTTGGAACATGTTTTACTTATTAATTTACATGCTTACACATTAATTTAAAAAAAAGATAAAAGTTGCAACTTTCTACGTGAAGAAGAAAGGACATGAAGGGAACCTGAGGCAGAAGCACCACATAAGCATTGTGTCAGTACAGCATTTGCAAAATATTCAGCCATGAAATGTGGTTACCATGTCTAGTAGCAGCACACAATAGAGATTAAACTACCTCAGGGAGACTGACAGTGACTAAACTGACACAGTTTGTGAGATATCAACGTGCTTTTTAAAATCATGTGCCAATGATTTTAAAAATATAGTTTAATGTTCTTGGCAATGTCTCCTTGTGGGAAATTTGTATGACTTTTATTAATTTGAGACACTGAAAGCAAAGGAAAATGTTGACAAGCTGAATCATTATCTGGGCACAAGAACCGCTTTTATTAACAAGTCCTGAATATGTTCTTTAGGTTGATGGAAAACTTGACTTTGTATTCATGCAGCCCAACTGAGTAAGAGAGCATCTCCCAAATTATATAACTTCAACTACAAATGGAAAAGATTTCGTGTTATTCTAAAAACAATTCACTACAGCTTTACAAACTACTGTGTTCAGACGACATTTCTAATTGCTGGTGACTTTGCTCATTCGGGCGAAGTGACTCAATTAAAAACATAATTAACAAAACAGCATGCAGATTTTCAAGTTCACTGGCATGCTGCTAAGCAAAGGAATAGCACTACACACTATCTTGCTTTGGGGGAAAGATTAAGGATACATATTGTGGATCTTATCTCAGTGATGTGTGTGAGGTAGGGAGTTCTCGGGGAAGCAGCAAGCTCCAACGCACAGGGAAAGCTCCCATGCAACTGCTGCAAGATCAATAACCACTAAAAATGATCAATGTGGGAAGAATTTTACAAAGGAGCTTAAATGTGTTGGTTAGCTGGTACAAAGTATTCAATTAATTTAGAAAGGTAAATAAGTATGACCTCAAGATCCTGGGTGGCTTTGGAAGTCTTACTTATTCTTTCTCATTCATAGTTCTAGGATAGCTATAAAATGAGCTGGGAATACAACATTTGATACAAGCAAGAACTGACCAAAAAGAGGCAGGCTCTGGTCCCATCCTTCCTAGAACAGAAGGCCCTGCAGTACATTAGCCATGGCAGTTCAGTTGTCTATGAGATCGAAGGTAGAGTGGGCTCTAGGGGGCTCCCAGATGCAGTAGAGTATGAAATGCACATAGACAAGGCTAAGTGTCACAAGTTTTGTGGTACTGGCTTGCCATTCTAAGTTTCTGCCATCCTTCGGTGCCCATGTATGAGTAAGACAGTTATATTTTGTAATGCATATAGATGTTTGATCTGGAGCAGCCTGGTTGATACTGTAGTATCTAGGTGATGTGTTTAGTCTTCTAGAATGTAGATAGATGTGATAAGCTTGATGCATAGTCATTATCTGAGCTAGCAAAGAAAATTTTCCTTAGAATGTACAAACATCTACAAGATAAACAGTAAACCACATCCTCTAATAACGTTGTATTTCCCTATTAAAAACACAAAGAGGTCACACTAAGACTTGGACAGAAATGTTCCTCGTAATTTGTTTCATTTGACCAAAAGCTTTGAGCAAAACTTCCTTTAAGTATTTATTTATTAATGTGTGTCTGCATGTGTGTGCAGTCACATGAATAAAGCATGTAAGTGCCAAGATAAGTATGTAGAGTTCCTCTGAAAAGAAAGGGTTCTATCCTGCCATTTTATGAGGTCCAGGAACCAAACTGAAGTTTCAGGGTTTGCATGCAAGCACTTCTACCCACTGAGCAACCTTGATGGACCTACAAGCATTCTTAAAATCTCTTTATAGACATATATATCTAATGCCTAGACCTCTTTGAATCATTGGAAGAAAGAGTGAGACATTCTCATCTCATTCGACTGTGATAAAAGTCTTATGCTTTTCTTTAGTGCTTCCTAGAAGACTGGCTTGGAGTTTTCTTTTACTTTTAATAACATGAGCTCCCTTAGTTGATACTTGGTCCTCTTGACTCTTACATCGTTTCAATTCTCAAAGACCTCCTTGATGTCACATTGATTATGCTTTAGGTTCCACTACTACCAAAACCCTGCTGTGTCAAGAACAGCACTCAGCAGTCAAGAAGCACCTGTCTGAACGGATGTTAATATAATAGTGGTTCGTTAAACAGATATTTGCTCTTCAAACTATATATCTTAACTAAATTTTCATACCTAAGACCAATGAGGTATTAAAAATTATAATTAATTTTATAGACCCAAGTATGTGTTTGTGTACACAAAGATGTGACAGAGAGAGAGAGTTGAATTTACATTGGTACATCTGTGAACACGCTACCGTTGGTACCAAAGTAGATGCTTCCTGTCAAGATCACCTTGAGTCACTTCTATGTCACTATAAATTGCTATAAACCCCTTCCTAGTGAGGTTCCACAGTACTAAGAAGGTTCCAGATGGCTACTGAGGCACCACAAGGTAAGGATAAGATGTGCACTTCCTTGGTTCAGCTGGCAAATACTGGCTTATGAATGCCTGCTTCCAGACCAGGAACAAAACCTTAGAATAAATGAACAGTTGCCCAGGGAGCTGTTTGGACCGAAACTAGCCTCCGCTTCAGGAACGGAAGAGCTGGACCTTGCCATTCTTGATTTGCACGCCTTTCAGCGGCTGTTTCCAGTTGATTCAGTTCATACAACTCTAGCTTTCATTTAAGGCTGAGCTCATTGACTACAAAAATAAAGAACGAGGAGAAGAAGAACAGGATTCAAGGAAAGGCTTCATTGATTATGCAGTGTTGCTTTGGGAAAGAGGAAAATCTTGTTAGAAACCTGGCAAACTTACTTCATTAGGGACCTACTGACATCTGTAGTCAAGGAGTACAATGGGTCAGTTTAAAAATGGGTCGTCTCAGTAGTTAGGTAGGGGTGATGGATCCCCACCCATCATCGCTACCACATTCCCTGCATTCCTTTACCCTTTCAGTGATGGCAGAGAAAAGTAGCCCCTAAAAGAAGGTATGCTGAATAGAAATGAGACTCATTATAAACCAGAGACAGGACAATTAAAGGATGGTGAGTCTAATTACTCACACTATTCTTTAGAAACCCAATTGTTGCTTTCTGAGTACATGGTCGCACGGTCCTCATTTCTACCATCCTCCCCTCTCCCATGTGTAGCTATACTCAGTCTCCTTTCACCAAAGAATCTTCTGTGTGCAGAGCTGGTAAACCAAAGTGAGCATTAACATTCGACCTCATGTGGTATGGAGGAGTCAGCTGCTTCTTGGTTCTGTCTCTGAAACTGAAGATGGGCAGTTTCCACATTAAAGAAAGGGGTTAAGTCTTTAGCATTCTTACTTTGGGAGCATCAAATGTTCCCATTCACTGACCTCCCTTCCCCCTTAGAAATAATCAGGCTTAGGCCTAAAATGACCATTGTAAATTAGTGAAGAATAACAAGGAGATCAAAGGGTTCATTCAAACCAAATGAAGCTTAGTTCGTGAGAAAACTTCAAAAGAACAATGACATCATTACTTCTGAGTACCTTGGTTTGAGGAAATTACTTGATCAGTGTTCTTAACATATATACCTGAGGGTGACGGTTAATTCTTTATTTTATAATTATAATATAAAACAATTGAGCACAGATGACTACATTCTAGAAAACCTTAAACTTGACAAGATTAATAGAGATTAATCTGTCTTATAAAATGCTATTAATAATGGGAATGACAACATTAAAAGAATTCTGGTTCAATGTACAGGTAATTGAAACTGGGATAAATCTGAAATCACATTGGCAACAGATTCGAGAATAAAAATATTCTGAATTGTATACAACATTGACCTGAAATAAATCAATCAGAAGCTAACAAGATAAGTACGAAATCCTGCAACCAACTTATTTATGGAGACTCATAAGGATCGGGGATGGGTTTTTTGAGATCACACTTAGTATATGCAAATGGAAACATGAATGGAAAACCAAAACAGACTGACAATTCAGCCCCTGACGTTACTGAGGTGCAGGAAGTTCTTTATGTCAAAGTGAAAGCTAAGCTTTTCATTTACTGTTTTCATAAAGGAATAAGGCTGACTTCTTGGCAAGTCATGGAAAGACAGATAGAGAATTAACTCTGATTATAATGTGTCTGCTGTGTCTAGGAGAGCAGGGAAGCACCTGCTAATGGATGAGAGATGATGAGAGATGATCACCCTGCAGGCAGAGACTAATTCCAACTCAGCTCTAAACTGTAACAGTTGCCAACCTGGATCTTAGCATCTTCTTACGACCATGAAATGCTGTTTTAAAGTAGTAGCCAATAAGCCTTGCGACTGCGTGTAGGTAAGAAGCAACCTTACAATCTTTCTACTCTTATTGCCAGGAAAGCACCTAATCAACTGACAATCACTGGGGACACTGACATTTGAAAGACTAGCCAAACCCAGTGCAACAGCAGCACATTGCTGAGGCCCTAGGGCTCTTCCTCCTTATCTTTTGAACTACATGTGTAAATTCTGTAGTTTGGCTATACAGTTTTCAATACATTTAAATACAGCTAGTGCAGTACATTCAAAGAAAAATAGATGTTATACCCAAGGATGTTGGTATCCACATAAAATTAAAGGGAAATTATTCTTGAAAGTGATAGACATATAACTCCTGATAACCCAGTTGTCCTGAAGGCAACGTTTACAACCCTCACAGTACCGGCAGCCCTTATGTCAGCTGACATCCTCAAGAGACACAATTAGCCGTTGTATAACTGGCAGGACAAGAAAGAATGCACGCTCTACATTTATAAAAAACCAAACCTATGATAAACTTGTTGAAAACCTTAGTACTCAAAGACAAAACCCTCTGCTTACTACACTAACCCCAACATCCATGGTTGCTGAAGCCTCAGCTCCTGTAGGCTTGTGGTATCTGACAGCAGCCTACATGGAGATCTTTAGAGAGATTCATAGTCTCATGTCAGTGATCACGACAACTTAGAGTGGTAACATGAAATCATGCTCAATTTGTAAGTAAATAAATGAAATTCCCACAGAGGAATCAAAAGGGAGCCTTCTATCATTCAAAAGTAAAAGTCTTTTTTCCCACAAAGCCATTTATAATCAGCAAATCCCTAGTATAAATGCTTACTAAATTAGTGCACTGGGTAATGAATATATAGATTTGTTGTGACTCTCTTGAGAAAATAGACACACAAGTATTTGAAGGTATAGTCTGGTAATGTTTTAAAAATTGGAAGAACTGATATATTTTAAACTCCGTAGATATGTTTTTGTTTCTTTTTAAAATTGATTTTCACAGAAACAAATGATCAATAGCTATGTCTATCTATTAAATGGTCTTATCTCACCATGCTCAGTTCCAAACACTGAGATAAACATGGCAGGCACTACTAATAGTCAACTAACTATAAAATTGAAGATGTCATAAATTGAAAAAACTCAACCATACAGCTAATAGTGAAGAAGGGGAGTTAATGTACTAGGGTTCTAATTAATAATTGTTATTTATGATGTATTGATACTCATGCTTCATGATAAGAAAATATCAGCTATCTCACTTTATATATTATGATCCTAATCTGGAGATGTATTCACAAAGTAATATATTGAATAAGTTAATTTTGACTCCTGAATGGTGGGCAAAATTTGTTGCTTTGCTCATAAAATTTTTCTACCTACCTTCTTGGAATTCCACATTCAGAATTCCCCTACTTACCACACTTCTTTGAACTGACTCTTCCCAGAGGACTTTTTAAAGTGATTAGACATAGACCGTAGTCAATATAACCCATAGCCCAAGTTAATTACTAATATAAACCTTACCAATGAGTATCTAGATAAGATAGAGATGACCCTTTTTCTTCCTTAGGGTCATTTGAGAATTAATCTAAGAACAAGCAGACTGTATATGGTTTTTCCCCAAAGAGTATAGAAAGAGAAGTAGTCTTAAATTGATCCTTAAGCTTTTAACCCATCAATTAGACATTGTTTACTGATGTAGAACATTTTAAACTGATGTTATTAAAGTTTGAAACAAGCTCCAAGAATAATTGAAGGTATATCATGAAGAACTTCCTACTGCCAATAAGGAATCAGTTCAAACATCTTCGAAATGGAATTGCACATAGCTATTAAAATACAATCTATAGCTGTCCACATTATATTTACAATTCATATTTATTAAGATGATAATGTGTGAATTCCATGAGTGCAGAACAATATATCTTAGAATGTTGTACACTTGTATACACATTCACACACATGTATGTAGAGTCATCCACAGAATGTGGGGCATTTTATTTTTCTTTGAATACTTCTACAAATTTTCTGCATTTTAATGAATACTTATAATATTTTATTATTTTACAATAATTTTTAAATTAATGCGTATGGATGTTTTTTGTCTGTGTTCTGTGTCCGGTGTCTACAGAGACCTAAAAAGGGTATAGGATCTCTCAGAAATAGTTGTGAGCTGCCATGTGGGTGCTGAGAATCGAACCCAGGTGACTTGGAAGAGCTGCATGTACATTTAATCAATCTCCCCAACCCAAATTATACTCTTCATTATTATAAAACGTGGATTGTCAAGTAAATGACACCGAACTTGGTTCTATTTTGTAGAATGGCAGGGCTGAAACTGTCCCGAGGTCCTGTATCAGACAAAAGACAAAAGGGCTACTATTAAATATCTAAGAGTCTCTGTGATGGTGGAAATTAGATTCGCTGTAAGCATCTTATTATCGATAAGAATCACTCTGTGTTCTCAGTAGCACAGCCGGGAACCTGGGCATTTTATGCTCAGCACCCTCAGTTCCTCAGCAAAGCTCCAGCTCTCTCAGTGTTCCTGACCACCTGCTTTGCCTTCAGTGGCAAGCGCTAATTAGTGTACCTAACAGCCATCCCAGACTTAATCAGGGATGCTGTGACTGAAGAAAGACCAAGGAAACCCTTGTCTTCTCTATCTTCCCCCAAACTCTTCCTGAAGAAAGCTAAGTCCGATTGCCCATCATTTTCTCTTGAGGGCTATAAAGCTGCTAGAGTGTCCAGTCAGTCACTGACACCTTTACATTTCTAGCCAACGGCAATGAGGTAAAAATGCTTCTGATTCCTTTTGACATAATTACAAAGTTGCCCACCTTACTAGGACCATGTGCTTAAGCACCTATCTCTATGACATTCACTCTCTACAATCTTTCTGGTCTCAAGTCCCAAACTAGGATTCCCAACAAGCCTGAAAAACCTTAGTCTGCCCTAAACAGTTACAGTAAACCTGAATGTTATTACTGCTATCTGTTGTCATGGATTAAAAACTGTTCTATTTAGAGCCTGTGGGTGGGTAATTTTGATACAGTGTAATCATCTTCCAAAACAACAAAAAAAAGATCATCCAGATGTGAAATAAAACAATCTTAAAGTTTGAACAATTAAGAAAGTAGTCCTTTGGTCTAGGCCTGTCAAGATGATTCAGTTACTTCAGTATTTAATTTACATGCACACTTATGCGCTTTGACAAAACTGTCAACAATAATTCTACCTTCCATTCCTCTTCTCAAAATGTAACAAGCCATGAAATATCTCCCCACACTTCTTTTTTTTTGTGTCTTAATTTGTGTTTTTATAGTCAAGTGAAGTTTATTTCAATAGTGCAAAGATTTAAAAAGCACATTTATTTTATTACATTGACAGAAAAGGGGGAGAATAAAACTCATAGGAAAATGTTAATAGGCAAGCATCTCTTGGGAAACTGAGCTTTAAACAGGGTTTGTGTCTGATAAGATCATGGGAGACGGTGTATGTATATATGAATTAGGAAATCCTGAGGTGTTTTGGAATTTTACTTACCTGAGGTATCTATAGAATAAAACCACTTTATTCCCAATGTTAGGAAGGAATAGATGAATGTTCAGTTCTATAAACTTAATTTAAAACACTAGTTTACACTAAATTCAGTAATATTTAAAATGATGAACAAGAATAAAATTATAAATAAAGTAGCAGTTTTTGAAGACCTATGCTATTCTAGGTAAAAATATCTAAGTCTTGTCAAAGTCCTGTTAGAAATTATAACTTAGCTTCTGAAGTGTGCTGAATAAGATATTAACATATAAGGTTTAAAAGTAGTTTAATACTTGGTAAACAAGATATTTAAAAATAAAAAATTGCAACTTAAAAAAAGTAGTTTAATATTCCATTAATGAATCGTTAAAATGAAATTAACACCTAAACCATTCATCACCAACTTCAATACTTTGGAAAGAGGCTAATGAACATTATTCAAACATCCTGTAAAGAAATATAAGGAACATTATTAAAAAACCAAGAACATACAAGTGCTATCTCTACCTCTCCTCATATCCATAAGTTAACATGTTCAATACTGTGAAGGACAGTCCTCTCCAAACTATTTAGTAATTCTATGTCATCTGTAGTTAGCTGATTTGTGTGTTTATTGAAATAGCACAAGGTGATTCTAACATGTGCATGGAATTTCAGAAAGCAAAAGAAAGCTAGGAAGCTGAAGCAAGAGCAATTGCAGTGAGTCGGTAACAGCACTCAACAACAAAATGCCTGCGAAATCCTCGAGACAGAAAATAAATACGCAAAAATACATGTGGAAATAGACCTGAGAAAGAAAAAGGAGAAACAAGGAAGAAGTTTGCATAAAATACACCAGGATAATGTTCACAACTAGGTAGAATAGCAGAGAGTAAATTACGGGCACGTTATGAAGTATGGTACTGCTTGGGCTCAACCAGCAGGCTAATATTCTAGAACACGCCTACCAAGCAGATACATTGGCAACACCAAGCATCCTGTTTGACAAAGTTCTAGAGCTCGGATGACCTGGACTGATCCCTCACTGCCCTTGGTGGAAATTTGCTACACAATTTTTCTTGTGTTTCTGAGATGCTTAATGTTTGAATTCCTTGCTCTTAAGAGCCCCTCACTGAAGGCTGGGGCTTAGATAATGTAACAACTCTTTAGCAAAGCTGATGTTAATAAGAATAAAACTCATGGCAGTTCCCTGGTAGAATAGGCTATGCAAGAAATTGAATCTTCTATAGACCTATCACTTAAATAGTATTGATGAGCATGAGACAGAAGATTTGACATTGAAACGTTTAAAGAGGAAAGATTTTAGAAAATTCCAGAAGCTGACAAACTATAACTGAATTATTATGTCTTCATATCACGTTGTCTATGTATGTCCAGCCTTAGAAGCACAGAGCTAGTATGGAAGGGAGCTCTTACATCCACCTGCCTCAGGCAGTGGCCCCTACCCGGAGCTTGAGCTTGACATGTTGGCACTCAAACAGGGAACTGAAGATAAGTTAAGTATCCTCAGTGTCTTGGTGTAATAATGACCTCATTAAAGGGCACTGCAGACCCCTGGTAGAAGCAGTACTCTGGCAATACATCCCATTTAGATAGGTCAGTTTTGTCTCCTTATTGCACCAACTTTCTGAAAACGAATGTTCTAGCCTTGTGGTTAAGTCAGGTTGTCAGAAGCAATGCCATTATCTGCAGGCTATTGTCTCTACCAGTATGTCCAGAGCTCTTTCTACTTTGTATAAGGCTGCCTTCTTTTATGACAGTTATGCCTAGGCTTGGAAATAGTAAAAATACAATGTAGGCATTGTGATGGACCCAACAAAGGAGTAGAAATGACGGATAAGAGAGAAAGGAAAGTACCTAGAACTAGATGGAGCGGAAACAGAGACCTTGTATGAGTTTGTGCTTCTGTGAGCATCTTCCCCTCACCACCAGTGTAACTCCTAAAGAGGGGTCAGAGAGTAAGCATCCCTAAGTAGTTTTATACGCATGCAACTACCAAAGTTTCCCACCCAGAAAATTTAAGATGCTAATATTTTGGGGTTGAATGGTTGTGGAGAGGTGTTAAAAAGACACATGCCTACTGGGTGGTAAAGTTTTGGATGATTCTCCCAAACCCAAATGAGGCATATGGTGGAGTGATAGCCTGCCCTTGGTTATTCTTTTATGATTTCTTTAGGACAAGTTCTGGCTTACAGTAAAACAGAAGAGAAAGTATAGGAATCCTACCTATATCCCTTCCCAGATAGCATACCCATAGCATATCTCCATCCTCCACTAGAGAGGTTCATTTCTTGCAAACAGTGAGCCTACATCCACACATCATTATCACCCAGAGCCTACAGTTTCTGTTGGGATTCACTTAGTGTTGTGCCATATAACGATCTGGATAAACTCACGGTAGCATGTATCCACCATTATATTGTCCCATGGCATGGTTTCACCACCCTAAAGATCTTTATGCTCTGTCTGATCTGAGTTTTTAGTGAAACAATTTGTTATAGATATGAGATGATGGTTAGAACAAGCAAAACACTGAATCTTTTTAATTAATTCTAAAAAATGGTACTTAGGCTATAATTGTTCAAAAGCTTTCAGCATTGACAGGGAAATAATAAAATGCTGAAAATTTGCTCTAAGATACTAAAGGAAACGTTTTGGCATATCATGTATGTTGAGCAACTTGCACATATGTCAGAATCCTGTTCCTGTATTTATTTATTTATTTATTTATTTATTTATTTATTTATTTATTTATCTATCCTGTATTTATTTTTTTTCTTGCTTGTTCACTTTAACTTCCTAGAAAGAAGCCAAACTCAGGCAAGCATTTAATGGAGGTGCAGGAAGGCTTCTTGGATTAGCTGCACATTTGTCTTTACATTGTTGTTGCTTTGGATCCATAGCACAGTGGAGGGAGTTCCTTTTCCCTTCAGCTGAGGAGTTGAGCTCAATCTACTTAGGTTCTAAGGAGAACTGTTGAGTCCCATGCAGATGACCTGTACAGAGTCTAAGGTGGTTTCTCTTCCTCCAAGCTAGTGGTTCTCCCCATTTGGAGTCTAATGATCCTTTCAAAAAGGTCTCCTAACACCATAAAACAGATATTCATATTATGATTCATAATAGCCTCAAATTATAGTAATGAAGTAGCAATGAAAACAACTTTGTGGTTGAGGGTCTCTACAACATGAGGACCTGTATTAAAGGGTAGTAACGGCAAGAACTTCGAGAAGCGCTCCCTGGGGAAATCCAAGCTCACTTCCAGGTGCACTGGCTGTAAACTTCTTTGCCCTCTCCCCTTGGCTTGGGTAGAGTGCCTTTGAATCACAGTGTCCACCAGGGTTCCTGAGACTAACTTTCCTGAGAATAGCTGGCTCCTTCACTTGGCAGTCAAGTATTTCATCAAATGCCAACTAAGGATAACTTCTTTCCCACTGGGACATCTCGTGCTCCACCAAGACAGTTTGGCCTATTTTCGAGTTTCCCTGTCACCTACCTGAGACATCAAAAAGCTAGCCAACTTGACATTGCTGAAAAGTCCATTATTGATCGTGTCTTGACTTATTCTTCTCAGCGCTTCTAGGGACAGGAATGTCCATTTGCATATGTGGCAAATAAAAATACACGTTTACAACATCTTGTCAAGAATTTGGCAGGGAATGAAAAGGAAATCTCCCTGGGACATTCACCTGTTGGTTAACGTTGATTTTTGTGGTAACCTTGTCTCACACAGTAGTCACTGGCCTCTTGTAGCTATTTAGTGCACAAAAATAAGTAGTAAAAACTGTAACCAAGATAAAACTAAATGTAAAGACCATGAGAGCCAATGAGACTGTAGAAAATACTTCAAATTCAGTTACTTATTCAATAAACAAACTCATTTATTCAAGGGTCAGCTGTGGTGAAGAGTTGAGTACATTCAGTTTTTCCTTCAAAACAAAGAGATAATATGCAAATTTTCTTCCTGTATAAAACTTGACCTTTCACATGAGTACTATGAATACACACGCACACACACACATACACACACACAATTGCAATTGTATTCAGTTGTATTCTTTTGAGTTTAAGAAGTTTAAACTTGGAAAAGATCATGAATTGAACCCATCAGCACAATTTTGAATGCCTAAAATCAAATCAAAGAAGAAAGAGTTACATGGCATCACTGGATTATGAGTATTTGTGTTTTCTGCAATAATTATTAACTCTAAAGTGATATTTTAAATATTTTATTTTTATATTGAATCCATGGTGAAATATTACAACCTGTTACCAAAGTTACTTTGCCTGTTTGGGGATGGTGTGGGTATGATTATAGAAAAAACAAGGTTATATATGGGAATTATATTGAATGTGTAAATTTTTTCCTAATCAACTGGTATTTTACCCATACTGGTGAGGGAGGTTGCACGCACTCACACACACACACACACACACACACACACACACACACACACACACAACTATAAAGCAAATGAGTGAAAGGACCTAGGAATTCTAAGATACCCAGCCTGTCTCATCCCTCCTCTTTTCTGATCTAGAGAAGCCAGTTGTATTTGAGCTACAAGGATAGGTAGCATCATGCTATGGAAAGGTGGCTGAGGTTAAATGGAAAGGATCTGTGAGCAGATCCCTTTGCTCACAGAGTTCTCCCTTACTGAGCATGAAGAGAAACAAAGTAAAGCAGCAGAAAACAAAAACCAAACCGCTGCTGAATTACTAACTCCTTAGATGTAAACGTAAAAAAAAGAGTCTGTGCCCTCTGCTTCAGAGAGTTCTGTAGCTTCTAAGTCAATATGTGCAGCCATGACCTCCTGTGAACCTTGTTGCCATTACCATTTATAATAACCATCACAACAGCAATCAAAACATGGTGAACGTTACCAAAATTCCATAATTCTGGAGAAATTTCAAACCCAACAATAGCTCAAGAAGAAATTGAATATTAATAAAAATGACTGTAAGGCTGGCAAAGAAAGAAGTTAAGTAAGTTCTAAATAGTTTGACATGTAGTAGACATGTAAAAAAGAGTGAAAGTTGTGGCTGGAGAGATAGCTCAGTGGTTAAGAGCACTGACTGTTCTCCCAGAGGTCCTAAGTTCAATTCCCATCAACCACATGGTGACTCACAACCATCTGTAATGAGATCTGATGACCTTTTCTGGTGTGTCTGAAGATGGCTACAGAGTATACATATACATAAAATAAATAAATAAATATTTTTAAAAGGAGTGAGGAATTTGACTTAGCCCTTTACATCTATCTCAGTTGTAGTGATCCTGGGCATTATTTTGATACCACCTCCTTGTCCAATGAAACAATCTCTTATGAGAGTCATTAAAGCACTACTGATAAATGAAAGTCCCACCATGCTTGTGCCGTAGCCGATTGTTTCAGTGTTTCTGTGATGGCAGAGGGTGGGAGGGATGTTGGAGATTTTGAACAGAGGGTTTCTGTACAGCCTCTGGCTGAGCAATACCAGGTCCCACACCATTTAGCCCATAATGACATTCCTGAGCATCTGAGCTGATCCCAACATTCCTGGCCTCCATCAAACATTGGAAATCAAGGCAGATCAGAGTCCCTTCAATGTCCTGCTTTGGTTCTGCTAGTCATCCTCTAAGACATTTGCTATAGTATAGAAAGCTGAGCAGTTTCTTTGCTATCTAAAATGCACCAAAGAAACAGAATGTCCTGAGACGCTCTTCCAGAGCATGACAAATACAGAGGTTATTGCTAGCAGCCAACCATTGAACTTTATTGGAGGAGTTAGAAAGAATTGAAGGAGCTGAAGGGACTTGCAACCCCATAAGAACAACAATACCAACCAACCAGTGCCCCCAGGGACCAAACCACTACCTAAAGACTACACATGGACAGACCCATGGCTCCAGCTGGATATGTAGCAGAGGATGGCCTTGTTGGGCACCAGTGGGAGGAGAAACCCTTGGTCCTGCTAAGACTTGACCCCGCCCCCTTCAGTGTAGGGGAATATCAGGGCAGGGAGGCAGAAAGGGGTGAGTTGTTCGGTGGAGGAACACCCTCATAGAAGAAGAGGCAGAGGGGATTAGATAGGAGCTTTCTAGAGGGGGAAACTAGGAGAGAAGATAACATTTGAAATGTAAGTAAAAAATATCCAATAAGTAAAAGAAGTTACAGCCATATTAAAAAATGTCAAAAAGGAAAAATAATTCTTTAAATGAAATAAGTTATAAGACAGTGCAGTTCCAGAGACCCCACTCCCCAAGAATCCAGCATCATATCCTTCAGTTGTCATGGTCAGGCCCGACTTTAATATGGCATACTGGGATGCAAAGTCATGAATTGCACAGGTGAAGGTAACCAGAGCACAAGATGTTTTAAGAGTTGTGAATAAACCACTGGTCTGAATTGGCTGCAAGTTTCCTGGATAATGGTAGCTTAGGGCGAAAGGTCATGGCAGAGAGTGGATGGTGAATTCCAGTGGATTAATTGACTAGCTTTTGGCTGGTGTGTTGTGTGAAGAGAATGAAGCACCACTGGGAAGAGATGTGTGAGTGGCTGAGCTGAGCAACAGCTAAAGGTCTGATGGCCTTTTTTTTTTTTTTTTTTTTTTTTTTTTGGAGCTGGGGACCGAACCCAGGACCTTGCGCTTGCTAGGCAAGCGCTCTACCACTGAGCTAAATCCCCAACCCCAGTCTGATGGCCTTTTAGTCTAAGGTGGAAAGCAAGTTTGTACATTGTTAGATGCCAGACAGAGGAGACATAAGGAGAAAGCAGCCTCCAGAAGAACCTTGGAAAGTTACTAATGTTGAGGGAAGCAAGTAGAGCTCAGAATCACCTATTTCCAACCTCCGTTATCTCCTGCCAGTGCCTCCACTGCCCAAAACCAACCAGAAGCCAGATGGCAAAGGAACCTGTTCTCGTTTTTTTCTGTAAATTACAACCCCCTGGCTCTCAGAGCAGAACAGAGAAGTATAGAGCTTAGCATACATCAGAAAACACTGAGCAGAACTAAGCTGTATCAACAGGTGGTCTATGGACTAGAAGGGCCAAGGGTGGTAAACACCATCCAAGCACGCTCTGAGACTCCACCTCTCAATGCCTCAGTATGGAAAGCTCACACTGTAGAGACAGAGATAATGAAGACAAAAGCCCACAAGCAGCTTTGAGTGCATAAAAGTTCCTCAACAGAGCCAGGTGCTGGAGGCACACACCTTTAATCCCAGCAGAGACAGGTAGATCTCTACAAGGCCAGCCCGGTCTACCCAGTGAGTTCAGGACAGGCAGGACTACACAGAGAAAAAATGCCTCAACAAAACAAACAAACAAAAAACAAACAAAACCCCAAAAGAAGAGAGAGAGACAGAGAGAGAGAGACACACACAGAGAGAGAGAATGAGAAAGACACAGAGAGAGAGAGAGAGTGAGAGAGAGAGAGAGAGAGAGAGAGAGAGAGAGAAAGAGAGGAAAATTGCCACTGTCTGTAAATTTGAATTTCCAAAATTCTGCAATTTGGGCTAATCCAATCTTTAAATTTTGATTGAACTGATCCTCAACTCTATATTTGTTATCTGGGCAAAATAGGGTTTAGAGTTTCTTTTTCTTCCTTAGCCATCTACTAACTGAATTGTTCAAAAGCTTACAGAGTCTGATTACCCGCTAAGAATATATCCGAGCCCCTTCTGTTAAAGTTTCTTAAGTGTGAGATTTGTTTGCCCACATTTTCTGATGCTTCCAGAGGGTTTAATAAGAAAACGTTAGTAATTAAACAGTAATACACTTTGTACTATAATTTAAGTTTCAAAATCCACAGCTGGACCTTGAGACACACAGAGCCCCTAGATGGAATTAGGAACAAGCCTCTGGGTGGCTCAGTACACCATGTTGAGCACAGATTGTTGCACAATGATCCTATCTCTTTGCTGGCCCTGTGGCCCACAGCTGTAAAGGAAAACTATTCTTGACCTTCCTGCCTGGCTTAACAGAAAGCTCCCAACTTCTTCCCTCCTTCCAAATCCTTCCACTTGCACTGCTTTTTCCAACAGCTCCCTGCAGGGACTTGAGTTTCCTTGAAGAAATTTGCAAAAGGACAAAACAAAACAACCTTTGGTTGTGTTTGTTATCCGGAACTCCGCTTGTGAGCAAAGAAAGAAGGCAGGATCAGTAATATATCCAGGGATTCGGGGAAATGACAGGGCTCCAAGCCTAGCTAGGAGCACCCAAGCTAAGGCAGTAGAGCAGCCCTATCTCTTCTGCACACAGCCTCCTAGGTTCAAGTTCTAGGAAAGGTTTATGCTTCAGACACCTTAGAAGAAATTAGGGATGTCTAAACAGTGTCTCATTAAATTCTGAGAACAAGAAGGGGACTCCCTGGCCCTGAGGTTAATGAAAAGTTCTTGAGAGCTTTCCTGCACGTTTCCAATGGGGCTCTGTCACCTCCCTGTGAGGGCTCTCGGCCAGGGCACTGTTCAGCAGCTGTATGCACAGCCTCCATTCTTTAGGTCCATTCTGTGTGGCAGTCAATGCTCACTCTACATGCCTTTAAACTTTAACAAACCCTCTAACTGCACTCTTACTATTCGCTGCCAGTCACTGAGTTTCCGCTGTGATTTTCTTTGTTTTCTTTTTCTCTTGGGTGCAGTCAATGCTAAGTGTTTTGCTTGCATGCCTGTACTTCACCTAATCTTTATAAGAAGCCCATTAAGAGGTGAATGCTAAAGCTCACTCACAAACAGCGGAGCTAAGTGTTTAAGAGATCGTGTTCTTGTGGAAGGACTGTCAGAAACAGCACCAGAATTGACCACAGAAGTTACGCTGTGCTCCATCACACATAAGGTGCTGACAGGCAGTGTGCTGGGCAAAGGGGAGCATTCCTGAACTGGAGAGATGCATAATAACATGTATGCTGTGGTAGTCTGAAGACTTGAGTCACATGGGTAGAGGGGATAGGAGGGAGTAGAGGCAAGCTGATCCCTGGAACTTTCTGGCCAAGTCAGGCTAATGATCTCCAGGTGAAGTGAGAGGCTCTGTTAAAAATGAAAGTGGAGCACAACAAAGGATGTCAGTCATTTGTGTTCTCCAGGTGCATATACAAGTGCACACGTGTATAGGTGCATACATGCACAGGTACACACACACACACACACACACACACACACACACACACACACACTATTGCTGAAGAGACCAAACATAATGAGCAATTATGTCCAATGCAAAAACTGATATTTGTCAGTGTGGCCACGGCTGTGCCCTGTGTATAGACATCACCCCACCACATCTGCAACTTTTATCTTCAGTGGAGGATCTGCTCTGACCCTTGGTTTCCATGACTAGCCCTAGGGAGGAAAGGGTCATATTTCCCTCAAGGATGTCAAGGCAGGCTGAGAATTGTATGTGTGAAGACAACAGAACATACAGACAGCCTATGTGATGCCAAACACCGTGTGTAATGAAAACATTGATGTTGGATGTCCGCAAGAAGTACCAGTGTGGTCCTGTTCAGAGTGAGCTGGACTCTAGAGGTTCAATTCAGAGGAACAAGAAGGATGCTAAGAGATTTCTGGTCCTTTAAACTCAACAGAGATATGCTTTGCTTGACTTTGATTTAAACTTCATGTCATAATTAACAGACACATGTTGGTGTCTGATCTAGCAATGTGGAGATAGCCTCAAACCTCCTTACTCCTAGATGAACATATTAGAGGTAATTCAGGAAAATAATTATAAAGTTTCTACGTGTGTGTGTATGTGTGTGGTGTGTGTGGTGTGGTGTGTGTTTATGTGCGTGTGTGTGTGTGTGTGTTCTAGTAGTTTGTTGTGTTATGGATTGCATTTTTAATATTTAAACCATTCATTGAAAAAAATGAATTCTAATGTTTTCATTGTTTTCTTCTCTTTTGGTTTTAGAGACAAATGGCCTCCCATTCACTACATATCCAAGTCTGGCCAAAAACCATTGATCCTTTTGTGCTGGGATCACATGTATGTACCATTACACCTAGCTTAAAAACCAGTTATGTTGCTGGTAAAATAAAGACCTCATGGACACAAAAGAGTTTATATATAAGTATTAGAAGTTATACTTTGTGGTTCACCATAGATAGCCATAAATTGTGCATGCTTTCATATTTGACCCCAATGATTCTGTGACACAAACAGGCTGATTTTTATTATTCCCGTTCTCGAGAGGTAAACTCTCATCCTCAAAGACCCTGAACGCCATCATGAAGCAGACACAGATAATGACGATCCATGTCCTCCAATTCTTAATTACCAGGTGGCTTGAATGTTGCCTATGTAGAAACACGGTATTTAACTGCTAGAAGGAGCGAAACATCTGTTGCTTTTCAAGTCAAAATGAACAGGTTTAACAGTCAGGTGTAATTCAGTTGGAGAAAAATACAGAAAGAAGGAGCAGAGGGAGGGAAGGAAGTCAGTCAGAAGTAGAGGCAGACAACTGAACTTGCTACTAACCTACACCTGCTGAGGCCTGCCTGGGCCAGCAGCACCATCCTGCCCAGCCTGGGTTAACACTTCTTATTTTATTTTATTATATTTTTTTAACTTGAGTATTTCTTATTTACATTTCGAGTGTTATTCCCAAGGGAGCGTCCAACAATGTTGTTGCTGCTACTATAAGGACTCTTGGTTAAGTAGAATCCGATACCGTTCTCCAGTTTGTACTTAGCTGGTACCTTTATAATTGTAAGAGCCTCCCACTATAATGATCTCACCGTACTGTTTGGTGGAGTTTAGAATAAATAAGTTGTTATTTAATGGTGGCCTACACGTTTAGAAAATACCCAGAATAGCTCAGAAGTGAATCCACTCTGTTCTGCTTTCCCAGTTCTTCAAATAGACTCTGCAGTTTAGATCCTTCACAACACAATAACCATTGCCTGTATGGCGTCAGTGAGAAAATGCTTGATGGCCGTGCCTATTCACTGCATTGTGTTTATTGTAATGATGTCAATAAGGCAGTGTTTCTCCAGGCCAGCTGCACGGGGCATGGAAATGGCTATTGTTTCATAACGCCCACGCTGTAAGTGATTGTTCTACTAGAGTGGAATTTTGTTGTTTGTGGCTATGATTCTCCTAAATGCTTTGGACTTGGAGAATTTATTTGCAAGATCTATTCCCTCTTTGATTAGGATTTCTCTGTCCTGTGATCACAGGTGTTTGTTTTTAAATAACTCATATTCTGGTTAGCTAGTGTGGGGGTCCATGAAGGGAGAATTCTGCTTCCCGGGTAATTCTAATGAGCTACTTGACTTTAAAACAGCTAATTGGCGTATCATCCTTCTATTTCATCCTAGACTCAGGTGGGTCATTGAGTATTCAGGGAGGAACTAGATTGGGAATTTATTGTGAATATGAAAAATCTTTCTCCAAACAGTAGGAAGTCCCATGAAAATGCCTTGCAGTATCATCCTGGGCTGCACAAGCAACTACTTGGGTTTACCCTTAACTGTTACTTGAGTAACAATTTGTACTGGGAATATGTTTAAGGAACCAAATAGTTCCCTTCATTAGACAAAGTATCAAGATGCCTAGAAAAGGATTTTAAATGTATTCTGCTCATTATTGAACCTTTCTACATGGACAACACAGACCATTGTGCTAATGACAGAAAAAGAAGTAAAATGGAAGCCAGGCATTTAAAAAGTCTTTAGAAAAACTGTATTTTGATCTTACTACTAATTCATTTCTTGCCAAAATTATATTAAGACAGCACACACACACACACACACAGACACACACACACACACACAGACACACACACACAAGACAAAAGCAAGAATGTTTCATTCTCTGGCTATTTTGATAAAAGTTCTTGCATTTTAACCAGGAGACACAAAACCAGGAGGCTTAAATGCAAATATATTATACCCTGGGGACAAGTGCCACTGAGTCTTACATAATTACTAACAAGTAACGTGACGAAGAATCTCACACAGCATAAACTCACAAGACAGCTTTAAGACTGAACAATAGTTGTCCATGTGTGATGCTTTAAATAAAGTTGTCTCTAAGATGGGAAAGCTTTATGGGATGGGATGAACAAAATATGCCAAATCCGGCCCTTGAGAAGATCTGTAGTGTTTCAAGCACAATACCTCCCATATAAAGTCACCATGGACCATCTGAAAACCACTACAGAGAGTGGGACCTGACCCCGGCGTTTGCATTCCTCCCCTTCTCTCTGATCTTTTTCTCTTTTTCCCCTCCCTTCCTTTGTATTTTGCTTTCGGAGGGACAAGTATTTGCCCAGTTTCTTTGGGTTACAATATGTTATCCTTAGTGGAAATCAGAGGCTTGAATTCAAAAGGTGATCACTCTTGACCTTTGACCCTGGTGCCTCCCACCCCACAGTTCTGTTTCCATGGAAGTGAATAGGAAAGTGGAAAAATGGGAGCAGGCAGAGTCTATAGCTATTCACAGACCACCTCACCCCACCCCCCAAAGAGAGAGAGAAAGATGAATGAATCTCATTCATCAATAAGCAGGAGATGAAGAAGAATGGTCTATTGGCTGAAAAGCAAGCTCAGGGAGGGCGAAAAGAGAAGTCAGGGAAAGAGAGTCAGAGAAGTAAGGAGGTTAGTGAGCAGCGAACATTGCAAATTCTCAAAAGTGAAAACTCCCCGAGCCATGTCTCTGTAAGGAGAAGGCAGTTTCAAACAGGAAGGCGTGTGACTTGGCCCACTCTTCCTTTTACAAGAGCAAGGGGAAAAAAGCAATACATTTCAGAAACACTCTGAAGGTAAAGCCAGGGAACTGGCAGATACAGTAACAGAGAGTCAGGGCACGAACCTAAGAAAGTCCAATATTAGACGTCTACACATCCAAACACGAGTTACGGTAGCAAGAGCAATCTGACTGCCACCCAGCGTGGCTGAACATTTCAGTATGCCTTGAGCCAAACAATGATTGGACAAAAGTCACCTGAATCTGGCTGTCCAGATAGATGACCGGCTGTGCACAGGAACTCACAAATACACAAAGCATATCATTTCAGTTTAAGAGTATCTATATGGGGTAAAGACTCCAGCATGACATCAGCTCAAACTCAAATTTAGGTAAGTCCAATAATTATACACTTATGGCTATAGTTCTTCCACCACATGATATAAATATTCCCTAATGTATTCATTATGTATCTAAAAGCCTGGGTTTTGACTGTTTGTCTTGTTTAGCATATGATTGCCAGCTCTCAAGTCTTAAATACTCTAAGGAGTTTTTCTTCTGTGAGAGTCAGTGTAACCATCACAGGCTTCAGATAAAATATGCTGCAGCAAGAAGGTATTTTTACCACTTTTCAGTCTATTTCGCTTACACCAAAAAGACATCACTTACATCATGATGGGTGGAGAGGGACTAAGTCTGCAAAAGACATGTCCCCCTGCCTCCTCACTGACGTATTCCAGCCACATTCAAATAGAATTCTAAAATTATTTCACAGGAAATTTGGCAGTGGTCCTAACTGTCTGTTTGCACTTCCCTCTCCCCCTTCATCTCTCTTGACACTTTTCTGACTACATTTTCTAGAACTGTCAGATTCCAAGCCTAAGAATATACATGAAGGAGGCGGTGGGTTGTGATTGGAGGAGAAGAAAAATAAAGAGGCTGACAGTCAACTTTGCGAATTCACAAAAGCTGGACTCCAGTAGAGACCTGAATTCCCGGGGACACATATACTTACCTCCGTCAAGCCAGGGAAATTGAACACACAAAACATTACAAAATGGAACAGGGCCATGTGTGTAGGAGAACCCATGATAGAAGAAACCATCAGAGGCTCTGTCCATTGTCTCCCACTCAGGAAACTGAGATGAACATATAGCCAAGACTTGTGATTACTCACGGCCTGCACTGCTTCCTCTGCTCTTTCCTTCTGTTCTACAGATTCCCATGAAAAACATCAAAATGGGGACTCAAATGCACAGCCAAGAAGACTCAATTCCTTTTGGGCCTCTGCCAGATTCTCATTAGGTCCTGGACGTGTGAGTCAGTGCTGATTTCCATAGCTGATCTAGCCTAAATCTGCCCTTCCTGAAACACTAGGCTTTGTCCTTCCCTTGCAGCCTTTAAATGGGGATTTGGGTGAGAGCACTACCAGAGGCACCCTCAGTGCTCATTATTATGAAATTGATGGGCTCTAAGTCTTCTTCCCTGAAAGCTCTGACAGGGTGAGATTGTGCTGGATTTCAGAATCATCACTCCCCATGCTAAGACTGCTTAAGAATGAGAACTGGGGTTGGGAGGGAGGGTAGGATGCAAAATAAAGGCAGAGTGTTTTTCCTCAAATTCACCTCACTTTATGTGGGAGTGAGAGGCCATCCGTACTCAGGAAAGGCTAATTACATAAATCAGATGCCCTGGCTGAGTTTCCAGTCCTCTGGGAGCAACAAGAGCTAGGAATAAATGAGGTCTTCTAGGAAATGAAAGAGCCCCTTTGAAAACAATGCCAAAGTCAAGACAGCTTAGCTTCTCTTCTTTATTTTTTAATATAAGCAGGAAAATCTGCACCAAGGATAACAGAAGTAGCTGACCTTTTGTCTTTCAGGGGATTTGGAAATGCATACACCATTTATTTACCTCCTCCTTAGTGTCCGCCTAAGCATTTCTTGCTCCACGACTCCTAGATTGTTCAGACATCTTAATACATCCTCAAAAGGAAATCTGGCTTATGGTTTCAGAAACCGTATTACTGGATGGAATGTCCCAACAGTAAGCAGTTATTTTTGTAGCCAGGGCTGGACATGATGGGGGAAAGTCACAAAATTGAGAAGTGAGAAGATGCACTTCTCAGTTTGGCCAGTCTCGGGTATGATGTCTTCGATGGGGATCTTGCTTTCTGGAACCTTAAATTCCTCACATGAAAACATAGGTTTGACAAACGCTAGTAATGAAAGCCTGTAATAACTGATTCTAGTTTTCCCATACATGCCACGAGCAGTCAGCCCACAGATGACAACCTGAAATTCAGTCTAAGAATCAATGGCACATAAGTCAGCAATTTTGAGTGTCAGACTTCAATGTGAACTTTGATAGAGTTTCATGTTTTAAATACCTTCCTTGTGGGGAGTCTCAGTCCCTGTGCGGGTTCATTCCTTATCTTATCCCTTCCCCTTGGCATGCCTCATACTGAATGCTTCAGGGTAGAGCTTCTGAGCCATTTAATTCCTCAAATTTAAATTTCTTTGGGGAACTGGAAAGGCTTTTATTCATAATGCAGCAGTAAATACATCATTAGCTAGATTCTCAAGCTAGGTGCCTGCCTCACTGAGCACTTCTGTGTTTACATAAATAACAAAACAAACAGAGAAAACCTTTCTGAGAAAGCCTTGATGGAAAGTTGACTTAATTACCCTGATAATATATTTTTTATCAAGTTTTCTTCCTCTCCCTCACATTTCTGACTAGAAGCAACAAAATAAAATTCATTACTGCCTGATTTAGAACCCACGTTAAGTACACTTGACGTAGGTGGCCCAGTGTGGTGTGTTCTGTGTGTAACATGGCTTGTCACTCTTCAGATACTCTTCATGGTACACATGGATATATGCCCCACACACAGCAACATTGCCCAATAAAAAGAGGCCAAAGACACTGTGGAACAGCGGAGCCAGGGATGAAACATGTTCATGAACTTCTCTCCCCAGTCCTATGCATTTAACCCGGCTAGTCTATGCAGATTACTGTGAATTAGGGTGGAAGACTGTTGCTGTGTGCTTGATGGGGAAGCAACTTCACCTAACTGTGGAATATAAAGTCCCTAGGATTATACAGTCTTTCCCCTTATATCCCAAGGAGGGTCGCAGGGTCTTTACTTTGGGACCCAACCATGCCTTTGTAATTTTTCTCCCTCTGACCTGCTTTTCCTACAGCCTATAAAAATCTTATCTTGTCCACCAGGAGGAAGAGCGAGCTCTCACTGAGCCAGTTCATTGTTTATTGTCATGGATTTTATGCCCCGAGTCCTCATAACTTTGGAAGCTCCAAAATTTATTACTATTTAAAAGTCATGAATTTCATTCTCATTTGGCAATAACCACTCTCTTCTCAAGGTTATATTATCTTTTCCCCTAGCTGCTCAAGAAAAGTGAGAGAAACTGCTGACAAATAGAAAGAAGAAAACTCTGCACAGACCCAACCTTGCTATTTCACATTAATGTGTCATAGAATCACCGAATGTGCAAACCGAAACACATATGCATCATGTATGCATCCTACTGGTAGTGAGAACTTTCTCAAATCACCTGACCTAGACCCACCAAAACACCATGAAGGACTGATCATCTGCTTCATCTCTTTTTCATGATGGCTTGGGCCAGGCTGCTGCCAGGAGCTGGGATTTGAAGATCGGTAAGCCAAAGTTAAAAAGAAAAGGGAAAAACAAAAGAAATTATAGGCAGAGCATGATTGGGTTGAGCTGGTCAGAATTAGCATCTACTACACTAAGGAAAGGTAAATATGAGGCCTTCTGTGGCAAACCCGTGGTAACCAAGCACGGGATGACTCAGGTTCATTTCTCATCTGTGAGAGTCAGCACAATGACTCTCAGTAAGTGTCCTGATACATAAACAATGTCCTAAAGACCATAGGACGGAATACCCAAGAAGACTTAATCCATTCACGGCTCTAAATGTACTGCCTCATCCTGACATCGATATTTTGACACCTGACTGGCTCAGATGAGGCGCATGTTAACACTGTTGGGCTAGGAAGCTCCCTTACCATTTCCATTAAAAAGCCACACAAAGCTGGGACTGACTGGGAGAGGACGAAAGAAGAATGGAGTCAAAAATAGACACTGAAATGGAGCCAGGAGCAGGGAACAAAATGAAGATGTTCTACAGTTTCTCACATCCTAGAGGTCTGGAATGCCCGGGGATACTGCTTTATGTCATTATCACAGAAAGGGGGATCTTGTTTTAAAATAGCACTGCTGCCGAGGGAGAAAAGCTTCAATGGTCTTATTCAGTGCAAGATCCTACACGCTACAGAATGGACCTGTCAGGCAAGACCAGAAAGGTTTGTCCACTGGAGGAATAGCAATACAGTGGTTATGCAGGTAAACAACTGTTTTCTGATAAGATAACAGGCAGTAAGAGGAAGGATCTACAAACCCTTCCAGGTAACCAATATGGGAAATACTAACTTTAGAACTAAGATATTGTCTCTTTGGTGGTCAACAGTTTGAATCATTCCCCAATGAAAATAGATGTAAATTACAGTGTGTAGCCAAGTAACTCTGTGCCCCTGTGTTCTGGGAGTCTCTAAAGCACATGTGGCTTGGAGTTTTGTTTGAAGGTTCCTCACTTGCTTTTCTTTCTAGGACAATGAGCAAGGCTTAAAGATAAGGGTAAGCAAATGGGAAACTTACCACCACCACGCAGAGGGGGAGAGGCTCAAAGGATTCTGACTGTGTCCATGTTTTTCCCAGGTGGCTTAGGCATCCCTCTGCCTCCTTTGCCTGGCGCTGGATTAAGTTGCTGGCCAAGCTTCTTTATCTCAAATACAGTTTAAATACCAACCTTTTGGAACTTTGTTACTGTATATTTTTTATCATTTCTCCCACCACTCCCACCCACATAGTTAATAAAAAATAGAAGCTATGAATCATTGGATTCAGTTTTAACATCCAGTCTAAGTGAAGACCAAAAAAAAAAAAAAAGTCAAGCAGAAGGCTAGAAACTTCTACTTTCATTTAATAAAGAAAAAGATAAATCTTGATTTTTACAATAGTTATTTTCTAGTTTATAAAAACTTACTGTAAGACAGATGTATAAAATACATGGATTGGATAGAGAAAGAATTAGCCTTTAAAACTAAAGCTTTTTACCTTTTAACCTCTTACATGAGATTGCTGTAGAAATAATTTTGCAGTGGTACTTAATATGCTGTGTACCATAGAAATTCTTTGAGATGCTTCACTGCTGTACTTAGGAAAAAACCACTTTTTAAACTCCATTTGATTCCCACTACCTCACCCATCTTGTAGATACCAGGCCATCTTGGCAGCTATCAATCCCAACCTGTCTCCAAAAAACTCTTGGACTTCCACTTGGCTAAGCCAACCCCAGTGCGATGGTTACTATTGACTGCCAATTTGTTAGGATCTAAAAAATTACCCCCAAAAATCAAGTTGCTGGACATGCCTTTGATAAATTATCTAGTCCACTGAACTGTAGAGACCCAGAATAAATGTGACCACAAAATTCCATAAAAAGGAAAAAGTGAGCTAAGCAGACTGTGACCAGGCATCTCAAGCTCCGGCAGCCATGACAGGCGGGCCCATCATGGCAAACTGTACCCTGGAACTGTGAGCTACAATCCCTTTGGGGGGGGTTGTACTCCAACAGAGCCTGGCAGTGGCCACTCAGCCATTCCAACTCTCTTCCAGGCAGAAGCAGATGTAAAAAGAGGCAAGAAAAGAAAACAACAAAAAACAAATTGCAATGACTGTATTTCCCAGACTATCTGGGAGGTGATCATAAAGACAAGCTCCAGTCAGTTGTCCTTGTAAGACTTGGAGAACCCAGTACTGAGGGGACAAAGGCAGTTGATAGGAGCTGAGGCACACCCAACTGGTCTGTAGATAGCAGTTCTGTCCATGGCCTTGTCACTCACTCTGAGAAACATTCCTTCCGGGGCCTGACAAAATGCCAATCTACTGAAGCCAGCAGCTGCGTGTGTATCTTCCTGAAGGGAGGCTTTCTGGCCGTGGCACATGTAGTTCTTCCTGTACGGCCCAGCTCTTCGTTGCATTCTCTTTGAGTTTCCCCAGATATCCAGGCTAGAATACATTTCTTCAGCTCTACCAATGATTCTAGGAACTATTCCATCCCCCTACTCTATCACTCAAGGATGCACTATCTATCGAGGACTTTTCTGTATGCAGCTTTTAAAAGTTAGTCTGTTCTCACATTTTCCCTTATAAAACTCTGCTATCAACCAAATTTCTCCTCATTGCCAAGGGTGAAAGAAACATCAGTTCTTATCCACGTTAAAAATGTTGATCATTGCTACGACAAGGTTTTCTCCATCTCCAACAAAGTTGTAAGATCTGATTGCTACAGATGGAGTGTTTGTTGGGGCAAAAGCTTTGTTTAGTCTCCCTGGGACCCAAGGGGAACCTACACTCTCCTGAGATATAACCTCGGTGTAGTCACCTTGGGCTGTGCCTGAGCCCCTCTTTGTACTCAGCCTCTTTCAGTTGGTGTCTGAATTGTGAGCAGAAGCCTAAGAAACACGTTTGGGTAGCAGGAGAGAAATTATCGCTTATTTTAGCTGTTACGTTATTTTTGTCTGGCGTGTTATTCCAGTCTATTGTCGAGCTGCCGGGTGATGAGCAAGATGGAGGCATCTCATTAGAAAAGAAGAAATAAAATATCTACGAAGCTCAGCTTTAAGCCACGAATCATAACCAAAATGTTTAGGAGACCACATAATACCCTAAATGACACAAGCCCAAGACCAGCTCTCCTGGAGCAGGCTGTGCATTAAGTATTCTGTTAACTAAGGCAGATTCGGCAATAGCATGGCTCATTACTGCTTTCTGCGTGTATTATGGTCCTTTTTCATAGGCCCTGGGGCAGCGGGCAGAGGTGAACAAGAGCCTCCAGTGCCATGTATACATTCAATAGAGTGTATACATGAATAAAATACTCATACCGCAATTCAAGGTACACATGGTCAAGTAAAAAGAGCTGTAAGAATTCCATCTGTCTTGGGATATTGAATAGGCTTAAAACCCAAAGCAAAATACCTGTAGGGTATAGTGTATCTATTTCCTATTTGAAAGTTATTATCTCAAGTCCAAATCCATCCTATATATGATGCTACTTTGCAATTTCTCAGTGGTAGCACTGGCGATGTTTATTGTGTATACTACTGAAAACTTTGCACATTGCTTTTTATAATGTATGCTCATCCTCTGCTAGAATGATAAGATTTATTTCTTGGCTGGTACTAATCAAAAAGTTGCTAGCAACGGATTGGGAGTTAGACCCCCATAGAGGGGAGTTAGTGAAAGGTTCTGCTGTTCTTTTGACTTGAAAACAGAGAGAAGGACCATTTGCCAGTAGAAAAGAGAATGCCAACAATTATGCAAGGAGATGACATCACCATCAAACAGATGCACACCTGTGGGTATCTGTGATTCCCAGCCTAAGGAAGAGCATGTCTTGATAGCAGGTGTCCTTAGCCGTTTGGGGCAATGATGGTTATTAGGTCAATGGAACCCTTACAGGCAAGAGTGATAAGCCCAAGCTAATTCCTCTCAAGCCACAGAAGAAAAGCAAGAGACTCACCATAGAGGACTCTCCATCATTTTGTAACTTCAGGCTAAGAATATGGACATTGAAATGCAATGCTTAGGGGTGTGTGTGTGTGTGTGTGTGTGTGTGTGTGTGTGTGTGTGTGTGTATGTGTGTATGTGTGTGTGTTGCTCAGAAGGACAAGTACTGTGTGGTCTTTCTCATATCTAGAGGCACACGAGCCTCTGTGTTATACCTGTGTGTTGTATACATAAATATATGGGTAGAGGCCAGTGTCAGATGTCTTCTTCCACCTGATTATTTTTGAGACACTGTCTGGAGCTTTGTCATTTCAGCTGGACTGCCTTGGCAGGCCAGCAAGTTTCAGGGATCCTCCTGTCTCCACGTCATACTGCTGGGATCATAGCAATGGCTTTTATACTTAGGAGCTGGTCTTTCAAACTCAGGTCCCCATGCTTGCAGAGCGGACACTTAACCCACACAGCCCAAACCTCCAGCTTCACACAGCATTTTCACTGCAGCCAAACTGCCCAAGCTTTGAATGGAACTAAGAAGGGAACCAGAGCCCTCCTGGGGAGCCCTGCCTTACAGACTGGGCCCCTTAAAGAATTACCTTTCCTGCAGATTAGCCAGCTGCCAGATCTGGTAAATGTCATAAATCTCCAAGAACAGGGCTGCACTCATGAGAAACTCCAGGTGTTTGACCATCTAGGGTGCTGAAATATGCAAGGCCAGCCCTGCTAGTGCCAAATGGGTCACAGCCACCCCTCTGTGCTTGAGTTTCCCAGGCTCTTTAGTGGAACTGCTCACAATTAGCTGCTTTGTCTGTCCCCAAGCCAAGCCTCTCTGTTGGATGTGGGGCTGCTCTCAGGTTGAGGGTTGGTCTCTCTCTTTTTCCCTCCACCCCCATTTCCACACATGTACAACAATCTTAATTGGAAGCACATTCATCACCTATAGCTGCTCTAAGGGCACAGATGAATACTCTAGGGCTGAGAGGTAGGATGAACGGACCTGGGGAAGCAGGAGAGAAAGCAATAGCTAGGTGTTCAACTCCGGCTCTGCTTCCCTCCTCTCCTAGCCTCCAGCCATTTGTCATTCTGTCTTTGTCTTTTGCTTTACCCAGTGAAGGAATCAAAATATAGTTGGTTGAGGTTTTTGGATTTTTTTTTCCCTATGTGCTCCCTGACTTAAAGTTGAACAACAAGACTTCTTAAATCTTCAGGTACTTTTAATTCCAAACCTCTTCTTTAAAAGTGTCTTAGCTGAGCAGTGGGTATGAGTATGTGGGTAGTCCGGTAATCCCCAGATATCACATCATCTGCCCACATACCTAAGAACCCCTATTGGGGAAATCCTGGAGACCTAAAAACTTTACTTGCTTGCTTTTCATCTTAGAAACCACAAAATATGCCAGTCCCACATCAACACGGGCATTAACAGGTAGACAGCTCTTTTGTTTTTTCCCTTTGTGGATTTCACGGAACCTTCTTGAAACAAAATATTAATTAGATATAGTAAAGATAATTACATATGGAGCATTCAATACATTAACAAAGCAATCTCAAAAGGCACTATGATGCGAAGGAAATAACATGCTGAAAGGGTAAAATCCGCTGTGAAACTCTACAGTCTCAGAAGGCACGGAAGGCCACTGAGACGAATATAGACTTTGCATCTGATTAATTTGTGTGTGGTGTTATTTTTATTTGCAAAGGTTTTAAAGTAAAGTTTTCAAAACAACTTTTAAGAAATAAAATCTTTGCATTAAATAAATTACAACCTTTGAAGGAAGAAAATAAATGTAGTCTGACCCTGGTTACCACAGGACATGTGCACAAAGGCTGATAAGAAACAGTCGGTGTCCTGGAAACTCAGATGTTACAGGGGAAAGAGCATGTAAAGATATCCCTGAAGAGATTGGGCAGAAAGCCTGTGGTGGCAGAAGGCACATGGCTGAGGTGTAAGAAGATGACTCTGTGGTTAAGTAACCCACCCTTCCTTTACTCCCCATGGTAAGGCAGCAATTCCAGAAAGTTCCCAAAATAGGGAAGTCACATAGAATACTCCACTGTCTTCCGTGTAGTAGTTACCTCTGTGTCTCTAGATGCTGACATTTGGGAATCCATTGAGCTCATCATCGTATATAGTTTTAGGTCAACAAACTGAATTCCTTGGCTGTTCAGAGATGTAAATCATATATAGTGAGTGAGCAAGGACAAATGGTCACAGGCTTTTCTGGGTGGCGGGAACTTGCCCCTCCCCAGAGCTGTTGACTTTCATTTGGTAAGATGATGTTAGTGGCATGGAGTTCAGAGACAGATAACTTGAATTCAACTCTAGTCTTTGCTAATCACTGGCTGAAGATTTTGAGAAATGAGTCTAACTTACAAAAGCATGGAGCAAACAACAACAACAACACAACAACAACCAACAACAAACAACAAACAACCCCCCTTGCAGTCCTTGTAAAGCAGAACAGTTAGGTTCTGAGTAAGATAAAGTGCATAAGAGCAGTTAATATGGTAACAAAGAGAGTTAAGCGCTCCCCCATGGCACCTACATTTCCTTGTTTGCTCTCTGGGTTTTGATGCCCTGCGTCATCCTTTTGATGTTCCTATGAACTTGCTCTTTCAGCCCTAACCACTATTTTTTCACTCAACAGTTTAACCCAATAATGGCTAAGCTCTCCCTTTCTTCTGACTTGATATCACAGACAACTACTTGAGTTCTGGAGCAATACAAATATTTCCTCTCTAGCTGTAGGTTGTGTATTTTTAAGACCTACAGTTTCCTTAATGCCCTTATGTGTTAATGTCCTCATCTCTGACATGCTGCCCAGTAATCTTCACACCTTTCTGAGTTCCTGTAAGGATTAACTGAATCAGTTAATATATGAATATATACTCACAAGATACGTGGAACATGGATCAGAGTTTCTGATCCAGATGTTCAATGTTACAAAAAGTTGGCCTTGACTCCCTTCCATCGGTTGTTAAGAATCTTAAGACTCCAAAGACAGCATTACTTAGATCTGTGGGGGGCAGCACTTACAACTTGACTTTAAATCAAAGTGTTTTGAAAAGCTAAAAGCAAACATTTCTGTCATTTTCCCAAGGTGTCTGTGCTCTCCTCTTTCTGCTCAGAGAGAGAGAGAGAGAGAGAGAGAGAGAGAGAGAGAGAGAGAGAGTTTTCCCTCTGGATATATAACAACTGTATTTTAAAAAAAATCCAGGATTTCTCCCCTATAGGATCTTGGGTTTTTTGCTTTTTGTTTGTTTTGTTTTTTATTTTATTTTATTTTATTAGAATCCAATTGATTCTCAGACTGTCTCTTGGTGTCTACAAAGAGCATTGACACCTGTACAGACAAGAATAAGAACACGTTCCTCAGAGCTGATGAATGTGGCTGAGGGGAGGGGAAGACCACAGAGAAGACCTGAGCCCAGTTGCTGAAATAAGCCAGGTGTGTGGCCTGCTCCCCAGCGTGCAGGCACCTGTTCTGCCAACATTCACAGCAGCATTTAAACAGCTGGTCCTGTGACATCCAAGGGTCACATACAAAGTTGAGTGGTTTAGGCTCCGTTCAGTCTACTTTCAGAACTACTGACCTCTCTGGTCTACCCAATCTAAACACATTCCATTACCAAAGAGACTTCATGTCTGTGTCCAGTGACTTTTTTAAAAACCAAACCAAATCAAACCAAACCGAACCAAACCAAACCAAAATAAAACAAAACAAAGAAAAAAAAACAATGGCCTCGTCTTTATTAGCTATACAATCCCTTTCCACATTCTTCACATGCTTATGACATTCCTGCTACTTTAGAAAACATAGTGTGATGCATTCATATTTAAACAAACACTCAGTAGCTTCAATTTTATCACTGGGATTTATACCATAAGGGGATAAAACAATCTTACCTTTTCTGTTTCTCCCCATCATTCACTGAAATTCACCCAATCACTCCCATGAACTCCTTCCCCTAAAAAACATGCTTCTCACGTGTCATTTAGAAACAGTAAGAGGCAAAAGAAAATAAAAGCAAAGAAGAAAAAAAGAAAAGAGAAACAGTGAAAGGCCCAGGGAGAAGGAGCATGGCTGTGACATTGTAAAATGAAACATCACATTTTAGTGTCACCTCCTGAATGGGCAGTGTGTGCTCTGACTACCCAATCGGCCATATTACAGCTGCACTGTACCTTTTCACACTCCTAGGGGATCGAGCACTGCAGGTTTCTCCTATAGATTCACACCTGCCCTTTATACGAGCAATACATAGTGTATTCTGAATGACAGAGATTAGAAACACGTGGACTGAATCAAGTGTAAATAAATTGCTAAGAGACGTTCTAAAAGGTAGGAAGCATCTTCAAAGGTGTTTAGATAGAAAAAGAGTACTAGCATGGAGAGACAAAACTCTGGACACTGCATAGAGAGAAATAACAAACTCCTCTGTGGGCTTTCTTTTATTTTCAACCTCACATTAGAAACTTTCGATTGGTTTTCTGTCGTTCGCCTGTCGGTTGAATTGCAATCCTAACAGCAGTGACCATTCACAAACAAGCACTCTGCTTTATATGATCTTGCGGCTCGCTGTGGAGCCAGCCCACAGGGTACCTTGTTATCCTTCCCACACACCCTGATATGGTCATTCTTACAGGGCAAGCTGGGCTCAGGGAACTCTGCATGTTACGAGCTCTGCCTGTCTTTCACAGCCTCAAAGCTCACTTTGAGGTGGACTGCATGTGCTCAGGCTCTAATGAGTATTCCCACAGTACATTCTGTGCCCACTGGTGTCCCATTCAGAGTACCAGGGCTAATGGACAGGTAAGATGGTGACTCGACAGCTGGTAGGACTTACTTGCTTTATTGTCAGCTACGCTCTCCTGCTCCCCGGTGGTAGTGAATTATATAACCCATGCACAGCTAAGCACAGCTAAACAAGCAAAGAAGCTTCGAGGTCACCTCCTGCTGTCAGCTCCAAACTTGGAGGTTAATACCATTTATCAAGGTCTCTTAAGGCCGGCCTCTTGACGTGCTCACAGCTTGGCTAAGAGTCAAAGAGATGTTTGTTTTATTAGAATAAAGTCTTTGTAATCAAATGTGGAATGGATTCCTCTGTGGCTTTAAAATTGTTTTTGCTGTTGCTGTTATTGTTTTTCTTTTTCAGCAAAATGCATGTGTTTTACCTCCTTGGAGGTCCTATTACATATATGATAGCCTGAAATGTTAGCCCATCGTCTTCCCTGGCATCCAGCTACTAACCATAAAATGAATTAGTGGTGCTGAAATTTCTGCTGACATAGCTAGTGTTCAGTATGGACGCCAGCTTCTCAGATAGATGAGGCTAAAAGATGGCCTGCACTATACAAATTCATAATTTATCTGTACCAATGCTGCGTCCTTGCACATTGACTACAGTATGAGTGACCTTTGTCTATTTGACCTTTGTCTATTTGACCTTCCTCTATTTTATCAACATCAAAGCGTAGTTCTCTTCCCATCCCAGTTGTATTTAATATTCATATCTTAGTGGAACTACAAACATGGCATTGGTTAAAGAACACAGGGATCCAGATTTAAATATATGAAAACAGCAAAATAAAACTTTGTCTCATGCTTAAGTTATGAAAAAGACATCATAGTCTTAAGGTTCCATTTGTAAATTGATTGTTTTCTTGAAGCTTTACTCAAAATAAGCCATAGGAGAGTAAGAAATGATATGTTGAATATCAAATGATATGTTGAATATTAATAGATTTTCATTTGTTATAAAGATCTATTAATAAAAATTCAAAATAAGAAGTTTGGGCTGCAGTGTTGAAGTTATATGAGATTAACACTTGTAGTTTGTTTGTTTGTTTGTTTGTTTTATTTTGTTTTGTTTTCTTTTACTTCAGCCCAGGAATGAAAACACACTGGACTGGGCCTCAGAACCCTCTCCACACTCTCTTCTCACCACCTCCTTCTCTCATGTGCCCTGGTCCCCTATCTCCGTGTTCTCGTTCATTCTCTCCACAGTTCTTTCTAATGACTGATTGTGTGGCTTGCCTTTAATCTACAAAGAATGAAAGCAGGTACCTTCCATTTCTCTACCTGTGTGTTCTGTAAACACGGAAGGGCATCCCATAGTTTATGGATAGATAAATGGATGGACGTGTTTTACTTCGACCTCTGAACTCTAGTTTAAATCTATAACACCTAACTCAATTCTTTACTCTTCAGGAGTGACATGTGGACAGGACCACTCTAAGAAGCTATAAATTTGCGTGGTTCTATGGGACAGCAGAAATGATCATTTAACCAGAAATCCTGGAAAGCAACTCTAACAATGAATTGGGAGAATTACCTATTAAAAATTGCATGCAATCACTAAGGTCCCCTTACTACTGTTTGTAAATGGGTAAAAAAAAACTAAGATATATACAATATTTATTTACTATGCTGTCATAAAACAAAGACAGTGAGATTTGAAGATTTGGGGGAAACTTAACAGAATTGACCTGAACAGCTCATTCTCCCAGTCTTGTAGAAAAAGTATAACATGTAACAGTTGTCCTTTCCTTCCTTGGAAAATGTCAGACACCATTCTAGGTTTGGACTAGCTTCCAACATTCTACTCTTCACTCATTCACTACTGCAAAACAGATCCTTAAAATCCCATTAAAGTGATTCTGTTGCGAGCTTCAATTCCGTTGGGAACAGTCTCTTCTCTTTTGTCAGGCCTGTGCTCCCATTTACATGGATTAGTTTGCCTCCTGTCTTGATGGAGTGTGTTTGCTGTACACAGAGTATCTCTCAGACAGACACAGTGTCAGTGTTTCTCACACTTGTCTCATGCCATTTACGTTTGATTTGAGTTTCCTCTCCCATTAAATCCCTTCTTTCTTGTCTTCACTTCTTTTTCTGTTAGCCAATTTCTTTGGATTGCCCATTTCTGAAAACTCATTGGACTATGAGTTTACTCCTGGGAGATAAGGAGACATGCATACCACATCCTTCGGGTTCTGTGCCTAATTGAATAAATGATCTGCAGTGATCCACTATGAATGAATAGTGAAAGGATGTGACGGGTCAGTAACTGTAAAGCATATTTGTCTTAGGAAGATTGTCCATGTTACTTTTTGGTTCAGACACTAACGTGTGGTTTATGTTATTGGACACCTAATGTCAATTACTTCAGCTGTGAAATGAATCCAAGAAAAGGGAAAATTGCCAGTAACTAAAAATGTCGCTTCTCTGTCAGAATTTCCAAGTGACCTTTGTACTTTGTATATGTGGAACAAGTTATTTTAGAAACAAGGAAACGCAGTTCTTAGAATTGGAAGTGACTTTTAGGAAAGAAAGATAAACTTTCTTTGTGCCCTTCTGTAAGACAAACAGCAACAAACCTTCACTCACAGATTTAGGAAGACAAACGGGGCAGTTGTGGATAGTACCCTGACATTGGCTAGGCAGACTCAAGTGTTCAAATCGTTAGTTCTCTAACTTTCTCACAAATTAAAGCCACCATTACTACCAAAGCATAGTTTTCTGACCCTACCTTCAGAGAGTTGGATGGTATCTGAGAGTGTGACTTTCTAATGAGCTCCTAGGTGACCTAACATCAAACCAGGGACCAAATTTGAGACCCTCCGTTTTAGACACAGACTGGACTACAGCTCAGATAAATCTGCCTGCCTTTGTCTCTGTCTCCCGAGTGCTGGGATTAAAGGTGTACACCACCGTTCCCAGCTGAACTGCTCTTTTAAAAACAGTGCTTTGGGCCACAAGATGTCTCTGTGGGTGAAGGTATTTGCTACCAGGTAATGGAAACCTAACCTAAGGTCGGTCCCTGGAACCCAAATAAGGGTAGACAGAAAAAAGTAACTTGGCAAAGTTGTCTGAGACTTACACGTGCACATATATACAAACAAATAATAAATTTAAAAAATAAAAAGACGGGGTTGGGGATTTAGCTCAGTGGTAGAGCACTTACATAGCAAGCACAAGGCCCTGGGTTCAGTCCCCAGCTCTGAAAAAAAAAGAAAAAAAAGACAATGAACTGTGTCAGCCAGATACTCTGTTTTGAGCCATATATTCTCTATGGATCATAAATAATATCTCCAGAAGAGCCTATAAGGCAAGTGAGGTAACTTCCACTCTTCTTTTTTATAGGAACTCTATGTAGACGTCTACTCCCAGAACTTCACTATTCTAATGTGTAGAAAAGAGGATCATAATCCAACTGGTTTTATAGAATCTTTTAAGAGTGATAATGAGGTAGATGGAGAAAAATGATTTTTTTCGATAGAAACATGGTATACTATTATTAGTTATGGATATCATTTTTTAAAAGTCTAAATAAAATGTAAGATTCTTTTCAACATATCAAATGGGTCACTACAGTGGACTCACCCTACCTTATTCAAAGAAACCAAGGAGACAAACCTTCAATGAAATCTATTATTTGACCGCCCTGGAAATTGTGAACTAAAGGCTTTCATCTGTAATCACACTAAATATAACAGATTGCAAGTAAGTGGCTTTCTTTTTAAAAATGTCTTTTCTAATCTGGTCCCCCAGGACACTTCCTGCCCTTCCTGAATCATGATTAAATTGAGGCTTGGAACCCAGACAACTTTTACTTCCTGGGCTTTCTTTCCATTTAACCAAGCTGGACAAATAAATTTTAAGGAAGAAAAAATAAAATTGATCTGTGTCCTCATCTTCCTGCTCTCAGTGAGAGGGAAGAACCTGGAATGGGATAAAGAAAGTGGGAAAAGGAAGGAAACATCTTAGACTCCCTGCAGGACACATGGAAGGGCAAAAGTCTACCATAAAACTCGAACTGTGTTGCTGGAGGTTCTCCCAGGGCAGAAGCCCTTCAGGCAAGAGCAATGGGGCTGCATCTGCCTTTTACTACAACCCTAAACTGGCTCTATCCTGAGGATTGTAGTCAGTGTGTACTAAGTCCTATCGTCTGGCTTTCACCGCCATTCCTGGGCTGAATTTCATGAGTGGATCTATCTCTCCCACTAGTTGCACAAGTAATGATTCTTGACATGACCAGAAGAACATTCCTCTGACACAGGAAAATGAACAACACGGGCATCTCTATGACTGACTCAGTGAGCTTAAGAAATGTGGACTCTGGAATAAAAGTTGACTCTCCTGTGTCAACTGGCCTCTTTTGGAAGATTCCATACTTATCTGGAATATCTTGACCTGACTTTAGGGTTTTCCTAAAAGTTCATGAATCCAAGGAACCCCTAGATAAGGAGCAACGTCACACAACACATCTTCCAGAAAGTAAAATCATTAGTACAGTCTTATCACATTTCAGAGAGACTATTTTCAAAACTCCTACAGAATTTGCAGTTATGACCCTGGGAAATTAGAGTCTAGGTGGCAGCCAAATTACCACCAACCAGAGATTGCAAGTCTGAGGCTGGTACCTCTCATAACTCCCAGGCATCAAGGATGCAGTGAAACTCAGAAACATGTGGAAGACTGGTGCCCAGCTCCCACTCAGTTCCAGTGGTAATCCTGCCTTTTGTAATTCCTTTAGACCAGGAACACTCACTTCTCCAAATAAGCTCTCCCTACATGTACCCCCTTTCTAATGACAGCACTAGAACTTTCAAGTGGTTGTTTTCAGCATCTCATCTTCTACTCGTCTTCAATTCCCTATATTCCATCAGGGTACTTACATCCCAGATTTTTTTTTCTTTATGTTTTAAAAGTACCTGGGGAAAGGATCCTTACTAACTTCCCACTTAGACCCAGACCTTGGAAATTCGCTCCATTATCCATTAACTTACTCATTCAATTTTGATCATGAAAGACATTAACCTTAAAAGACAAGCTAAGTAGGGAGTATCGATTAATGTAATTATTTCCAGACAAGAATGAATTAAGCATTCACATCATCACTTTACAATATGTTCCTCTCGGTATTCTTCAATCACAAATGAAAAGACTCTCTCTTCTGGAAGCCACCTTTGATCTATTTTGATGATTTATATATTTTTCATGTATATATATACATTCAATAGACAACCTGAAAACAAACAAACTTTTAGAAAAAATTAAGAAATACAGGGCAGTAAAGACAGTTTTTATGGAAAAGATAGCAATTAGACAAGTGATTAAAGTATAACAATATTTATAAACTTGCAAAGATCAAAGATTTGGAGGGGGGATGGTCCACAAAATATTCCCCTTCATAACCCAACTTACCTTCTCTACCTCAGTTGTAACTTCAGGAATAATCTTTCCTATTTATACTTGACCAAGATTCTTCTCCCTTTTAAAGGATATTCAGTGATTCCCTGCTCTCTAATCAAGGCACCTTAAAAAGCCATACTATTATTTTAAACATTTTCCCCAACTCTAGTGTCCATTCCTGGCTATCCTATCCAAACCAGGCACGTTCCTCCTCACCCACAACCCCTGGTGCTTTGGTCTGTTACTTACTGTCCTCACTGCTGTGACAAAATGCCTAACAGAAGCAACTTAAAGAAGAGGATGTTTGGTTTGGCTTATGGTTTTAGTTCACTATAATGAGAAGATATGATGGAGCTCACCTGGGGCCCACGCCACTCCAGATCAGGGAGGACAGGGCTAGACTAGAGATGGAACAATATTATAAGTCCCAAAAGCCCACCTCTAATGGCCTATGCCCACCAGAGATACCCTAAGCCCAAAGGTTCCACAAACCTCAAAACAGTACAAGTAGCTGAGGATCAAGTGTTCAAACACACAAGTGTGGGGGACATTTCACACCAAATCTTAACACTTGGTGTTATTTCCATCTTCTCTCCCTGTCTTTCTATTGTAGGCAACCCAACTCTGGTTTTGTTTTAAAGCTTAACCCTGACCTGGCTTTCTTTTCTCTCAAAGAATGTAGGTCTTCCTCCTCTGAAAACCTTAACTGAATGGCTATCTGATTTTATTTTTTAGCCACAAATATTCTTTTTCTCTTAGGAGGTCTCCACTAGGAATCCACAGCCCATAATAACAGGTGAGGTCTTGCTGTAACAAAGACAATATCTTGGGCAAATAGTCTATATGTTGAAAATCCTATCTACTATAGGGTTCCTCTCAGAATAACTAGAGTTCTGTCCTTCAAGCAGATATTGGTTATATACCTTCTGAAAGAAAGCGGTGCTTATGGTAGATTTAAGACTTAATTCCATGCAGAAGAAGGAAATACAAGTGTTATTTGGAACTAGAAACCACTGACTTTGTCTATGGTGTGAAGCAAACATTTTTACTTTCCATTCTGATGTGCTCCTGTTCAATTGCGTGAGGATCTAGTACAACAATATGCTATATATTTCAAAAACTGAGGATAAAGGAACATGAGTGTTTTCACTGTAAAGAAAGGGTATTTGAAAAGCTATGTATGTTTAACCTGATTTCAACATTACATAATGCGTCCATAAACCAAAATATCACACAGAGCAATATATATATATATATATGTACATATATATATGCATACATACATACATGTATGTGTACAATTTTATGTATTATATTTCAGTCAAAAAATAAATTTTAATCTACAGATATTTCCTATTTCCTTGTTCTATTGATTGAGCTAAGGCTCTGGCTATTTTCAGCTCTTCCATGCAGTCAGACTAATGATACCATTAACTGCACAGACCTGCCCTTTGTGTCTGGTATATCATTTTCAATGCCTTTGCCCTCTTTCCTGTCATCCTGGGGTTTCCTCACAGTTGCCAGCCCTGCACGCTTTGCCCCTCTTCAAAGCTCATTAATAATAGTCTCTAAGCCAAACCATAAAAGACATTATGAGGGACAGAGGCTCAATGCTTCCTGTAACAGAGTGACCTTGTTGCACAGAACAGGCTGTAGGGCGTGGAGAATCCATCACCTAACCTTTCCCAGCCTCTGTTCCTCTGTGCCCCACTGTTGGATGTCCAAGCTCGACAGTGAATGCTTTCCAATGAGAAACTGTAGCAGGATTTTTTTTTTGTCCCTATCCTTTGGTCCCTATTGTGTGTTCAGCTGCACTGTAGCTTGCTGCTAATCAAAGCCAGGGACTCTCATACACAAACAAACACAGTATTGTGGCCTCCCCCAGGCCTGGAATACAGCAGTCCAACAATTGAGTCAGGTGATGGCAGGCCAGAGGATCAGACAGTAGCTCTTAAACATGCTCTTGCCTACAGTCCCAGAAGGAGCCCTCTGTTTAGCACGATCATGTTGAAACTACCAGGCCAGGTAAAAAACAGCTAGAAACGAATCAGTATGTGATAATATGCAACTGGGTGGGTGGTGTCTCAGCCGACAGCAACATTCATTACTCAGCCCTTTATTCTGCAAATATCGATGAGTTAGAAATAGATTAACAGTGTGAGAATCTGCTACTGGATCTGGCTATGCAGAAGAAGGGAATGTTGAACCAAAATACTTCAAACATTTGTCATTGACTGAGAGACGGAAGTAGAAGACTGGGTTATTGGATGTCTTTGTTTTAGATGAACTTAGACTAAAATGTCAATGCCACATCCTACCACCTGACCTGTGACCAACCTGAGATTCAGTTCCTTTATTTGGAAGGGAATGGTCTTTATCCCACAGAGTTATTGGAAGAATTTAACTGCAACACTGGAGACCTTAATGCGAAGATCTAATAACATGCCAGCCACTGTAGAGAAAGCACTCAGTAAATACTACCTGTTGTCACTGGTGCTAAATAGGATTCCATAATAGATAGATAGATAGATAGATAGATAGATAGATAGATAGATAGATAGATGACAGAAAGAAAGAAAGAAAGAAAGAAAGAAAGAAAGAAAGAAAGAAAGAAAGAAAGAAAGAAAGAGGAGAATTATCTAATGGTAAGGGACAAAGTCCACTCCTGCCCTAGCAGTGCTAAGGAGCAATGCCTCAAAGGTAGTGGTAGACCTTACATGTTTACTTTCTACCACTGGTCTCTGAGCAGAACAAGGAAAGTAGAGAGACAATGGCCAGAGAGGAGGCCAGATACAAAACGTTTCTTTATTTAGTAGCAAGAGGTTTCACTCTGACTGAGAATGGCATAGATACTAGAACTGTCCCTTAAGAGCAGGAAAGAAACATTGCAGACACAAAAAGGAAAGGAAAGAAGCATGCTTGTCACAGTCTTCAGCTTAGCATCCAGTTAATATTCTGACTTGTTAGGATGCGTAGAGACCTAGAGAGGAGTGAATGGGAGAGACAGAAGCTACAGAAAAGGTTAACCATATAAGTCCAATAACAAGCTTGGACTGAGCATCAACTTCATTCTACTTCAGTCAGGAGTAGACTGAGAGTGGTCCACACACATTGCTAATCATGTGGTGGACATAAAGAAGCATAGCCTTAAAATCCACAGCTAATGTGACTGGTGCTCGGTAAATACAAATACTCAGTATCTGAAGTGACCTAATGATTGAAGCTGCTTCATATAGAAAAACCTCCAAGAGGAGATTATTCCAGCTAGATATTATGTTGTGGGATATATTTCAAGATCAGGGGGTTTATTTTATCAAATAAAATAAATCCCACTTTTATGCTCGGTTTTCATACTGTGTAATTTGAATGACTCTCAGTTATATGTGACCCTCTTTTTTGGGTTTTCCTCATTTCAATAAATCTCAGGTATACCTGATAAATCAGTCTCATCCTTTCTCCATTTACACCCTGAGAAAACTTTACTAGTGGTCTTTACAACCTTCCTAAGCTATGCATGCTTCTCTAAGTATCCAGCACCAAAGATTTTGGGCTTTTTTTCAGATCTAAGAGATTCCTCAATACAACTGCTATAATATGATGCAGACTAGGTAAGAATATTCTAATATTCTCAGCAAAGTGTGATGTTGTTTAAATACTACCAAGTGGCAAGATAAGCCATCCCATGTCAAGTTTCAAGACCAAAAATCCATTCCTGTTTGAGAAGAACTACCTCTAATTCTTAGGCTGACACTCATTGAGTTAAAAAACAAAAACAAAAAAAGAAAAACAAAACAAACAAACAAACCAAAAAACCTCCCATCTTCTCTCCTGGACCTCTCTTGAGTTGCTTGGTGCAACTCAATGTCCACTGGATGGTAATCATGAAAATGGTCACACCTTGGTATAAGTTTGAATATCAAATGAGGAAGGAGGCAGTTTAGATGAGAAGGTAAGAGAGCCATGCTTGATTTTCATAATTATATGTGAAGTTTTGACAAAACTGTCCAAGCATAAAGTTCCCAGTGAAAAGAAGCTGTTTAGCATTGTGTACTACACTTGGTACATACAAGTCAAGGCATAAAGCAAAGTCAGGAAGATGATAGATCCGTGTACAGCTGAGCACTGAGCTGAAGAGGGCCCTGAGGGGGCCCTGAAGTGTCCCCTTCACAGGAAGGAGACCCCTATGCTTTTCTCAATTAATTATTTTTTTATTGAGGGCTGGGATACATAGATGGATAAAAAGGATGCAAGGAGGAGCAGCTTCACGGACCATGAATCTTCAACCCTGGGTCCTGCATCTAGGATGTCCTGGTTGAGACACGAAACTTTACAAGTGCAGCTGACACAACTATGTCTTCAAAGACTCCCTCTGGGAAGTTTAAGGAGGGGACAGGGTAGCTCCCAAGTGTGAGTCTGGCTTCATGGAATTGTGATGGCAAGAAGTATCTAGAGGCCTGGGATTGAAAAAGTGAAATTTCCAGAAAAATTTCCCAACAAAAGCCACCAAAAGGACATAGCATCATGCCCTAGACCATTTGTCTGAGGAGGAAAAATCTTCAACACTGTTTAAACAGAACTTTTCTGAGGTCTAAAGTTCCTCTTTACAGGCATAAAGCTGGGCTCTCTCCCATTTCTGTATGCTCCTTTAAGACCTCTGCTCAAATTCACTTTTCTTTCATTCTTTTTGTCCCTTCTTTTGTGCAGCCGCTGAAGTCAATGGCTCCTGTTTAACCTCTTGCGAGAGAACTCACTGGATGAATCATTAGAAGCCACAGAGCCAATTCACTCTTGGGAAATGTCTGTTTCAAAAGAAATCAGTAGAAATCCACATCTATCCATTTATTCTGCTCAACTGTTTTTGATCCACATTTCCAAACCAAATTCATTCATAACAGCCTTGAAGTACATTTCCAAATCCCCAGATATCACATATCAGAAGTCTTCTCACCATCAGAACAACAGTCTACTTAAAAAGAGTGAAAAATACTTAGGGCTAAAGTTGGTGGGAATCCTAATACTGGCATAGACAAGAAAGGCATCTGACTTTCTCCCCTCCTCTGTGATCAACAATGTGGTTGTCAAACCCCAATTTGATCCAAGTCACTTTCAACTAGAGCCAATTGGACATTAGTCACTCCAAATAATAACAGAGCAAATAAATAACTCCCCTGAAGGCTGCCAAGCCCTGGAGCGACAGGCATCAAAGAGGTCTGCTGGCCTTGGAGCTTACCCACCTGCAGTGAGCTAGACCCACCCTGGAACCCTGGAACAGCTCAGAAATTTCCCAGGCCCCAGGGACTGGTGGAAGAATTAGATGGGTCTTGGGAGGGACCACACAGCTGTGTCTTCCCTGGGAAGACTTTCTCTCTTGACTCCATGGAAAGGGTCCTTCGGGTAAAAATGGAACACATTGTTTATGCAGCTTGTCCTTGAACTGGTATGTACTAATTCTTCAAGATAACTTGTTCCCATCTAAAGACGTTATTCTTTGCTGATACAGAGACTCTTCTTGTTTGTTGCAATGGATGTTGGCTTGCATTTTCCTATTTCCATCAAGAATCCATAACTTACTAAGCATTTTTGTGATTCCAAATTACCCATATCAAGCTAAATAAATTGAATTTCCATCTTCATTAGCTCATTTGGTGAAAATGAATGTACATGTTAATGTGTGTATGTCTATTAAAATATTGCGTGAGTCAATTATAGTGTTGATAGAAAAGAAGGTCACACAATTATGCATATAACACAATTATGCACATAACCAATGTTAAGTTATACCAGAAAATCTGTAAAAGTTTGTGAGTGTTAATACACAATGTATATTCAAAGAATATAAGTTTTTCTCATAAAAGTTGATTAAACTGTACCATCAACGTGTTTTTCTAGAACACGAAAAACATATTTTTCAAGTATATATGTTTTCCTGATAAGAAATATAGTGAAAAAATATTTCAGATGATTTAAGTTAATCAACTTACAAGTCTGATCTACACTGAGCTCTCTGTGCTATTCACGTATTCTCAGGCAGTGTTCAACAATTAAATATTTAAGGTAAATAAAGAGGATGGGAAGGAAGACTGTGGTATCCTTCCAAAATTTAAACATGCATTTTGGGTTAAAATTAATGAATTACTTACCCTGTTTCCTGCAGAAACATAAAGCTTCCGTATTGAAGTACTTCTAAAGAAATAGGATGCCCATAGAAAATAAGTTTGTGTTGTGTTTTTATGGTAGGTTTCTCCCTTCCTTCCTTCCTTCCCTCTTTCCTTCCTTTCTGTTTAAAGAACATTAATATTTAAATCAGATTTTCCAGAGTTTATGGTGTTTTTTATTTTTAAGCCAAAGATTCTAATCATGGCTTATAGGACACATCTGGTCAGCTGTTCACTATGCTCACATCTACAGACACTATATGTCAAACCCCAAGAATGTTCTTGCAACCAAAGCAAAATCCTATGATGAGAATACAGCAAAGTCCAAATTCTCAGCATATGAGGCAGGCTATTTTAAAATCTTTGTTCTAAATGTTTGCATAATTTCTGTTTTATACTAAAAGATTTTCTCTGTTTCCTGGGATTATTACCAAGTCATATTCACTATTGGTTTAAATCTGGACTGTCTAAAGTCTCTTAGGGCACCACACAGAAAGAGGATCTCTGCCCTGTTTTTATTATGACACAGAAGAGAACAGGAGGCATGGTAGATGTCATAATACTGACACAAATAACACTAAGAAAATATGTTATTATATATACCTTCAATACTAAGAGTAAAGTCTACCAAACATGTTTAGTAATTTTTTAAGGAAAATTTAGGAGACAACACTTGGAATCCTTTTCTTCCTCAAGTGAACCCCTGTGCATGGGACCAGGTCACTTGGACTATAGAAGCCAAGTCAATAGTTGATATATAAAAGTTTTTGAGAAGCAATCAAACGCTGAAAAGAGAGGTGTGAATACATTTTGCATGTAGCAAGACGGTTTCCACCAAGGAGCCTCATGATTTTTATTAAGCTATTGTCATGTGTAGAAAGTTATGACAAAAGAAGGGCTTATCACACAAACCTAGGTGTCTTGTTACTCAAAGTGAGTTCCCCAGCCTTAAACACTGTCATCAACCAGTAATCTTCAGACATGTATATGCAGTCCACGGGGAGACCTAGGAGATTTGAACCTTCATTTGGGAGAAATTCCTGGACAACTTGTCTAAAGTCACAGTGGTACATGTATGGTGCCAAGAACTCTAAAGACCTAAATGTGGCAATAATAGCCAATTAAAAAACGCAGTGCATAAAAGTCCATTAAGACTTTTAAGGGCTTAACTAGAACACTGGTATTTAATAAAAGAAGTCATGCCAGTTTAAGTTTAGCCTTTTTTAGGATTGTCTTCTCACTTTTTTTTAAGCTGTGATTCAGATTTCCTTTTCTTATTTCCTGCCACACATCCTTCCTCCTCCTCTTCACTTCACTAGGTCAAACATACCTCCCAGCATCTTTAGCAATCTCTAGGTATTCTGTGACAGTAACGAAGACAGCAGCAGTCATGGGAAATGAGAAAAACAGAGTCTACTTAGGTGGGATTTAATAATATGAGCCTATGTTGAGCAGGATGGCTTACAGTCTGTAAGTATTACACCCACAGAGGAAATGGAGTGTCATCAGCATTCCCAAACCTGAACTTAAAAAACAAATTTCCAATTTTCAAACAACTCGAATAACACACTCATTATAACATCCTGACCTGCTGGTCTCTGACTTTACACCTCTAGTCTCTCATTTCCACTGCAGCCTCCATCAGCAGGTCCCCAGAAAGAACTTGGACTCATTATGCATATGGCTAATGCCAGCCATTGGCCGCTCTACCTGTGATTGGGAGTTCCCTCTATGAAAAATGGTCTCCAAAATTTGATGGGAAAAGTCAAGATCTTTGGAGATCTCACCTGCTAAATATCCCAGGCCTTGAGCATACTTAATTTTAAACTGTATTTATTGATGAAAGGCAGAATGGTCTAGGAAAATAAAAGGGAGCATTCTTGAAAAAGGCAGAAGGTATCATGTAGGGAGTGTTGGAGGGCAGAACACGAACAATGAGAAGATGGAAAAAGTCAGTAGAAGGAGACACCTGCATCTCGTGCTGTCCATTTCCAGACTTCTCATCAGACACTCTGGACTTCTGAGTCCTCCTATTAAGACAGGAACTCTGAAGATATGCACCAGACAGACATCTGGATACTCACACATTGAGTTAATCCAATGAACACTGAAGAGTAGGCTGTTTTAGGTTTTTTGACTTCTCATTATTCATATTTTGGATTTTTGGTTTGATTTGAGAGCCTAATGGGAGAAACATTCAATTAATTGACCCAAAAGAGAGATGGTTATATTTGATACAGGGAAAAAAATTCAAACTAGGGAGTTAAAGATTTGTTCTGTTGCATATGCATTCTTGAAAGGTACCACATTGCTTCCTCTAAGCACTCCCTGTTCAGCATACAAGAATATATTGTTACAGATATAAAGTAAGGAATTAATTTTTTGAAATTTCAAGAGTCAAAGCCTCATAGCCAGTGTTGTAAAGAAAATAATATGTTGAGTTAGTTAAACAAGAGCAGGAAATCTCTCTTTACTCTCAAAGCAATCAGGAGTCAGAAACCATGGCAAAGTAAAGGATAAAGGTAGGTGGGGGTGTAGAGGACTAGACCCTACAGGTCAACTGGATCCCCAAAATGAAAGCAGGAAAGTGATACTTAGAGACATTTCCCCTAGAAGCCTGAGGAGATCAGTAATAATGCATGATGTTTGTCGGGAGGAAAGAGGAATCAGGAAAAGACATTGTGGGATTGGATCATGATTAACAAAGAAAATGGCTAGTCTTCAGGGTTGTCTATCTTTTATTCACTTCTCAGCCTTCTGTGAAGCACCCCTGATGGGCTTTTGCTAACTGAAAGGTTCTCGAGTTAAGAAAGATTGGCCTTTCCTTTAAGGGGTCTTGGGTGAGAAGTGGAGATTGGCTGAGTGGAGCTACTACTGATTGGGAATCAGCTGAATCCAGTGGCTACTCTGATGGGAAAGGAGCTATTCTCTGACAAGGGTGATGGAGACACAGAAAGAAAGGGAAGAAGAATCAAGCATCAAATAGAGGGGATTTGGACTTGGCCCAGTTTTTGTGGCTTTAACTTGTGACAACTGGGGTCAGATTGCTTTCTTTTCCTCCACCTATGCATTTCATTAGAGTACAATCATGTTGTTTCTGAATAAATCTTTCTGAGGACACCCAATGTGAGGCATCATATTTTAAAATTATATTTATTCTAAATAAACTCAGACTGGATTCTTAAGCTATCAGATCCATTTGTATTCCTGGCCCAGTATGCAGCAAATATGAAATGAAAACATGAAGGCATTGAGAGTTTAATTTATCCTCCATCCTAAATCAAAGATGCTTTTGAAATATGTGCCTAATGTGATAAAGCCCACCATGGGCTCTGTTTTTTTATTTCTCACCGGAACCACTTAGGATAAAAGTCATAACTGCTATATTGCCTGCTGTGGCTAACTGCCTTATGTACATATCAAACAGATAATAAACTTCATGAAGTTGCATTCATTTGTCTTTGTAAACACAACATAATATCTGACGACAATGGGGGTACTTAGAAGCTGTACAAGTCTGTTAGAAATAAAACTACACTCAATTCTATATCAAGTTTTTCTTCAAAATAGAATTGGGCCACAATGATTCCCTTCAGTTTTTAGTCATGGATGGAAGGAAGAAAGGAAAGAAGGAATGTATGGAGGAAAGGAGGGAGGAAGGGAGGGAAGAAGAGATTGAGGGAGAGTTTAAAAGAGAATCTAAATCTGTATATACTTATAATCCCGGAACAAAGGGAAGATAAGAAGATTGCATGAATGTTGGACCAGCCTTGGCTACACAGTGAGCCCTTGTCTTAGAAAAAGACAAAATCAAAACCACCACCACAAAAATGGCAATCTAGAACTCCGTTTAGAGAAAAACAGAGACAGTTGCCTTTTCCTGTGGAATCAGAAAGGGCTGTGGCAGCACTGGGACACTTAGAAGTTGGGATGAAGGGAGAGGAAAGTTTAAAGCAAATGCCCATTTGGAAGCTTTGGGGAGAAATGAACAAATAGGTGAGAAGGTGAGTGTGCACAGAGGTTTGGGGGAAAGGTCAGACACCGATGCACCATGGGGATCACAAGAGATGATGATCAAGACAAGGCAGGGTTAGCAGGCAATACTGTTATATGGTTGGCAAAGGAAAAGGAGGAAATGGCTGCCAGACGGAGTCCCCTACAGCTTTTAAAGGATTATTCTCCCCAGACACAGGTGGGAGTCCACTGAGCTGTGGTTTCCTAGAATTCGTCTTAGATGAATTTCTAGTAAGGAATCCCACAAGTTAACATAGCTTTCCAAACAAGTATGTGAGCAAAGGGGTAGAGGCATGTATGTTTGTGATTGGGTATTTATTAAGAGAACTTCTCAAAAGCCAGAGTCTGTTGCCAGGACTCACATTGTTCAAGATTAATACCAAGTAGCCACTTTTTGTTGTTATTATTATATTTGTGAAGTTTAAGAATTTAAGAATTCTACTCTTAGAAAATCTGTATTTTCTTTTTCTATTTGAGGTGGGACTTTATTTAAACTCGGTACAATAAAATGACTCTAAACACAAACATCACTAGGAAAAATTAAACTTTATTGCTCAAGATTAAACGTTATTGTTCAAAATGTCTCAGGCATGAACTATTGTTTACATTATCCCTGCCTAGCCTTATATTTTTGGTCGTCAGCCTAGTCTTTAAATGGCTGAGCCATCTCTCCAGCCCATCCCTGCCTATCCTTAATCCATGAGGAATTACAGTAAAGGTGAGCTGCATCATCAAATTTTCAAGTGTTGCCATAGGTATAAGCCCTCAATGGTGTTTGTTCATAGCTACCCTTTTAAACAAATACCTCACATAGTCATGAAAGACCTGTTGTAGTTACTGATCCAGAAAGATTGTAGTAGCAACATGCAAACTGCTATCTACAAGTCTGGCTCATAGTGCCTAGAAAAATAGCCCAACACAATGGTATCTTGGACAAGTCTTAATCACCAAGAATTGGAAGACTTCCCTAATTGTCCTCAAGCCAATTGACCCAGGATGGAAAAAACAGACCCAGCTCCCAAAGAAGTAGCCCATAACCACATGTTCCTTCACCCTCACTCCCAGGGAGAAAGCACGGCCTGTACCACAGGATACAAAAGTGCTTCTTCCGTTTGCTCATGAGACTGGTGTCCTCACCCAGCCCAGCTTTCCCCACAAAGCATGGGTCACAAGCCGTACAGAGCTCTGCCCTGGTGGATGAGCCAGTATAAAGCACTCTTCAAAGGAAGTCAGGGGAACTCCTTGGTGTGGAGCACCCTTGCTGCCCCACTGCCCTGAGTAGTCTCAATTGGGCCTTATCATCAGTACAAGAGCCAAGGATAAGACCCTTGTTACCATGTTGCCATGTTAAGAGCACAAGTGTTTGGGGAGCTGCCACTTGTAACCTTACTTCTGACTTCAGCCTATTGTTAGCATCTCAGCAGCTCAAACAGCTCGGGCAAATTTAGAGTGTTCCAGGGAACACAGAGAGGCATAAGAGCATGAATGCCAAGCGGGATTGCTACTAAAATGAGAAATCAGAAATATCTGCAAGAGAAAATAAAAACTTAAAAACCTAAAATATTTGATTTCTAAGATTAACTTTGTTGATAGAAACAAACTATTTGGGGATCTTGTGTTATTTTCAGTGTACAGGTTTCTGTGAAAATGCAAACCATGTCGTTGAATTGCAAGGAAACAATTACCCGGTTACAAAAAAGAAAATTCAGATCTTGCTTCAGACTGTTGTTTGTAATGACCAAATAAGAAACATGGAAATTATCTGAAGGTGAGGGTGCATACCTTTAATCCTGGAACAGAAGAAGCAGAGGCAGGCAAATCTCTGTGAGTCAGGGACCAACCTGGTCTACATTGTGAGTTCCAGGACAGCCAAGGCTACATAGAGAAACTATCTTGAACAATAATAATAAAATAAAAAAGAAACAAAGAAAACAATAAAGAAACAAATGAAGAAAAAAGAAACATAAAACTTTCACTAAAGAGGTAAATTGGGGTTCTGGATTACAATTAAATACTATATAATACACACAATACAATATGTAGAATATTCTATTCTCATCCCCCATGGGATATTATTTAGGAATCAGATGACGAAACTTCGTGTTAACAGTAGGTCTGTTTCTCTCACAGCTCTACCACTGATAATATAAAGTGTTTGAGCCACAAAGAAACACTTTGATCCAGAGAGGGGCTAGGGTTTATAGCTAGCTGGGTGGGGCCTGGAGAAGGCATTGTAAATAAAGGCAGTCTGCTAGGTGAGAAAGACCTGGTCTGTGAGCAGCAGGAGAAAGATTGCCTTCGTCTAAAGACTTTAACTCTGATGAGAGAATTTTTTAAAGTTTCTTATAGTTCAAAAGCATGGTATTGGGGTTTTAAAATAAAGTGACTTCATTTTGATAAGAAACAACCATTATTGGTGGTCTAAAATAACACAGGTCCCAAAGAGGAGTGGGAGGATACCCTAGTTTCCCTTGAATTGAACTGGACTATAAGTGTTTCTAATGGCTTGGCCTTGAAGGCACATCATTTACTTTAAAAGGACATAATGAATCTGGAAAAGACCAGCCTTCTAGTCTGTGTTGGCCGACTTCTCTTTTGTTTCGTTCTCATTACCTTTTAATATTCTCACAAAACAATTCATTCCCAGATGATCAAAGGGCCAAAATGGGCTGTACCGTTTCATCAGCTCCACATTTGCCTGTGAAATTGCTCCATTATGTTGTTAGTTCAAAAGCTTTTCTTTGGTAGTTCCTGAAGTGCCTCCCAGGCACTTCCCTCCAACACACACACACACACACACACACACACACACACACACACACACACACACACTTTCTTAAACTATGCCTGGTAGTTTCAAGAGGAAAGATGTCGACCCGTTAGAATGCTCTTACTTTGTTCTCCCCTGAGGTGAGCATTCTTTCCTTCCTTGAGGCACCCACTCTACTTCCACCGTCTCACTCTGCCCCTACAGCTCCAAAGTCCTTATTACTAGGGAGACAAGAACTAGTTAGCAATCTGTGTGCGAATTACACATGTGCTCTTGTATTTATGTACCACATCATATTCTGTAGAAATGTGTGTGTGTGTGTGTGTGTGTGTGTGTGTGCGCACGCACACACATTTTAGAACAGAGGAAAGGTTATGTTTTATGCGCAAAAAAAAAAAGAAGTGACTACGTTCTCAAAATACATAAATACATTATGGTAACAACTGGGATATCACCTCAGAAATTCTGTGTGTCTGCCAAACTAGTCTTTACCACATCCCTGGTTTATTTGGCGAAAACTGAAAATGTAAGTGCTCATGTGCCAGTTAGCACCCCAACCAAGCAAAGGTAGAATCCAAGGCATGTCTTTGAAACTTTGGACTGAACTGTTTCTAGAAGCATTCCTGGGCCGGCGGGCAGGCAAGCTAGGGAGTGCAGGCTGTTCTGGAGAGATGCTTCTCCATCAGCAGACACAGGAGGGGCAGGCTGCCAGGCATGTACCACACCTAGAGCGGGCAGCAGTTGGCAGTTGGCAAGCTCTAGGGCAACCTGAGAAGTGGAGGCAGGAAAATGAGACCTGCCTGCTGGAACACCCTTCCTTCTCTCTCGCCGACTGGGCCAGACACACCCACCAAAAGCTCCAGGCTTTACAAAGAGCACAAATGTGCCCTCTCCCGCGCTTTGCATGCTCCAGCAGGTAGCAGGAATGCCATCCCCATGCACTCTCCCTCCTCAGCACAAAAGCTGCTTTCCTTCTTCCCATCCAAGCACAGGCTAGGTTACTGAACTCGTCCCCCCAAATTTCCGTTCGGCTGGTTTGCCTTCTGGAGCAAGTCCGTTTCTTAAAGGCAGTCCTATTTAGCGGACTCCAGGCAGCTTCTCTCCAGTTCCAACCCCCACGTACTGCAGGCTGCCAGGAAAAGTGGCTTTGGGGTAGGCACACTCCACCAGAGACCCTTTGGGGGAAATCCACAGGGTGCCTTGCACTTACTTTGGCTTGCAGATGTCCTCGCTGACTAGCAGGCTGCCTTTGTTGCAAAGTGCAGGGCGAGGTTTCTGCAACGGACTCCAGGTATCGCTGGCTGCTGCTCCTGCCTGGGCGGCTGCGCTCTCCCCCCTTCTGGATGGATGACTCAGTGCTTTCTTTCTTCCCCTCTCTCCACTTTGGATTTTCTTGTGCTCTGGGGCTTCCTTGGCGGGATTTTTGGACGGGAAGGCGGGGAACCTGATCCTGCCTTCACTCAATTACACCCTGCCGGGGAGGGAAATAGAGAATGGGAGGGAAGAGAGCGGGCAGAGAGAAGAAGCAGGCTGTGCGAGGGAGGGGGGAGTGCTTTGCCCCCGAAATCTGATTGGGAAGCTTATGAAAAGCCGGCTACTCTGGGGGCAGTCTTTCCCCAAACGGATTTGCGTAGAAAGACCATGGGATATAAGACCATTTGTTCTTAGCATCCACCCAGCACGGTATTTCTTGTACAAACTCCCAAGCACTGGTTTTTCCCCCTCCCATGGGTCCACACCTCGACTTATCGATCTGGATACCTTAATTTCTTTCTTTCTTTCTTTCTTTCTTTCTTTCTCTCTTTCTCTCTCTCTCTCTCTCTCTCTCTCTCTCTCTCTCTCTCTCTCTCTCTCTCTCTCTCTCTCTCTCTCTCTCTCTCTCTCTTTCTTTCTTTCTTTTTTTTTCCGGAGCTGGGGACCGAACCCAGGGCCTTGCGCTTCCTAGGTAAGCGCTCTACCACTGAGCTAAATCCCCAGCCCCGATATCTTAATTTCTTAATCGGAAAATTGATTGCATTTTAAACTGCAGTTTTGGTCAGGCGCTTAAAAAGAAAACAACAACAACAACAACATGATATTCAGGTTTGAGGGAGCGATGTGCAAAGGCAGCTGTCCCTTGCTCTCCACCCCTAAAGGCCTCCCTGCCCGGAGTCCCTGCTAACTTCAGTTGCTACTTGCAGCTCACCTACAGTCACAAAGCCCCAAAGCACTTTTTCTGGGTTGTCACAAGGAGTGACAGATCTCTGAACATTCCCAATTAAATGTCACTTTCCTTTAGGGGATTTTTCCATTCCTGGCTTCTTCGGTGCCTCCGGGGTCACATATTTTGTGACACTGACATGCTCTTGGCAAAGAACGCAGGGTTATAATCAGTGCGGCTCAAGCTCTGGGCTTTCTAAGACTCAGAGGGTGGACACTCCTGGCGTTCTGAGATCTGCCTCTCCTTTAACCAAGGAGAGCATAAAGTGACAGACCAGTATTGAGTGTCACATAGAAAGTGATGGGAAAAGATGGCGTAAATCTCCAATTTACCCAAACAGGTCCAAATTATAAAACTGGCTCCAATTTTCTCACCGTCCCAAAGATACATCTCGTCAACTCAACTGGTAGATCCTATGGATTCTATAGGTGCTTTAAGCCCTCAGGTCTCAAGACCACTCCTTTCCTAAATTTAGAACCATTAGTCTATGGCAAGCAGTTTTAAGGACTGCGGGTCTTCTATTGACTGATACCTGTGCCAGTGCACAAGAGTCATCTCCAGACAAAGGTGTCCCTGCAGGAGTAGAGCTTTTAGTCCATCAGTCTTGGTTTGTTCCACCTCCCCATGTCCCCCAAGGAAAGAATCGGCGGAAATTCATTTGCACACCTGATCTGTCTTCCTTACAGACTATCCTCTTCACGCATACCTTCCTCAAGACCAATTCCCAGACTGTGCACGTCCCTGTTTGAAAGTTCACCTGTGCCATGAAGCAGTGCATGTGTGTGCATCCGGTTTCACCTGTGCACATCATGAATTACTCACAAGCTTTCTTTGGCCAGCCCCCTTACTGTAAGAGAGGTTCAACAGTCCTACAGTTCCACAACGATGGAATTCTAAGAACAGGACAGAAAGACTGTCCTTTTCCTCTTTGCCCCTTAATTTTATCTTTGTCTTTAACATTTGCTACTGCCAGTTCCGTGAACCGTGCTGGATTCATTATGGTGCTTGATTATGATGTTGGTAAAGCAAGCATGAGCATCTCGTGATGTCAACTCTATCTCACTTGCCATGTCAACATGTAACATTTTAACTAAAAAGGTATGTGTAAAAATTAATTACAGCAGTGGTTCTCAAATGGGAGCAATTTTATCCTCTAGGAGACAGTTGGCAATGTCTGGAGACATTTTCAGTTATCACCATTTGAGGGAAGCTAGGACATATCCCATCAGTCCTCTGATGAATAGAGGTAAAGAATGCCACTTAGGGCTGAAGAGGTGGCTCAGCAGTTAAGAGCACTGACTGCTCTTCCAGAGGTCCTGAGTTCAAATCCCAGCAACCACATGATGGCTCACAACCATCTGTAATGAGATCCGATGCCCTCTTGTGGTGTGTACTTATATATAATAAATAAAAATAAATATAAAACGAAAAAGAAAAAAGAATGCCACTAAAACATCCTACAGGCACATCTCTATGGCCTAGTGAATACAGAGTTTTCAATGCAAGTATTATAGGACTGGAATTTGAATCCCCAGGGCCCATCAAAACAGTCAGACAGGCTTAGTGGTCAACTTGCAACCCTGTAATCCCATCCAACATTTGGGAAGCAGAAATAGGGACTTCTTGGAAGACATTAGTTAACCAAATCAGTAAGCTCCAGGTTCAGCAAAGAAAGCAGGGAGATGGATCAGGGGAGACACATGATATCATTTTCTAGCCTCATGCACACATATACGTGCACATATGTATGTGTGTGGGTTTAGGCACATGTGAGCCTGCCTTAACATACGACCAAAACTCACTCACACACAGATTCCTTGTCCCAAAATATAAATAGTGTCAAGGTTGAGAAGCACTGATGACATTTTTTTCCATGGTATTTTGAAAATGTAAAATACAAAAAGAGTATTTCCTTTCATAAGTAGAAATCTATAACAAGGCAATACATTGCAATCTAATTCAACTCAATATTCTCACTAAGGCTTAAATAAAACACTATTAATGCATCCTGAGATGCCTGACCTCAAGCCCACATGTCATGAGAATATTGATTCCAGATTTCTATTCATTTCTCTCAGTTGACTATCACTGGTGAGCATTTAAGTATTTGACTGGATAGAGCCCTGAAGAAAAATGTTAAAATATTGGTGTGCAGAAAACTTATGCTTGTTCTCAGTTTAACGAATTAAAATCAGGGGAAAATGATATGATTTAGTGACATGAAAACATATGCTGATGTAGGAAGTAAACTTCAGAAATTAAAATTTGAGTGGTAGCCTAAAATTCTTGAAGAAAATGGCCGTGTAAACAACCAAGAAGAGCCTCCAAGCCAAAAGGGCGCCAACTGGCTCAGCTGGAGAGCTAGCAGAACAAACAGTAAGAGACTCAGCTCATGGGAGCCTGTGTCCACGTGAGCAACTGAAGTTTACACCAAATGGCGCGGGTGCCGCTAAGAATGACAAACCCTGACTGGTTTCATAGGGTCCCCTTAGCTGGGGTACAGACACAGGACAGAAGAGCAAGAATATACCCAGGGTCCCCAGTAGGAGGTTCTGCGATTCTTCCATGACTAAATGCCTCCTCCTGCCCTCCGCTGCCAAGAGAAACTAACTCCAAAAGTTTTCACTCTTCAAAGCTCCTGTCAGCACTGGCTTCTCTGTGCTGCTCAGCCTCTGCAGGTGAAATTAATGACCCCAGGCATGTGCATTACCAGGCTAACATGTAATTAATGGAAGGCGATTTGAAACCAGGGAAACCGTCATGGCTTACGCTTGTTTGGAAAACAAGGCCACTGTCCTTAGTGACAGAAACCAGAGGCAGCAGATCTCCTGGACATTCTGCTTGGTGTCGTGTTTGGATTCTCGGTTTCAGCTCCTCAGTTATCCCATCTCCCTAGAATGCAAAGGAAATTCGTCAAGTTACCACAGCTCAAAGACAATCCCAGGAACACATCTACAGAAATGTATTTTAGCATGTATGGTTGGTTGCCTCCTGAATCCTGCCTCTTCTCTTTGCTGGCTTTGTCTACTTGGTAACATGACCAGGTAAGCAGACTATATTCCTCAGACTTTCACCCTATGAAAAATATCTGGAATTAACTACTTAAGAAAAAATTAGTCTATATGTTTCACATACTAAAACCATACCAGTCAGTTGCTGATGAATTGGTCCTTCTTGACTAAAAACTGTAGGCAAACAGGTTTGTTTGTCAAAGTCACACAGAAGTGCAAGTGTCATCAGGGACAACACACAGACTAACAGAAAACATCAGGCCCAAAATACCCAGAAAGTGTGTGTGCACCTGTGTGTGTGTGTGTGTGTGTGTGTGTGTGTGTCTGTGTGTGTGTCTGTCTGTCTGTGTATGTGTCTGTGTGTGTATGTGTCTCTGTGTGTATGTGTGTCTGTGTGTGTGTGTGTCTGTCTGTCTGTGTGTGTGTGTATGTGCACGTGCATGTGCACATTGTCCTTATCATTGTGTGTGCTACATGTTCTTGTCAGTGTGGATATATTAACATGTGCATGGGCAGAAGTGCTTTCCTGTGAAGGTCCAAGGTCACTGTTAGGGGTTTGCTCTTGACCACACTCCACCTTTAGTTTTAGAAACAATATCTCTCAACAAACCTGAAGCTTATCAACCTCCCTAGGCCCTCTGGCCAATGAGTTTCACAGATCCATTTTTCTTTGCTCACCCCCAGCTGGGGTTACAGGACTGCACCACCAACACCCCTTGTGCTTATGCCCTTGTGCTCTTGAGGAAGACATTTTCCCAGCTGAGTCATCTCTCCAAGGCCTAGATTCCACATGATAAGACAACAAAATCCACAGAATAGCATCCCCATGAACATGGATGAGACAGACAAAGTAAATATCATCATATCAATGTAGGCAATTTATAAACCATATAAAACTATATAGCAAGGTTTGATTTTGTGTGAAATTCAAAATTTGTGTGATGTGCTTTTCACATCAGCATTGGCCAAGTACTGGACACGAGCAATTTATGTGGGGAGAAGTTTATTTGGCCCATGGTTTGGGGGATTTTAATCCATCACGGCAAGGACAGAAGAGCCAAGCAGCTCAGCATGTGAATGTAAAGCAACTGTCACTGCCTTTCATGGTGGGCAGAAAGCAGAAAGCATTCTCGGTGAAGCACTTCTTACTTATGCACTGTCATTCAAGGGTGATTTTAGAAAGACCCCAGAAGTCTCCACTGACAAAGGCTACTGTCATTGCCTTTGGTTACCAGTCATGACTACACAGTAAAATGCAAGTTACAGGGGGAAAAAAACACACCAATGGTCCTACAAAGTGCAGGATTAAGTATATGCTATACCAATTTACTAGGCAAGTTATGCCCACTGGTTAGGTAATTGTAGAACCAGTCAATAGAGACACAGTTCCTCAAAGTGCAGAGAACGCTAGACTGGGTAATCAGCTCTAAATGAGACACCTGTATTATCAAATATACCACCATGACTCAAGTAACATCATGGAAGAGGGGAGATACATACCTTGTACGATTCCTAAGGTTTAGAATGGTGTAAAATGTTGTCTTCTAGCCATGGCCTGGCTATTGCACTCAAAATGACAACTACAATGACCTGCACAAGCCAGGCAAAATTCCCATACCAATAGAGTAGATAATCTCTGAGGAGCTAGTAGCAGTTGGCAGTTTCTAAAGAAGAGAGATTCAGTCTTCTTTAAGGGATGTGGATGGTAACAGAATTCCGTGCTCTGGTGAATGACCCCGATAGCTATGCACAAATGTGTGGCACCAACTGGACCTAATAGTGTGTGTGTGTGTGTGTGTGTGTGTGTGTGTGTGTGTGTGTGTGTGTAATCAAAAAGAAGAACTGGATATATATCTGGAAAGAAAGATGATTTGATACCCAAGAGAAAATTTTATTAAAAGTAGATCACGGGGTGGCGGGGGACGGGGGAGGGAGGACTAAAGAAAAAAGTGAGTGGTTAGTTGCACTTGTTGGCCTTTCAGCAGATCTAGGTTCAATTCCCAGCACCTAAATTGTGACTCACCACCATTTTGTAACTCCAATGTCAGAGAATCAGATGTCTTCTGACATTTGTAGGTGTCACTAATTCATCTAGTATATGTACATACATACAGGCAAAATACTCTCACATACTAAATACAAATAAGTGAATCCTTTTTAAAATGATCACTTCAAATAACAAAGTAATTCTGGAAGTGATAATAAATGTTCTCAAAATGCCTGTGTGACAAAAAAAATTGTAACCTGGGATTTTTAAAATATCTCATAAAACTTGATAATCAGAAGCCAGCCAATGCTCTGAAAACTGGGCAAATGATTCGGACGCTCTTGAGGGAAAATAGATGAATGCCCATAAGCTCCTGAAAAATACCTAATTTTATTTGATCCACCTCAGAAATACAAACTAAAGCTCTAATGAGCTACTCACTGCACTCACCAGCAAAGAGCTAACATTTGAAGACTGCCAACCCTAAGCGTTGATAGGAACATAGAACATAACCACTCTGAGAGACAGTATGGCAGCTTCTTATAAATTAAGCTAACATTTGAAGACTGCCAACCCTAAGCGTTGACAGGGACGTAGAACATGACCACTCTGAGAGACAGTATGGCAGCTTCTTATAAGTTAAGCATGAATCTAGCATATAGCCAGGCTTTTACATTATTAGACTTTTCATTGTTAGATAGCTGCTCACACAGAAAGATTTGTGCATCGGTGTCCATAGCATCTTTATTCGTCATAGCTCAAAACAAGAAGCAGATGATGTATTGTTAAAATGTCACACAGCTATTGAATATTATTCCACAGTAAACAACAGCTAACACAGTCAAAGAAATGGAATGATTTTAAACGCATAATGAATGGAAAGAATTCCAACACTTAACACACACTGTGTGACTCTAATATTGATACCCTACAAAAAAGAAATTTTAACCTACGTGGCTACAAGAGACATCCGTGTTTGCTTGGCCCTAGCAGTTGAAAGTGAGGAGAAACGATCAGAATAGCAAATCGTCTGTCAATGTGGTGACTACATAAGACATTTTTCAAAATGTCATCAAGCTGTAAAGTTAAAATAGATTCATTTGTCTGTACATGATTAACTACCATAGAGAGTAGTGGGTTTGTTTGTTTGTTTGTTTTAATTATCACATTAAATTCTGGGCAAAACACTGCATTCAGGAGAGTGTGTGAGTAAAGAAAAAAACATACATGATGAAGTAACAGATCCTTTAAGAGTCAAGTGAATCTATTTTAACGTCCCAGCTTGATGACTTTTGACAAATGTCCTATATAGCCACCACTTCCAAATGGACCATTTGCTAATTCTGAATCACTTCTCCTCAGTTCCAGCTGGCAAACCTAAGCAAACACTTGTGCCACAGTGCATGTGCTAAGTGTTGGTGTCCTTTCATTCATCCTGTTTTGGAGTTAATTCATTTTTAAGGACATACATTCCCTTTCAAAAACATAACAAGACTGTGTGCTCTATAATGTCGAAAGGGAGCAGTGTCACTCTAACAATTCACTTTTATTTATTCATTTATTTCAAGAACTAGATTCTAATGTCTAACATTAACAGCTAGTGAATTGACAGTCAACCAGGAAGGATGTTACTAGAGTTTAGTTCTCTGTTTCCGTGATTAAATCCCGACCAAAGCCAGCTTGGAAGAGGGACGGGTTTGTTTCAGTGTGTATATCATAGCTCTTCTCTGAGGGAAGCCACACAGGAACTCAAGGCAGGAACCTGGAGGTAGGAACTGAGGCAGAGGAATGCTTAGCCATGAGTCAGAGGCCATGGAGAAATACTGTTTACCCAGCCTGAATTCTTATACAATTCACCAGCACCTACACAGTGGTATCAATGACTGCAGTGGGCTCAACCCTCCCACATCAATCACTAATTGATAAAAAAAAACTCTACAGACTTGCCACAGGTCAATCTGATTGGGGCATTTTTCTCAATTGAAATTTTCTCTTCCCAAATTATCGTGCTTTCTGTCCAGCAGACGAAACAGGACACTAACAACTAAAACAAAACAAAAAACCTAAGGGTTGGGGATTTAGCTCAGTGGTAGAGCACTTGCCTAGGAAGCGCAAGGCCCTGGGTTCGGTCCCCAGCTCCGGAAAAAAAAAAAAAAGAACCAAAAAAAACCTAAGCAGCATAGATTGTGTCTCCACCTGTTCACCTAGAGTGACAGGCCCTGTCTGCCGAAAGATGACACAGATAACATTACTAACAAATGCTTTTGAGTTTAAAGCAAAAGAAGAGCTCCATCAGTTAGAAGGAAAAAACTACCAAAGCTTAGGATAAACAAAAGGAGACTGGGTCCACTCAAGCAGAGGGTTGGAAGGACCGTGAAGTCCACTTTGCAGTGCGTCTTAAGATTGCCTTTGCTATTGATAGCACAAAGCCATGGGAGCACTCCAAGCTCCAGATTGACTTAATGCAAATCATATGTAGAAAGGCAAATTTGGGCATATGTAGAAACATGGAGACAGCATCCTAAAAGGATGAAAAGGCAAAAAGTGGCCGCTATGCTGTCAGGCTTCCACTTGTGAATCTAAACTTCTGTAGCATCAGGAGAACGTACTTGGAGAACAGCATCTGAAACAGCATCCAGTCTGTCCTGAGACACATATTTCTTTATAGAGCCCAGTGTGTGGTTTCTGTCAAAGCCAGTGACAGTTCTCTGTGGCCTCTGAACACAGCATGCTTTCTGGGGGCTCCTAGGTCTGCCCTTGCTGTTCTCTGTCTTCGTAGGTACTTCACTGACTTCAGCCCAATCCTCATTCACCATGGCAGGCTTCCAGGATGACCCAGCCCATAGAGCAACCTGAGCATCGACAGCACTTCTCTTCCAGATCATTATTTATTGAGTCAAACAAATGGTTGTCAGTTAGAAGGAACACAGGCACAGGACAAAGGGTCAAAGGTGAGCAGTCAGGTCTCCTTGCCCCGCTGCTGGAACATGTTGTGACTTTGGGTAAAAGAGCACTGGCCCTGCCTTCGTTTTGATCTGACAGGTGAGACAGGCAGCTTTTAACCTTTCCACCGAGTGTAGGAATGTGCCCACAGAATACCTCTCCCTTTTACTGTCAGTCCTTATAAGCTAGAGCAGTGTTTCTCAAACTCTGGGCCATGACCCCTTTTGGGGGTCAAACAACACTTTAACAGGGGTCGCCTAAGACCATCAGAAGTATCAGATGTTTACATTATGATTCATAACTGGCAAAATTACAGATGTGAAGTAACAATAAAAACAATTTTATGACTGGGGGTCAGCACGACATGAGGAACTCTATTAAAGTGTTACAGCATTAGGAAGGTTGAGAACTAGCCTCAAGTGCAGCAGCAATGTTTGCAGAATTTTCCCATGTATTTGTCATCTAACACACACCGTGACCTGTATGAGGATGACCATCATTGTCCCTATGTCACAGGAACTCGAGGTGAAATCTTCTAATGAGGATGGTGGTAACTTAATCGTGGAGGGAATTGATTTTTTTTTTATTAGGGAATTCTTATGCAATTTCCTCTGCCTCTCCACTGGTGCCAGAAAATGCCATGCCCAAATAAATTGGTGTTATGTGCTAATGGCAATTTTGCAATATAATAAAAACAGGCAGGATTATGATGTGTACTCAATTTTGACGTTCTTTAAGTCATTAATCCTTTCCATGTACCCAAACATGTTTAGGGGAACCAGGCAAAGAAATACAAACTATAGTCATTTGGTTATGGTTTGCTGAGGCTCTCTGGTTTACTTCCAAATCAGTTGCTGGTTGGTGATTCATCGTCCCAGTTTGATTTTGGAAACAATTTTCAGTTTCCACTAGTCATGAATATTTAAGACCATATTATTATTTGAAACCAAACTTTATCTGATGATATGCAGCACAGCATTTTCCAAGATTCAAACGGAGTGCGGCTCTAGGATATCATTACATGGATGGATTCTGCCATGCAAGGAATCGAAAGCTCTCTCAACAAATGAGTTACATGTGGCTGCAAAGGCACAGGGGAAAAGACAAGGGGGGGGCATTGAAGGAAATGTGCCCATAAATTATCCTCACCAAATTGTTCTTGGAGATATAATATCAGGATAGTCATTAATTCCTGAAAGTAGGAGAATGTGATAGAGAGAAACTTGGAGAGCAGAGTCAGAGGAGAGAGGAGAAGGCCAGACATACTGACTTCTTTGTTTATTCAAGATTGATTTATAGTTTCTTATATCTATAAGACCGTTTTTCTCCTAAGAACCATCCTATTCATTTCCTGATAAATGTGCATAACAAAATAGATACAGATGTTGAATAAGCAAGTTAGAACTAGACATTTTCCCTTAGTCCTAGGGAACCGGAGAGCTCGGTTTGCAATTCCCCCCCGCCAACCCCTGCACCGCCCCACATGGGTTTGGATTGTGCATGAAAAGAGAGATTCTGTGACTAATATCAATGAGACAAAGAAATGAAAGTTCTCTAATCCCTGGGCCAGGCGCCAGCCTTTCCACTGTAAGGGGCCATTGGCCAGAAATCCCACTGTATGCTGGGCCCAAAGCCAACCAGGACTGGATACAATGAGTTTCACAGCCACCTTTTCAGAGCTGACAGCAAATGTTGGGGCACCAACAGCCTTTGATAAGGGCTCCAACTTTCTCTCTAACATTTCTACCCCATAATAATACAGCTTTTCTCTCTCCTTCTTTTTCCCTCCTCAATTTATAAAGCGGTACTCTCTTGAACATCGCTTAGTGCTTTGAGAGACTCGATCTCATTCATCTCAGTACTTATGGTGAGAGGAGGTGGGGCTGGTGGCCAAGACTAGGAAATCAATATTCTCTTCCTGTTTTGAATGAAGGAGAGAGAGGGAGAACAACACACCACTTTATGCAACAGTTCATTCTGTTGCAGACATCTCTCGGTGAAGTCTCACATGACTTCACTTCCTTGGATTTAGTGAGTTGATGTTGAGCTCTGCAAACCTGGTTGTTTGATTCCCAATGATTTGTTTACTCAGGGTATCTTCTGTCCTCTTAAGCAGGGACTTTTGAAAGGCTAGATGCCTACACAAAACGTGTTAATACCCGCATCCCTTGTTGACCTTTTTGGCTGCTTCACATTTAAATATTGATTTTCATTCCTACTCTCACTCTCCCTGTCTCCTCACAATGGCAACAGCTGCCAGGAAGCTAGAGACTTCATGCCAAGAAAGCACCCAGGAGAATATACCACCATTAAAATATTTTTTTACCTTATACTTTGCTGTTATTCTCTGCAAGCCTTGTTCAGCTAGCTGAATATTAGGTAACGCTCATCTGTTGGGGAGACATTGGATCGGACTTCCATTAGAGACACTGAATTATTTAGTGGGAACAAGAACCCCAATCAGCTGTCGGCTTAATGGTTGCCTCTTGTGTCCATTCATATTCTTCCCTTAAAAACAGAGCACGCATAGCCTACAACTTGTTAATTTTAGTTGTGAGTAGTTTGGAGGGAGGGGCTTACTTTCCAGGAATTAGGTTGGATAAAGCACACATTCTTAGAGTATTGAAAAAAAAAAACCAGAAATGGTGAAGACCTCATCTAATCACAACCTTCTTTGATTTCAGATCTTGTCATAATTTATTCTGGAAGAGAATTTTCTGATTTTTGCATCTCTCAGACTATAAATGAATATTAATGGCTCTCAGATTGCGAACACTCATGCCAGCTTGCTAATGAACTAGTATACATGACATCTCTGACTAATGCTGATGATAACTCAGGGGGATGTAATAATGAATGTGGCAGCCCTGGTCTAGAAAGACCTAGGCCACTTGCCCTGCTGCATCTGTACTTCTTAGTCCACACCTTCAGATGCGGATATACAACCTGGTGTAGGAATGGTTTATCTCTTGATGAGCTGGCCTTCATACCAATTGCAGAGCTGATAAGAGTGCCACTATTGTACCTTAGAGCTCCTGTGCCAGGCTGGGCATCATCATGCCTCATGGCATTACAGCTGCTAAATGCAATAGCAAAACCCTGGGAAAGTAAAAGGGAGAACTTGAGAGTGCTATAGAGAGGAATAGCAGGGTAAAAGTGATTTGCAGAGGGAAGTGGGTAAAATGGGGGATGTACCTGGGAAGGGAGAAGGGATATCCATAGAGCAGGAGAAAGAGAAGGGTGAATTAACACTCTATATGTCTGGGAAAGCCCAAGCAATTACTATTTGCCTAAAATTAGGTATAACACATAAATGTCTATCATACACATTTATAGCTTAAATGAAGTCCTACCACTTGGGCTGATACTACTCCACCAAGAATCAAAGACTCTAGCAAAAACCCCACAACCAAGAGACTTCACAAACAACATGGGCTATTGTTGTTGCCCCTGGTTGCTTCCCAGAGATGGAGTGCAAATACCTATTACTGAAGATATGGTGTACTTTGGACACAAGATCAGTCTCCTCCCTGAGAACTAACTTCCTTTGTATCTGATGTTATGTTTCCCATAGTACCAGAAAATGCCACACAAGCTTCCAAGGGAAGGAAGCAACCAAGAATCCTGACCAGTTACGATGCCTATGCACCCCAGTGGCAACCTGCATGGCATACTAATGCTAAGTTACAGTAGTGGCACTCACGTCAGCTCTGTAACTGATCTATAGGCTAGACTAGACAGAAAAACCATGATGGGTCAAAGTGCACAGGGCAAGTGGTTGTAGAATAGCTGGTCCCAACAGATACATCTACAGCACAACTCCTGGACGTGTGTGTGTGTGTGTGTGTGTGTGTGTGTGTGTGTGTGTGTGTGTATGTGTGGGTGTGGATGTGGGTGTGTGTGTGGATGTGTGGGTGTGGATGTGGGTGTGTGTATACAAATAAAGAAGCCATGATTTCAAGAAGGAACTGGTATATGAGAAAGATTGAAGGGGGGAAGTGATATAATTGTTTAACAATTTGAAAAAATAAGTAAATGATAAAAGAAAATGGTTGTGTTAAAGGAAGACATATATAAATAATGTATTTGTACATATGCATGTCTAAAGATATCCCTTTCTATCTCAGCATATATGCAAAAGAGAAATAAAACTGAAGCAATGAATCAGGCATGACATAATACAGATTTTTTTCAATTGTTTGCATAACATTCTTAGAACTAAAATTGTAGGAAGTGGGTTTGAAGAGATGAATGTGGGTCAGGTCTGTAGCCTTGCCAACATTCTTGAGAAAGTTAGTCTGTAGTGTGCTGTTCTAGCCATTATAACATTTAAGTTGTGAAGCACCATACACTAGGTTTTCTTTTTGAAAAACCTCCACTCTGGGCTAGCAAGATAGCTCAGTGGATAAAGACACATCCTTCCAAGTCTGACAACCTGCATTCCATATCAGAGACTCACCTAGTAAAAGAAAGGAATTAAACATTCTCCTATTCTCTCTCTGACCAGTATTCTTGCACTATAAGATACACACACACACACACACACACACACACACACACACACACACACACACACACAAACACATGCGCACACACACACATACATATGCACTTTAAAAATTCTACTGTGGCTGTGCTCTACATAGAAGGCTGTAGCCTGTACCAGTTGAGTTGATTCCCGTGGGAAACAATAGCCATCTGAGTGAGTAAATTAACCTGAGGGACAATAGGTAAGAGAGCATAGAACTGATTCGAGGCGGTGGTCCATGTGCTGAGTGGGAAAATGACCAAGAGCAGCCCCCAACTCTCCAACTTCACAGAGGGCAACACTGGTCTTTGAACTAAGGGGCAGCACTGAACTATTAGAAACAGGTCTACCTCAGGAATCTCGAGATTGGAGGTCTGTGAAAGATGCCAGAGGCAGGGAATGGATTGTTTGGCAACAGGTAGAAGAACTATGTACCACAGCACGAATTGGCAGCTATACATTTCACTTCATGTGTATGCTCCACGAACGGTTCAAGGCCTCTGGGCCAATTAGTAGTCTACTCACAATGTGTCTAAATCACGTCCTGTGAGATGCTGTCAACACTGCAATAAAAACATCTTTAACTGCTGTTCACCCTTTTCAATGGGGTAAAAGCAAGAAACATTGGTGAGGGCTGACTTTTAATTTCTTCTCTACTGCCCTAGTTATGATTTCTGTTGCTGTGATACAACACAGACCAAAAGCAACTTAAGGGATGAACAGGCTTGCTTATGGTTTGTGCCTATCATGAGGAATGTCAGGGCAGGGCAGGGTATCGAAGCAGCACATCTGGCACAGGAGCTGATCCAGAAGCCCTAGAGGAGCACTGCTTCCTGGCTTGCTCTCCTAGCTTGCTAGCCTGCTTTGTTAGACATCCCAGGACAACTTAACACAGAAGTGGCAATACCTGCATCTGGACTGGGCACACCTACATCTTTCATTAACCATTAAAATGCCCCACAGCCTTGTTTACAGGTCAAAGTGAAGGAAGTATTTTCTCTAGCTTCTGTCAAATTGACAAAATATTAACCAGAGTGGGGGAGGGCACCATATATTGGTGATCCATAGAAAGAGGAGGAACCCTGTGAGTGCTAGCCAAACTATCTTGATTATCTTCTAGTTCAGGGTCAAAGTTAATAGCTTCACTTTGGTTTGTACACTAACTGCCCTGCCCCCATCTCTCTGCACAGGCATTTCTCTTAATAAATAAAGAACTTTCAAAGAGATTTTTCCTCTGCTCACGTGCTGATGTTTCAATATCCTTAGATTTCCCTGGGTTTGTTTTAATACACTGGCAATATTATTTCCAATTCTTGTTTGATTTGGCTGAGAATATGTAAAAGGTTGTGGTGATTGAGTAGGATTACCCCATCCATTGGCTCATCCTCATTAGGAAGTGATGCCACTTGAGATGAATTAGGAGGTGTGGTCTTTTTTGAGGACACATGTCACTGGGTGTTGACTTCGAGCTTCAAAAGTCCAAGCCAATCCCAGAATCTCTCTCTTCCTGCTGCCTGCAGATCCAGATGTAGCACTCTTAGTTACCTCTCCAGCACCATGTTTGCCTACATGCTGCCATGCCTTCTGCCTTACTGATGATGTACTGAACCACTGAAACTGTAAGGAAATCCCAATTAAATGCTTTCTTTTATAGGAGTTGTCATGGTCATGGTGTCTCTTTACAGCAACAGAGCACTAAGGTCAGTGGTGTCTTAATTCCTTCCCAGCTCCAGCTATTCGAAACTACTCTGTGTTGCTTTTACTCATGTTAAACCAAAACAAAACAAACAACACCAAAAACAAAAATAGAAACGAAACAAAGAAAAGACCTTGGACTTCTGCCTCTAATTTCCTACTCCCATCCTGCAGCCTCTGTCTCAAGATTACCTTATGTATACTAATTTTGATTTCGTCTTCAAAGAGTGGCATAATGAAGATTTTTTGACATATTCTCTGTCTAATTTAAATAGCAAGTCAGAAGAAAAAGCACCAAACTTTTGTTAAGAAAGGAACAGATTTTTTTGTTTCTGTAAGGCAAACACAGATTAAAGTCTGTTGACACATTTGAAAACTAGGGCTAGAAAGATGGTGGCATGGTAAAGAACACTAGCTACTCTCCTAGAGGACACAAGTTCAATTCCCAACCCCCACAGAAGTTCAAAACTAGTAATTTCACTTTCAAGGGATCTGATGCCCTTTTGTTTTACTTTAGTGGGCATTGCATACATGCGGCACACACACATTTGCAGATTAAAAAAAAACCCACCTAAGATAAAATAAATGAATCTTAAAAAAGACTCTGAAAATTACAACTCAACGTCAGGATTACTATAAATTCGAATGTTCATTTCATCGATAAAATCAGGGGCATAAATAGCAAGAAGCTGAAAATATCCTAACCTTTTAAGAACCAAAGGAGCCAATGTACAGATGCCTCACACCACCCCACAGTAGGCCTACAGGGATAACAACCGTATGAACCTAAATTTTCAGATTGAATCTCAAGCCTCCAAGAGGTCAAGCTGGGGTTCAAATCAGGCTTAGCCACGAATACACTTAGGTCCCTCTTATGTATCTCTTCCCAAATTTTCCGTTGTACTTTTGCCTTACTGCGTAACATTTCCATCATAAAGATCATGTCCTAGGGGAGACTCTACTTCTCTCATGTTGATAGATGGACACAACAGCAACCTGCTCTCCAAATACTTGTCTTGCTAACCATAGGTTCATGCATCTCTCCATCTTCATCAGAGAAGGTTGCTTTTTTGATTGTTGTTTTGTTGTTGTTTTGTTTTGTTTTGTAGTAGATGGCACTTAATTCAGAGACCTGCATCCGTTCATTGTGCAAAGAAGAGGAGACTGTGGAGTGCTCAGCTCTAAAGAGGACATTTATACCACATCCACACCCCTCAACACTCAAGGATCCACTCGGAAGAGGGAGCAGAGAGATTGTAAGAACCCGAGGTGGTTGAGGAACATCTAGGTTGTTTCCAGATTCTGGTTATGATGAGTAAAAGCTGCTATAGACATAATTGAGTAAGTGTCTTTATGGTAGGATGGACCAACGCCCTTTGGGTATATGCCCAGGAATATTATAGCTGGGTCTTCAGTTAGACTGATGACCAATTTTCTGAGACACCACAGTATCAACTTCCAAAGTGACTATACAGTTTGCACTCCCACCACCCGTGGGGGCAGTGTTCCCTTTGCTCCACATCCTCCGCAGCATGTACCATCACTTACGCTTCTGATTTTAGCCATTCTAATGGGGGTAAGATCTCCATCTCAGAGTCTTTTTGGTTAGCGTTTCCCTGATGACTAAGGGGGTTGAACATTCTTTAAGTGCTTCTTGGCCATTAGAGATTATTCTGTTGAGTAGGCTCTGATTAGATCTGTGTCCCTTTTTTAATTGGATTATTTGGTTTGTTGACGTTTAGTTTCTTGCATTTTTAAAATTATTTTGGAAATTACCCTTTGTCAGATTAGTGAAAAGCCTTTCCCATTTGTAAGCTGCCATTTTGTCCTATTGAAGGTGTCCTTTACCTTACAGAAGCTTTTCAGTTTCATAAGGTCCCATTTACTAATTGTCTATGTTAGTGTCTGCACTAATGCATCCTGTTCAGGAAGTTGTCTCCTGTGCCAAAGTGTTCAAGGCTATTCCCTACTTTCCCTTCTACCAGGTTCAGGATAATGATTCCTAATGAGATTCTGCTATGCTCCTAGACTGATGCCTAGCCTAATTGACATCAGACAGACATCATTCAGCAACTGATGGAAACAGATGCAGAGATCCACAGGCAGACATCACTCAGAGATTGGGGAATCCTTATCGAGAGAGAGGCAAGAAGGGTTGTAGGAGCCAGGTCAAGGACACCACAGGAAAACTAATAGAATCTGGGCTCATAGAGGCGCAGAGAAATTGAATGGATAACCAGGGAGCCGGCATGGGTCTGACGTAGGCCCTCTGCAAATATGTTACAGTTGTGTAACTTGGTCTTCTTGTGGTACCCCTAACAATGGGAGTGGGAGCTGTCTCTTACTCTTTTGCCTGCTTTTGGGAACTTTTCCCTCCTACTGGGTTGCCTTGTCCAGCCTTAATGCAAGAGGAGATGCCTAGTCTTAGTGCAACTTAATATATCATGCTTGGTTGATTTCCCTGGGAGGCCTGCCCTATTCTGAAGAGAAATAGAGAGAGAGTAGATGTGGGGAGAAGTGGGAAAGAGGGACTGGGAGGGGAGGAGGGAGAGGAAACTGTGGTCAAGATGTATGAGAGAGGAACAACTTTTTTTAAAAAGCTTTTTAAAGAGCATCAGGGGGTAGAGGATCGCTGGGGGAAAATGTTTTGAAGACATTACAGGGCCAATGTATATGTGAACTCACTGTGGCTATGACTGCACACAAGACCCACACAATATCAAGCCAGTGAACATTCCTAGATAAGGAATGACTGGCTTCTATTTTTCAGGGTTATAGCCTAGGGTAAGTTGTCCATGCTTCATTGGATAGGCCTATACCCATATAGCTATCAGTAGCACCAATTGGATTCATGGGTTTAAAATAAAGAACACAGAACACGTGAAGTTGGGAGGGACACACAGTGAGGAGCACTTGGGCAGTTGGATGGGAGGAACAACAGAGTGGATTTGCTTAAACCGTGTTGGTTTTCTTCCTCTAAGATTTGTTTGTTATTTTGTTTCATGGTGAGGTGTCTGGGCAGAGTGAGGGTTTAGACTTTCATGTACCCTTTCCAGGATAAAAGAACTTTCTGGAAGATCTCTGCATATATGGTATGGTACAGAGCAATAACAGAGTCATATGTGATCTTGCCTTCTAGGACACTGGGTACGTTAAAGATGAATTTTTGAAGCTTCTATAATGGTAAGCAAGCAAATGACATGGATGCTAAAGACTTTTGTGTGGTCCAAACCCCATACCTGCTATAATTGGTGCATGACACATCTGCACTTTCCCCTGAAAATGATGACTGCATGGTGAGTATCCAAGCTCTTCTCCCAGACCAAACACGCGCTCTCTACCTAAGACTTCCTCTTTGTAAAGATGACTTCAAAAAGTTTCATCGAAGGTTAGCTGCATTTCTAATTCCATGTTCAAGACTTCACAAGTGGCTGTGACAGCATAGCACAGCTATTCTGTGGCTGCTTCTCATTAACTCACTGACTTAGGTGTTTTCTCCAATGCACACTCAAGAGTTCTGCCCCTTCCCCTTTTGTTTATGTTGTGGTTGAATTTCAGGGATTTGTTAGTTTGTTTTTCCCATCTTAAAAACCCAGAGTTCCTAGCAAGATCTATTAGTTACAAAACCATATACACTGATCTTGACTATATATTTTTGGCAATGAAATGTTTTTATTTTTCATTTAAGGAAAGAAGGTAAAACTTATAAAAAATAGTTATTTCACATACTTTTTCCATCTTCATTTTTAGAATGGGGAAGTACTAAGAATAACATCATTCTAATAATTTGCACTGTTTTGTTCACCTATTTGATCTCTAACTGGGTACTGAAAGTGTGCGTGAAGTCACATGTTATCACAGATGTGATTATATAAACTATATATTTCAAACTCCCATTTACAATTCTGTATCACTTATTTGTTTGTATTTATTAAACTTTAACTTTTTAAGCAGCTGAACTTTTGAGTAAAAAGGGTTATACTATTCCCTAGGCACCTCTTGAACCTCGCCCAGTAACAGTTTAGAATTATAATTCCAACAGCTGACTGCCTCCATATAAGTAAGTCAACGTCTTGTTGCTCCATCACACATACAAGAAAACTACTGATAATCATTTAGAAAGTTGTGATCACAAATCATAATAATGGAATAAACATAGGTGCTCTGTGGGGAAAACATTTTTCACACAAGTTGAGGGCTTGCGTTCAGACTACCCGGACCCCTATAAATTCAGGCTCAGTAGCTTGTGTCTGTAATCCTAGCTCTCCTGCAATGAGAGAGCAGGCAGAGAGGGGAAAATAAACTTGTGGGTCAGCCAGCCTTACATATGCAACAGCAAACAAGAGATCCTATCAACGTAGAAGGCAAGAACGGGAGCCCGCGACTGTCCTCTGACCTCCTATAACATACCTGTGACCACACACATATGATCATGAACACGCAGTGAAAAATAATTAAATAATAAATTAATTAAGTTAAATAGACAATGTATACATAGTCAAAGACATAGGAAGGACAATCAGGAACCGGCCTTCTCCTTCTGTCTTTTGTACAAAGATCTAAATGTAAGACATAATGTAACTAGTACACAAAAGAATTGTCTGTGGATAAATGGAACCAAGAAATACATATTTATAAAGGAGATAAAACTTTCATAACAGATAGTGGTATTTATATTGAAGGATAAAACTAGAACTTTGTATACTGTTGAATAAATTTAAATTTTAATTGCAAATTCACAATTATTAACCCCCAAAATAAATCAAATATGAATCTGTATTTTACATTTTACTTATCGTTTAGTCCAGAAAGTTTTATGATAGGAAAATATATTTTATCTTGCATTTTGGATCTGTATCATTATATTATGATACATAAATCACTAGTCAAGATTTGAACTTATTTCTTAGTCATTGTTATTAATATAATTCACATTACAGAAAGTATCTCTTCATGTCGTGTATCTTTTAAAAGTTTCCATAATTTAGTTTCCTCATCCAAAAAGAAAATCGGTAGAATAATAACACACTAAAAACTATCAGTGACAGGCTGGCCAGCAGACCTCTCTGAGAGAACTAGGACGGAGGCAGTGTCGGAAACAGGAAGTCGTCTGAATGGAAACTAATTTGATTAGTGACATATTCCAAAATGTGTGCTTCCATGCCAAGGCAAATGTTCACCCCCGATTCTATGCACCTTTGCAAACACACAGACTTGTGTAATGTTGTCTTACGGCATTATTGTCCTATTGCCTCAATTTATAGTCATTTTGATGACTATACATTAAATTGCATTTTAAACCTCGATAGTATATCATAATAGTGATTCTAAAGTGAAAGGAAGATATGGACAGAGACAGACAGGCAGGCAGGCAGGCAGGCAGGCAAGCACACGTGCATGCGTGCATCCACACACAGAGACTGAGAGGGAGCAGCAGGGGAGGGGAAGGGCAAGAGGGAGAGGGAGAGAGGAGAGTTCTCTGAAAGCCTGTACACAGTCCCCTGTATCACCATGACACAAACAAAGCCCTCAAGTTGGAGGTTACTAGAGTTTTGGGGGAGCAACTACCAACACAGCTGCTACTTTGATGAGGAGAGAATCTATGGACATGCTATTGATAAATTCACCCCTTTCCTCTCAAAAACTTGGTCATCAGCATATACTGTGGCTGGAATTATGGATCTAGAAGTTTAGATGAACCTTAGCAGAAAAAGCACAACGACGTCATGTTGTATACTGATCTACTATCTCTATAGTGCAGATGTGGCCGAGAGCATTCTACTTTCGTAACTGTATTAAAAACCACTGACACCCACATGGTGTCGTGTTGACACCCACAGAACATGACTCGTTTGCCCAGGTTAACCTTCCTAGGCTTTAACGGGCTTTTAGGGGGCTGCTTTGTTTTTCCTTACTTTTTAAACTAGGGGGTTTGAAGTCAGAATAAGTGCTGAGGACTTTCCAGTGCTATCGTTCTGTGATTACACAGCACAGGTTGGAGTCCCTCCAACACCACAAATTAAATTATTGGTTGAGCTAAAGAGTGTACGATGCCTTTAGCCTGTCCCACTAATGAAAGGGAATGAGTCACAAACTGTCAGCTCAGTTGGACCGTCAGACACAGAGATGCTGATCCATTAACTGTTGCTTGGTGACTGACTTGGTGGCTTTCAAAATCGGGAGTTGTGGTAATCTGTCACTCGGGAGGCTGGAGTAGGAAGATCATGACTTCCAGGCCAATGGACTACATAGTGACACATTGTTCCAAATAATGATGGCATAAAGAGAAAAATAAGTAAGTCTGACTTACTTCTCTGTGAGTGTGCAGAGTTAACAAGATCATCGGAGTGATTTCAAGCTGCTGAACATCCCGTTAACTTCTTCTCTCACTCATGTTGGGGACACCACAGCTGGGACTGGAAGAATAAACGCAAGCTGGCCAGGCATCTTTCTCTCTTTGTGTGTCTCTCTATGAGGCTGGCTTAAACCTTCTCATAATGATACTGGGCTCCAAAAAGGAGGATATCAAAAGGATACATCAATAGCTTTATGCCGGCTCAAGTCTAATCACCAAAAGAGGATAAATGCAAAGTCAGGGTGGAGCATGTTTTCACCAGTCTTTGATCTTAGGAAATCAGGGTTCAGTAATGTCTGTGATGGTGATCTGTTTTCCTTGAGTGGATAGAATGACCATGACTGCAGGAGCAGGGACTACTATGTCAGCCTATATAGGAGCCATGCCTATAATCAAGACAAAGGAATAGGTCTTTAAAAGTGCAGTTCTAGTTAAATCTATAGTAAATGAAACTGTTAATAATGCCTAGGAGGAGAGGAGAGAGGGTCAGTTGAATCTCACAGAGAATTCTAGCTATTAATTCCTCTTCCCTGCAGTCTTGGAAGATGCCTAGGAGACAGAAGGTGAGGGGATAAGGGAACTCCCATTTTTGAAGCTTTTATGAGGTTGTCACCTATGCCTGGATGGACTTTGAAGGAGATGCAGCTGGGGGCTTTGGAGTAACCTACCATGCTATTCAGTGTTGTCAACTTGGTAGAATCTATAATCGATTTTGAGATAAAGGTCAGGACATGTACGTGGGGGATTGTCTTGATTGCAACTGAGGCGGGAAGATCTACCACTGTGGATCATACCATTCTTGGGATGGGAGCCCAGGCTGTGTAGGTGAAAAGAGAGATGAGCAGCAGCCCGCACCCTCTGCTCTTGAGGGAGTTTTAACAGAGGCTTCCAGTTCTGCTGCCTTGCTTTTCCTCTTTCTCCCTTAACTTGCTTTTTAACTTGACTTGCTTTCCTTAACATGACTGTTAGAATATTTTATCATAGCACTAGGAAAGAAAAGTAAGGCACCATGGTCCTCCAAGGAATACTTTATTCATACTTCTACAAGTAACTCCAATAAACTCGTTGTGTATCAAGCTGGACTTGAGCGCAGTCCTTCGGTTTGCCCTTAGTGCCCTGTTTGGAGTGGATGGGTGTTTGTTTAGATCTTCGCAGGAGACTCATACGACAAACATAAACTACCACCAACCAGAAACACTCATGTGGGACTTGAGACTCCAAGTATTTGTGCCATGAAGGACCTGTTCCCATTTATAGGACAGACTAGGAGAGCATCTGCTTATGTGAACATAGACAACATTGTAAGATAGAGAATAAATCTCTGAGAACCCCTTTTAGTACCTATTAAATCAAACAATACAGTCTTCTATGACCACACAGCTGATAATTATTGCTCACTCAGCATTTATTGTCTACCTCTTTTTGGACAAGAGAAGCTGAATGGAAACTATGAGTCTCATTTGAGTCTAAGTTAGAAAATCCCCTTATTTCAGCATCACTGTTTCACTGGAAACTTAAATGGGTATTTTGCATCTGATGACTAAGTATGCAGTTTTGTTTTTTTGTTTTTTTTTTTTTTTTACCAGAGCTACTGAGCATAGCTACCGCTCTGGATCCTGATTGCCTGTGTCACAGGGATGAGTGTGTTCCTGGAAGAGTGAACGGAAAAAACTCAGGACAAACCGCTTGCCACTGAACTTTCTAAGAAGATAATTGAAACCAGCCATAAGCTGTTTTTCAGATCCATCCGCAGTGACATCCACAGGGCTTAATTAATGTGGATGTTCCATGGTCTTCAGGGTGAGCCTTGGATTTTAGTTGAAGAATATACCCCTCACCATTTCTGTAAAAGTATCCCAAAATTATAAATTCCGAGGAAGCAGACCAACCGTCACTCAGAGTTGAGTGTGTGCAGAGAGACATTTGCAACAGCAAGACAAGACATGGAGCTGAACCAGGACTGCATAGGACAGGTACGCAGACTCACCACAGCCATTTAAATTGTTATTGTTTGTTCTATGTGTGTTCACTCCCCAGAGGCTAACACAATGGCATGCCAACGTTATAGGAACATAGATTTGGAGCTAATAACTTTCCATTTGGATTTCAAAACTGGGGGATCCTTCTTCCGCAGTTGCTCTCACTATCTTCTGAACTATAACCTTAGTGTTGCTGTCAAAATTGGCATGGCTGCACTTTTTAAGGAGTCATTTTTTTAGAGAGAGAGAAACAGAGAAACATAAGTATTGAGGGTTTTAGCCAGATTACAGCTTTCATGTTCAAATGCAGAGGACTAGGTAAGCCAACTCCAGGATAAAACAATCAGACCTCTTTCTCTTTAGCTTTCCTCTGCCTCATGGTTCAGAACACTGTTACAAATATGATAAAACAGTTCACCAACAGAACCATCCCCAAGATAGTTCATAGCTAATTTTGTAAGTACATACAGTACAAAAAGCTGTATTCTTTAGCAATATTTTATTAATTCATTGATGATTTCATACAAGCATTTACAATGTATGTTGGTCATAATTCACCCTCTATTCTTCCTCCTCCCCCTTCTCCTCACAGATTCATTCCCACCACCACCACCACCCCTCACAATTTAATCTCTCCCACACACACACACTAACCCATCAAATCCAATTTGACCCATCAAATCCAACGATTGGCATGGGGACATCCACTATAACATGTCAACCTATCAGGGGACATGTTCTGAAAAGAAACTTACTTTTCTTCCCCCAAGAAGACATCACCTGTCAAGAGCTCCTCACCCAGGCATAGAGACTCATGACCCTGCTCCACCTCCCTCCTGGGATGCTGACTGTCTTAGAGCTGTACAGATCTGTGTAAGCAACTACAGCTGTTGTGAGTTCATGAGTGCAGGGGTTCTGTTAAGTCCAGAAGACACTATTTGACCTTAGTCTTCTCTGATTTCTGGCTCTTATAATTTTTGACCCCCCCTTTAAAGAAATGGTCCTGAGCTTTGAGGGAGAAGATTATGATGTCCTATTTATAACTGAGTATTTAATTTATATTTGCTCTCTGAACTCTGACCAGTTGGGAGTTTCTGTGTTAACTACAGTACAGTTCACAGAGAAACTTCTCTGATGAGATCTAAGTTCTTGACTATTCATGGGTATAGAGATATGAATTTAGAGGGCAGTTAGATACTATGTCCCTTTATCCTTTAAGCTCCCTGACTAGGATTTGCTCTTGGCCAGATTTGCAGTACCAAGCATGCTTTTTCCCCTCTGTAAAGCAGCATTTAAATTCAATCAGAAAATAGCAGTTATCTTCTAACACTTATGTCATTATCATGTATCATATCACACCAAGCCAACTACTATATCTGGTAGGGATCACAGTTAGGTAAAACTATTGATGAGCCCTTCCACATCTCCCGGGAGCCTACATAGTAACTTCTAGCACTGCGAGAACTAAACAGGAAAGAGGAAAGTTCCTGGTCAGTACTGACTTATTTTCCCATGTCTGTGTCCTTTGCCTAATGTGTGATGCCTTTAGCAATAGAGTCTTACCATCAAGCACTGGCGAGCAGAAAAGAACACTGGCATAGTCTGCATTGTTTGGAAGATCTCTAGAATGCCTCTGACCCACAATTTAAGGGGACATATCTCACCCTTTGCACTATTGTTGTTGTTTTATTTTGGCAACCTATGATACGTAGGACACTGATTGTATTTAAAGGCAAGTGAATAGTAGATCAGGGGCTTAAGCAGAGAGACGGATGTAAGGGTAGGGTGGATGAGGAGGTGAGGGAATAGCTAATAGTAAGAATGTTTGAAAAGTCATATGGAGACCTACTATTTTTAGAAGCATCATTTATAAGAGTTTAAATGGAGATACCCTACACAGGATCAAGGCAAAGCTGTATTCTAACTTTTTTCTACCAGTATCAGGTAGTGAGCAAACCAGCTCAAGCTGACTGGTGTTACTTTTTTTTTTTTTAACAACTGCTAAATGAGGAAACCGAGGCTCAGAAAGCAGAGTGGCACGTGCCAAAGTTCACTGAGTTTGCAATCAGCAACATAAGGGCCAACCCCAGAGCTGTCCATATTGATTCATTAAATGCCAAACAGAGAAGAAACCCCACTATGTAATTAGATTGATCCTTGAAGGAGAAACATCCTTCCTTGTATCATTATCATATCCTTAATGTAGTTGTAAGACATAACAACCACTGAACATCTGTGCTCTGCGGAAGTTCCAGTCCTTTCCATCTGTATACGCCGGAGCAAATTATCTTCACGCCTCTGAACTGATAGCTAGTCGTGCCAATAACCTGGCAACATTTGGCCCTGAAAATGAGTGCACGTTAAAAAAAATCCTCAAGGATTTTGCAGCCAACAAAAAGCCATGCTTCATTACATAGACCTCGTATCTAAATTATATTAGCATGTAAAAATATACCAACAATTATGAACACTCTATAACAAACACCGCTCAAACGGCACACTTCAAGGATGAGACCAGTGGAGACTTCCAGACTGACGGCTTTCGGTATAAGCATTTTGAAGCTCTTTCCATCCTCATATGAGTGCCGTGTTCAAAGAGGCCCTTTGGAAAAAGGGTCCCTGAGACTGTGTCACTCCCCCACAGTCTTCCTCCGCAGATCTGGGAAGGAACGAACACTTCTGGAACCTTCGCATCACGGCTGGTCTCCAGTTATGCTCCAGCTTAGAGCAGTTTGCTCTGCTATGCAGTCCTCCATTTTCCCTGTGGTGTCTGAAAGAGAATCCAAAACCTGTGCATGAGGCCACGTGATGCAAGTGTGGGCGACGCCCTGGGCTTTGGGAACATCTTCCAATCACTCAGTGGCCGCATCTTCTTGAGAAAACTTTAAACTCTTTGCATTGCCGTTTTCTCCTTGGTGCTTAGCTGGAGTTGTTGGCGGGAGACTCTGATCTCAGTGAGTTGGATTTATTAATCAGCTTCCATTTTTCACAAAACACGCAGGGCCTTCTTTTCCTTAGTCCAGTTCTCTGGATTTCTCAATTGGAAAAAACTCATTTTTAACACAGAAGTTTAAAGAGAAAACATTTTCAGATACGCAAGAAGACAGTTCACTTCACCAGACCTGAGGTAAAGCAACAACTTGTGAGTAGACTCTAGGGAATTAAAAACAAAGAACATGGAGAAGTTAAACTGGCAAGAAAAGGAAATCTTAAGGTGACTGTGAGGCATTCCTGGGTACGTTTGTTAAAATTAGGGAAATCTCAAAATTCATGAGGATGTAAATAATGTCCTGCTTTGCTTTTTGTTTTATAGGTTAAGATAGTATATTGTAGACTTACAGCTGCTAACCAGTCATGAGCACAACGTCTTAAAAGATGGAAAATCAGTTTTGAATGATTGAACTTCATCACTGCCAAAGAAAATAAAATTCACATCTAACATCTAAGACACAGGTGTACCAGAAGCAGGAAACATGACACTGAAGGGGATAATAAGTGTCTATTGTAACCATCTCTGAACTGACACAAATTATAGTTACCAAGAAAACAGTCTGGAAACACTGTAGGGGGTAGGGGGTTCATATAAAAATGTTGCAAGAGAGTCGGATACTCCTACATGTCCATGTGAAGGCCAGAGGCGGATGGATACTGGGAGGCGTATGGATACTGGGAGGTTTGCTCTACTAGTCTCTCACTGGACCTGGAGCTAGGCTGATGGCCAAGCAAGTCACAGAACTCTCTTGTCCCTAAGAAGTGGTTCCTATAGCTCTGAGATTTTTCCATTATGGCTACTGGATGTTGGCACCCTCCCAGCCTTATATAAAGACTCTTAGATTTCTCACGACTAGGTAGTTTCACCACACATATACAGTGTAGCCCCCTAGCAAAACCTAAAGGGGAGCCTCTGTCTTAATCTCTCTTTCCTAAAACTGGTCTGTCTAAGTAAGCACCAGCCTCATGTATATCCTAAACTCTCAGCCCCATGTTTGAAGTCTGCCGGACTCTGCTCTTGTTGGTACTCACTGCTTCAAAATAATCTGCTGTCCATAAGATAGGGGCGATTAGACTTGGTGCCATTTGATTCTCTTCTTTCAGGAACACGACTTTATTACCCAGGGTTCAGCATTTAACAATGATTCGTTTATACTCCACTTGTATTAAGACTGGAGAGTAAACCTGACCTCTTTGTAGTTCTTTGTAGAAGCAGAAGTGTAATTTTTTTTCAAAACATTTCTACCTTATTTAGAATCCTTTTCCGACGTTGCCTGCCAACTCTTCGTTTACCTTTTGATGGAAAGAAAGTGCAATTCAACTAAAGTGAAAGTTAGCATTCTCATCTATTGTACCGTGGACCAGAAAGAGAAGAAACAAATCTATTATATTTCATTTTTATTCTGTACATTTCCACACGATTCACAATACAGAAAAAGTGTCCAAAAAGTAAGTAGAACTAGTCAATTTCTTTTTCAGAGATTAATTCAGTCTCCCAAATTAAATCCATTGAAAATCTCTGTAGCGCAACACAGTGATCAAGATTCTTTATATAAATAGGAAATGCGAGAAAATTAGGGAAAAATACTTTATGACTTTATTACAAAAAAACCTCCTTTCTTCCCTTCCCCCAACCCACCCTTCCCACCCACCCTCCCTCCACTTCATAGTATCTGGATCCCACTTTACCTGGAAATATAACTTCCCCTTCCACTGCCATAGCTGCTACTTCCGGGGGAAACCCCACCCCGCAGCCGCCAGCTCTGCAGTGGCGTGGCTCTGGGATGTAATCAGACAGAATCAGAAAGCGTGAATGAGCCCTTTACAACATGACCCCAAGCCTTCATATACAGGTAGTAGCCTCCGCGAGTGACCCACCTCCAGCAGGCGGTCCTCGGGAAGCCTGAGGAGCCTTTTCCCTCTGGAAAATCGATATACCAAACCTCTTCCTTCTGATGGCAATACCAGCCACGTAGCGCTTCACAGAAATCACTTCCTCCCTTTCAAATAGCTGTGGGCCCCAGAGCAATGCTGGCGGTCCACATAATCCTTGGCAATTTGGGAAAAGAGCTGAGCTAACAAATACGGGGCTTCTTTGCGCCCTAACTTTTTCCATACATGGTTTTCTACTGCGCTAACATTTTATCCTTTAAAGTCCCCAGATTCGTCCCACTCTCCCCCCGGGGGCAGACATCCTGCTGTGTCCCAACTCACAATCAGGATACCAGCAAGCAACAAGAGCCTACCTAACTGCACTGCAAATTAATCCGGTGTGTGCATGGGTTAGTGCCTCAGTCCAACCAGTGAGAAGTGTGGAGTAGGGTGGGAAATGAAAAATATCACTGATAGAAAATCCAGTGATCAGGAGCCATTTGAATGCATATAAGGGTGCAGTGGGCATCAGACGAGAAAATGCTTTAAACACCATAACTATGAAGAACACATTGGTGAGAACTGCTCCTGAACTTCAACAAAAAACCCAAACGATGCAGGGCCTGCCATTTCTTTGGGCTTTTTTTTTTTCATTTAAGTAGAGGTTGCTTGTAAACTGCTCATATTTTCGGAGGGGGTGGGGTGGGGAAGAGCTAGACTTGTATCCTCAAATAACAAAATCTACTATCAGAATAGTTAAGACGAAAATACATGTAGTTTTATAGATGAAATTCTTCAAGATGATCTTACTTTCCTCAACTTTTATGACGGGCTAGCAATCTGTGAACAAGGCCTCACATGGTGGTGCACGAGTTTAATCACAGCACTCAGGAGACAGAGGCATGAAGATCTCTGTGAGTTTGAGGCCAGGCTGGTCTACAGACAGAGTTCTAGGACAGCCAAGGCTACACAGAGAAACCCTGTCTCCAAAAGAAAAAAAATCTGTGAGCAGTTCGGGAAAGTCTCAAATAACATCCTACCCTTCGGGAGTTCTACTACAAAGTTTTCCATTAGTGGCCTCCATTCCCCGCCCTAAGTGTCATCTTCAGTCATGAGAATGAACAGGATAAACTAGGCTGCATAGACTGAAACTTCCCAGCTAACACTCCTTGAAGACACTCTCCGAAGTTTGTCTCCTACGTTGGTTTACATGAGGACCAAGGTTTGTTGAGTGTGTGCGTTTATTCTCTGTGAGTTGCTATGGAGCCTCTACCAGTACAAGACAGAAGTCATCTAGCTGTGTCATGCCTGGGAATCTTTTCCTTTTAAATTTTTGTCTCTTCTTATAACTCTGTTCTTATCTTTTTCTTTCCTAAGTCAATAACAAGGAGTGACACAGGAGAGAAGAGAGAATGGGGTTACAAAAACTCTCTCAGAGCAGAGTTCCGGGTATGATGCATTTCCTCAGTATCAGAACACTGACTCTTCTCCCTACCCCAGGCAGAAAACTGTCTCAGGCATCACAATTATGGGCAAAAAAGAAAATGGTCAATTAAGAATGTAATCCCCTTAAATAGAAATATAGAAACACTAGCCTACTGTCATGAGCTTAAGTTTTATTTAGTCACAGAGAGGGATAGAAAAGCTCTCTTTATGGCCAGAAAATATATAGGTGTCTTCAGTCTTTCCTCTAAGCCCCACTCCCAACCAAAAGGACAAGTAGAAAAAGTGTGTGTGTGTGTGTGTGTGTGTGTGTGTGTGTGTGTGAGAGAGAGAGAGAGAGAGAGAGAGAGAGAGAGAGAGAGAGAGATTGAGAGATTCTATCTCTGAAGAATTTGGGCTATATTTACAATGTATAGTATTTTTTTTTCAAACCTGCCCTGGATTCCTCATAAGAAGTTGTCATCTGTCAGGAGCCTGGAAGCAAATGGGCTCTAAGGTTTACTTCAGTCTAAATCTGGGAAATATTATATTTTTCCAAGTTCCCTCACAAATAAGGATTGACTTTCCTGCGATCAATGAGCTGATTTTTGATCTTCACTTAAGCACTAGAAGAAAGAGTTGAAAAACACTTAGTTTCTCAAGAAAGCCCAGCTGAATTTTTCTGGATACAATGTTTAGAAACGAGAAGTCTTCCATAATAAAGCTACCAGCTCTTTGTGCCTGTTTTCATCCCTTAGAACATGGATCTCACAGTACCAATCAACCAATCTCCTTGGGACATTCTTATCCCTAACCTAGCAGTGCCTTTTTTTTTTTTTTTTTTTTTTTTGCTCAGGATCAAATGTCCTTGTACAAATTCACCAGTCTGCTCATAGGCGTTCCTGGCAGAATATACGATCATAATGGGAGGACGCGAGCTATTCTTTCCATTTCAAGCTCAGCAGTGTCTTAATGTTTAAGTATGTGATTATGTAGGGTGAACTTTGACCCTACACCCTCCCATAAAGAGATCAATCATGCTTTGAATGACAGGGCCATTCTTAACACCTTTTGGTACTGTGTTCTGAAATAATATTATCCTTCAATGGAGCGGGGAAGGAAGGGAAGGAGGGGGAGAGAGGGAGAAAGAGAAGGGGAGGGAGGGAGGGAGGGAGGGAGGGAGAGAGAGAGAGAGAGAGAGAGAGAGAGAGAGAGAGAATAGAGAAGTCATCAAACCCCAGAACTAGCTTTTTCCTCATGAAATCTACCACAGTATCCAAACCTTGAACACTTTTGTGTTTGAAATTTATTTCCACTGGTAGATTCTCTTTTTCCCAATGGAGAAACTTTGTATCATGGAAATTTGAACAACAGATCTAAAACTTCAATGAAGGTAAAAGTAGACAACTATTTTCCCAGAAAACATCAATTTGGAGTACATTAGTCTGAAATTTCAAATGTTACCTAATCTGGTGGGGACCCTGTGACTGTGTGATTCTGTGCAGGTGGAGTTCACTATGTGGAGACCCAATTTATTCAACTGGAATATCTTACCTGTATGATCCCCCCCATGGAATGATGTCAGATGTAAAAGCTCAAAACTGTCAAAAATGCATCAAATTATCAAAGCACTGACTTAAAAAATCTTATGGAAGTTGTTAATAAGCAATGTTTTAAATTACTTTATATTGAAAGCCACATGTGTCTTAACAAAGAGTTGAGAAAAAAGAGAGACCCATTTGCTCCCACTAAGAAAGGCAGCCAAGTCAGACACACTGGCCTCCAGGTACTGGAACGTTGGAAGCAGAGAGGAAACCTATCTCATTGTTTGGTTCTGAATTTCTTCCCTTGCAATTACCGTGCTGGAACCAGAAGCCAAGGGATTTCCCATGATGCCTTTCATGTACATTTACTGAGCTTCGAAAGATTCCTGAGCAGAATTTCCTTCTGTGATTAGGTTACAGTTAATTCTAAGGATCTCAAACCACAGCATTTTTTTTTCAATATTGGAAGAATGGAAAGATTTCCAATAAGGCTTTACTTGAGAATGTCCAAAAATATTCATCAACACCCAAAATGTTTTCAGAAGAATTTTGAATTTTTATCTCCTTATGTGTGCTCCTTTTTTGAGTTCTTGAATCTGTGCTTAGTTTTATTATTTTTTTTTTAGAATGAGAACTAAAAACCACCCCCTCCAAGGTTTCAAGCTTCCTTGTGTATAAAGTGATGTTTTTTATGAAATCAAAGTTCTCATGAATTTTTAAAGATCAAATGCTGCCACCAGACAGACAAAGCCATTTTCCAAAGGATGTAAAGAAAATAACAATGTAATTGCAGCCCCTTCCCATCATCAGTCCCTACTAGTGGCATGCCTAAAGATGGTCAAATACCCTCCAGATAAGTGTTTCCAGATGTGGAAAGTTTGTAACTCTGTGTGCATGCCCACTGCACTGCTTGCAACTCACACTTCATCTTCTTTATATTTAATCAAAACCCACTGAACGTTCTGCTTATTATTCCTGGTTTAGCTCCCGAGGGCTGGGATAAATAAATCTTAGCCTTTGCTTAAGTAGAGTTTCTAACTTTCACCTTAAAGGCTTAGTTTCACAGATTTTTTTAAAAAAAGAATATTAGCAGGACTCCTAGGAAACGAAAATACAAAATAATGCTTTCCTATTTAACCTTTGCTTGTGCATCACTAAAATATGCCGGCCAGAGGAGCAAACACAACAGAGACTCTGGTGAACTTCCAGGACATTCTGAGAGACCCTATAGTCCATACACAGACAACTTACAGAATTCAAATTATTCAGATTTTCTTTTGTTCCCTGTCTGCAGAAGACGTTTATCGGCTTCATCCATAGGTAGCTATATTTTCACTGAGCATCGCAATGAGTGATAAATATTTTGAAAGAAATGTTTAAAAATAACACTTACAAATAAGAAGGGTTGTTGAACATATTATTGGATGAACATAACTGAATGCATATCTAGTAAGTGCTTCCTGGAGGAACACGTTATCCAATATTCAGGTTTTACTATAAAGTATTTGCTCTAATAGCTTTGGGATTGTTCTCTGTTTCCTCTTTGGGACCAGAATAATAATGTTCTGCATGAGCGGATTTCCAGTGCGGTATTCTTCATTTATTTCTGTTTTTAGGTTTCTCCCTAAGCACATTAACAGCCTTAAAATCCATAGGTTGCCCTCAAAAGTATAACCCATATATAATCCAGTTCTCTGGGTGATGTTAAAAGCACATGTTGCTTACACCATCTAATGTGGAAGGAGTGTCTATGTCTATGACCTCTCAGGTCACTAAAACAAAAGAATAAACTAAACCTCCCAGACTGCTTCTAAGAATCAACTGTTCTGTAAGGCGGCCAAGGTCAGTAGGCATGTTCTTATCCTTTGGGCAACATGGGTACCTGCCCCCAAAAGGAAATTTTATCGTGATAGATTTTTTATTATAACATCTGGGGAAGATTTAGGCAGCTATGAAACAAAGTGATAGGCGGTGGTGCCTACAATGTTGCCTGAGGCAGAGAACTGGGGGGGAGGGAGGTGGGCAAGCCGTGAGTGATGATTCTGGAAGAAGACATTTCATGGGCTCACTGTGGCGCTCAGTCCTGAGAAGAACTGAGAGTTACAAAGGCAGCCTTTTTGAGACATGGGCAGAGGGAGTTTATACTAAATACATATTACAGTGTGTTCAGATAGCTAATTTAAATACACGGTCTTTCTTTCCCTAACGCGAACAGAACTCAGTTGCAGAGAGCAATTAGCAGCCTTAGTTGGTGGTTATGGCGAGCCATTTTTAACGAAGATCTATTTTTACTTTTAAAGAGCATAACTGAATAAAACACCATGCTGTGCTCAATGATTTAATTAGCTTCTCCTACTGGAAGGCAAGCTGCTCCAAACTCAAGAAACTACCCCTTCTCCCCAACAACAGCCTGCCCTAGTTGAAGAGCATCAGAAAGCCAACTGGGTGTTAGTCTCCTAAACTCAGCTTTGAAGCAGTGAGGAGATCATAGAGGGAATCGTTCTCCTTTACTGCCTGGAGATCTGAAAATAGCATGGACAGGCCGCAGGACTCAGGGTGGTTTCATGTACCATGCAAGGCAACGTGTAAATAATCAGAAGACTTACTGGTCATGGCCTTTATGACTCTCGCAATACCCAGTGCCATGTGCAACTGTAGCTTTGCAGGGATAGAAGGAAGCTCAGGAATAGAGGAAATAACAATGAAATGAAAATCCTGTTTCTCTCCCAATCACTGCCTATGAGTGTTAACTATACACATGAAGGTGACTTGCATGCTTACAAAATGTCTTCTTTTCTAAACATATGCAATATGTGCGTATGGCATATATGCCCATATATGTATACAAATAAATACACTTCTATTTATGTATGGGTGGATATATGTGTGCATGTACAGATATGTGTGTACGCGAGTGAGACTTTTCTGACATGACATACAAGCAAGCATGTTTGCCCACATTGGCAGTGTTTCTCATTAGGTCCTGAGGCGGGACACCAGCACAGAGGACTCCTACATGCTGCACGGGATACTTCTCATGGAGTTAGGACTTTCGTAAAATGCATGTGCTGCTTTCATAACTAAACTGTGTGTTCATGTAATTGACGTGTGGTAAGATGAAATTGCTACACCTTATTTTTCAGACATGTATAGCCTAAGGATTCTAGCAAACACATTTCTGAGATCCATCACGCAAAAGAGTCTCTACTAGGCCCCAGGGGAGAAAGGACTGACCCGTTGAGCATCTCAGAACTCAGACCAATGTGCCTGGGCAGCTTCTGGGAAAACAGGAAGAATCAGGGCACAGGGGCCTTCTACCATTTCTTACTAATTTCGCTGCAGCTGAATTCTGCCTCAGAACTCCCACTGGGTTTCAATCATCGCCTCTACAATGGTAGCCAGAAATCTCGAGGCAAGATTCCAAGTCGTGCTGTTTATCCTTCTAGGGTAACTAATTCTCTCCTGTCTCTCTTGTGTTGGCCAATGTGGTAGTGTCAAGGATTGGGCTAATGTTTCATGATCTACGTAATACAAGGTCACAAAAATGATTACCTTTACAGCTATAGAACACTCTCTTTTAATAACACTTCATTTTTCATGCTCCCACCAGCCTAATTTAAAAAGGAATTCCAAAGAAGACACAAGAGACTGGACATTAGAGAATCAGCTAGGCTGGCTGCTCCTTGCAGAGTGTCCCCAGCAGGCTGTGTTAAGATAATTTGTTACAGGTACATATTTTTATGTCTGATAAAGTTGTGTGGCTAGCACTGTACCATTTTCTTCCGCACCTCCTGTTGGTTCCCTGCACGTGACATTATATGCCTAAGCAGAGACGGGCACTCCTGGACCACACGGCCTTAGCTCTTCCTAGCGCTCAGAACTATCACACATAACAAACAACTAAAGCAAAGCCAAACAAAACAAAATATCCTACAGGAGACAGACTTAAGGTGGGTAAAATCATGAAATCGTGCCTTCTCTGCTCACATTTTCTTGCCATCCCAAGTTTCAGAGGTACTGTATCTTCCAGAAATGGATCATGTAGAGTACGTTGCTCCTCTGCGGTAATGTCTGATCTAAATTATTTTTAGGTGTTTGAGAATAAATTTCTACAGTGCTGGGACCCTTACAGTAGTCAGTACTCCATCTACCTTCATTCTAGGGATTTACTTATCTGGGAGTTATTGAAATTGGCTCATAACCACATCGATCCTAAATTTTCTCTGGGCTGTTCTGAAACCTTCTCGGGGAAATATGAGATGGTGGTTGATGAAAATACGGTCCTGCATCTCAGCAGTGGCCAGCTGGATAACCAACTGCTTTGCTTAATCGAGGGGGTAGAAGGTTCCAGTCAGAGCCGGGCTCCAGTCCGTTCTAGGGATTAGGTTTGTCATCACAACATTTCCTTGACAGCCTCAACAACTGGAAAACTAACAGAAACCCGGCGACTCCAACTCCTGGAAATGATCTAGTCCAAAGAGAGTTCCAGCTCTGAGATGGATGCCTAGAAACACATTACTCTTAGCCAACCCATTTCCTCACAGCTGGATACGATGCCAAGTTTGATCTTGAAATCACTATTGGGAGTCTCTGGTAATGAAATCCCTTCCCACTCAAAGCCTCCTTACACCTAATATGGCACATCATGTCCGTCCTTTCAAGATGATGATTTGTGATTCTGATGAGTAAATTGTCCCCATTGGACTGTGAGGTTAAAGGTCACGTGCAGAAATGCAGAGGAAGCATTTTGCTGTGTTTAGGAGAAAGGTGGAAGAAAGCAGAAGGAAACAATTGCATACCCCACTTATATTTCTGACCTACACTCTAAGTCGAGGAGGTTGGGTATTTTCTCCTCCTTCCTACCAGGTCCTACCCGATCCATGACAGGAACAGAAGTGACAATTCTAGAAACCATTTCTGCCACAGTGGCCTATATTAAGAAATTTGTAAGAGGAGAAAATAAAGTAGGAAAAGGAGCAAAATAGATTCTCCCTAATACACAGGAAATGGTATCATCAGACATGATCTCAGAACCTAAAAAGTCATAGGTGAAGCACAGACCAGGAAGGGCCAGGCGTCCTGAGAATCTGACCATGGTACTGGTGAAATGTGGCCTTCCTCGGGCCTTCCTTGATGTCATGAAAACTGAACTTTTAGAATCACACACACAAACTCCCTTTCGCCACGGTATCCATGAGCCTGTAGCTATTAGCCTCAGCCCCAAATGCCAAAGGCTGTTCTCCTGTACTATTGTGACATACACTGCTGCTTTTATTTTTGCAATGTTTTTCAAGTCGATTAGACTGCTTTCTGTTATCACTTTACGAAGATTAGGACGAAACATCTGAGTGCTCCATTTCCTATAACCGCTGCCCAAGACAGGTTCAACCCTGCCATTGAAACAGCACATAGAATCACACGACTCTGTAAACTAGTTATGGGGGTTCATTGCCTCCCCGGCTCATCTCTACTGCAGCAGAAGGTGAAGACAGCTGCACGCAGGCAGTGCAGAGCTGTACAGATAGCCCAAGCTGAACCAGTCCTGCCTGTCACCGACAGCCCAGCTTCCTGAGCTATCTCTGGGTAACATCTGTGAAGTACCTCAAGCACAGACAGCTCCCATACTACCTCACCGTCCCCCAGAGACAGAGCACACAAGTTGACATTAGCCCCGTGGCACTTCCCAGCTCCTATGTGATGAAACCCCGGGGGTGGGGGTGGGACATGCAAAGCCACTAGCTACTCTTGGTATATTTAGTCTGCAAATGGAAGTGGTTTCATAGATATATTTCTGTAAGACATCCGGGAGGGTTTCAAAGACCTTTAGACAATGTTGTGGTTGGAAGACTGAAAATAAAGAGACGAGAGCATGTTTTCTAAGTCGATGGGTGATTACAGTAGAGTTATGAGGTACAGGGGAGAGATGGATGCCAAGAGGGAGGGGGGAGCAGTGAAAATCTTCAGAATCTTTAAAATAAATTAGAGGGGTGAACACAGAAGTCCATGCTACTTGCTGGAAGCAATAAGGATCAGATTTTGTGGAACGTGTACTCCACAAATCTCCGGTAGCCTGCCCCCTTCTCAATGGGCTATCATGTCCTGTTGTACATCCCCGTAGCCCTTAAAACCTGATAGCATTTTCTCAGAGAGAGCCTTGCGGGAGAGAGGCGGATATGGATTCCGTTAGCTTCTTCCAGGGGAGCTGCCCAGTGGCTGGGAGGGCGCACCAGGTGATACGCTTGATCAAGTTCTTCTTGACTGTCTACCAGGGTCAAACAGCAGTTTCCAGGTCTTCGTGGCCAATGATCTTATAGTTCTGTCGGCTTTCTAGGTAAGCAGCCAAATCCGGGTCCCCAGCCTGCTGTGCTCGCTCTTGGGGTGTCTTTCCCTACAGGGAGGAGAAGAAAAACAATTAGCTGGTGTGAGATGGGGTCCATATATAACACACAGCGATCAGCCAAGGCTGCAGAGCCTTCTTCCATGTTTGATGCCTCAGAGAGCATGAGATGCTTTCGAATCTATGACGTCTAGAGTCAGAATCGTAGCAATGTGTGGTGGTAAGTTAGAGAGTAATGGCAAAGGCTGTGTCTTGGTAAACAAGAAGTCGTGGAATCTCCCTGAGATTGGGGAGAGACTGTGGGGAGAATCTGTGTGCAGTGAGTTTGAGCGCCAAGTACTTTTCAGAGAGGAACAGAGGAAACACTGAATGAAATCGGGGAAGCATTGAGTCGCATTTCTAGTTCAGAATTACTCTTCGCTGACACTGGGGACTGAGCAGCAGAAGCCGAGAGGAAGAGTGACAGCTCCGTGGGTCACCTAGAAGGCTCTTCCTTTGCTGATTTCAACACCCATCTTCCTACCAGTTCACTGACTTGGTTTGCACCCAGTACTGAATCACTAGCTTAAGATTCCTCTAACAGTTCTTCTTGCCCAACTGTGGCTGGGTCTTGCCTTCTCTTTGATAATGGTAAGGCTGACATCTCTACCTTCTAAATATCCAGAAAAGTGGGGTGAAGGGAACCTCTGAGCAGATTTGTAGTAAGTCCTTTGCTAAGATAAAGCTCCACTAGGACAGTGCCTCTATCCTAAGGGTTCCAAGAGAAGTTCCACTCTCGGGTATATCCAGCTTTTATGTCGCACTGGGTTACAGAATCGGTTAGATTACAGGATTCTGACAAAGGAGAGAAGCCCAGCTATGTTACTATGTGGTAAGGTGTACAGAACCTAATTTTGCATAGAAAAGTTACAGTGTTTAGTAACATGTATGATATGATTCCAACTGGTTCTAAAAACCAAGAGTCAAATGAACATGCCTACACGTAAATAGAGATTAAGTTTAATCATGTTTATCTCTAAGTGAGGGGATTTCAAGTGACTTTTGTTTTTCTTTATGTGCTTGTCTATATGCCTAGTTTTCCAAAATGTGGGATCATAAAAATTAATCAGCTATTTATATTTTGAAAAAAGTACACTTTTATAATTCAAAAGGGAAGGAGTCTCAAATACCTTGAGTCCATTTATCTAAGAAAATTAGAAAATAAAAGGCAACTGTCCCCAGGCTGGACCTCATGAATTCCAGGTTGTCCCTCTTGTTCTTGTGTCTCTTCCCTGTGTTTTTAGTTTCTGAACTGTGTACAGGCCCAGCCATTGTGTGATTGAGTGGGCAGCAACCCTACTGTGGTCTGAATTGCTTTGGCCAAGTCACTCTTCCCCAGTGTGGCCCAGACTAACTCTGCCTACAAAGTATGTGTTTCTGGATTCAGTTAAGCACTGTAACACTCCAGTGTGATGCCATCTGAAAAGCATGCCACTGAAGCATTTATATGTCATTTAAAATGACTGACTAAACAGGTAACACATTATCTATACACCAAGACATAGCCAAGGTGTATTTGGTGAGCTGAGGGCGAAGCTGAGGCAGCCAGGGAGCAGGGATTCCAATGGGTTGTTAAAGGAGAGGAGAATTCCATGTAATATAACTGACTCAGAAGTGAGAGGGCCACTCACAAGGCAACTTATGTCACAAGGTTTGCTGTTCAAGAAAAGCCCATGGCCCACACTGTACATACATAGATTCTCATCATTTAACTAAAGCTAATGGAGTTTACAGCAATGACCAGGCTTCTAAGTTCTATGTACACATGCCATGGCTAGGGTTACTGGCTCAAAACCTACTCCTGTTTAATGAAAGCCTCACCCATACCTTAAAAGTCTTCCTTGCACCTATAGTGATACAGTTAGTAATAGGACTTATTGTCTACTCAAAGTCTTTCAAAACTCTGTGTGCTTCTCAGAACTGATGATAGACCCCATCATTGACTCATTCCCCCCTTCTGTCACCACCCATCTCTCTGTGTGTGTGTGTGTGCGTGCGCGTGCGCGCGCACGCGCATGTGTCTGTCTGTCCACCTGTCTGTCTCTAGTCCTATCTCTGTCCTTGCTCAACTCCACTGAGTTTCAGGACCTAACCTCCTACACTCCACATATCAACTCTGTGTCTTGGAGACTCTCTATCAACTGACAGAGGAGAAGAAATGTAAAATTTTCAGAAAACATAAAATATCAAAACAAACACACAAACAAACAAACAAACTCACCTAAGAAAGTAACCACATTTCAAGCCTCCTTGACATAAGTAAGTGACACTGTGAGGCAGAAATCCAGGCTATGAAAGTGATAAGTGAAAGTGGACCATGTTACTCTTTGTCCCTCTTTGTCCTAATAAGGCAGTAGGATATTCTGTGAACAAATGAGGAGGGCTGACCTGCTTCAGGCTACAAGTCAACAGTTAGTAGTGCAATAGCTAGTCTTCTCCTGGCTTCCTGCCCCCATTCCTGTCAGTAATAGTTTTTCACACACACTTCTGTGGTTGACAGTTACAGAATAACGTAAGAAAACATGCATAGGAAGACTCTCTGAAAATGTAAAGGTAACAGGGGCTGGAAAGAAGGCTCAGCAATTCTGAGCTCTAGCAGAAGTCCCAGGTTAGATTCCCAGCACACATACGGTGGACCATAACCTTTTGCAACCCCGGTTCCAGGGAATATACTATCGATTTTGACCTCCATAGACTCTTGAACACATATGATACACATCCATACACTCTCTCACACATAAACACACATGCATCTTAAATTAAATAAGTAAATTTGGTGAAAAATACAGAGTGATGCAGATCTATTGGGTTTAGAACTGTTAGATGTCACGGTGAGACCCCACCGTCTGGGGCAGTCGGTAGGTAGGCAGTCACTTTGGCAACCATACGTCAAGCAGTGGAAACAGATTTTAAATCATATTCGATTTGGTGCTGAAGATGACCATAAATTACATTAGCGTTTACACTGCCTTGATGTGGGGCTAAAAAGGCTCCTTGGTAATCAGGCTAGGACATTCATTCCACCTCCTTCCCATTCTCTGGCTATGGGACTCACTTCCCACCCCTGGCCTGCTGATATTTCAGCAGAACATCTCTAGTCCCATGCCCCTCTTTAGTATGTGGGGTTGATAAAGTACCACAGGCGAACACACACCCTCCCTTTGTGCTTCTACATTTAAACTGCAGTTTCTCTAAATGAAGCACTCTATTTTTTCCTCCTTTTTCCCAAAGCTCTAGGCCCTTCCATGAGCACAGAAAGGATGCCTGTGCTGTGGGTACAAGTGGAGGCCATGGTGCCTGCAATCTCTCACAGTGGGAGGATGTTTGCACTCGTTCATCCTGTTACCTTGGAGTCTGTCTGTCTCAGAGATGCTCCTGCGTCCACCAGAAGCTGGCATACAGCCCGGTTCCTTTGGCAGGCGGCCTTGTGCAGTGCAGTCTCACCCCTAAATCAAAGATTAAGAAACCAGGCATGGGTTGGAGACAGATGAGGTGATAGAGCAAAAGGATGAGGGACTTATCCTGCTCTGTGGCTGATGCTGCGTGCTCTTTAGCCTCCTCCCTTATGAGTAGCTGAGACCTAGGCCAGCAGAATACGTACATGCTAGGGAGGTGGCCCAGGGATGTCTGCAAACTCCTTAAGTCACTCATTTAATGTACCTAACATGGTCTAACTTTAGCTGCTTGTCTAAACCGGATGTGGCTTGGGGATACTTTTTTTAAAATCACTACTATTATTAGATTTAGGATACATATCAATGATACTTAGCAAGCAAATTGTGCAGTTATGTCAAAACACATGAGGGGGAGCATGAAGGGCTCTCCATGGAGCTCACACAGTCCTGCCCTTCAAACATGGTAGAAGCCATTGTGACTTTCACGAGTATGTCCTGAGAACTCAACTTAAAGAGCCAGACTGACTTCTTTCCCTATTCGACCGATAGTGGATTAGACCTGTCAAGTGGTGAAGGGGTAGCTGAGAAGGTCTGGAAGACTCCAGCAGAGCTCGCAGGCTCAGATTCTTCTAAGAATGCAACAGGCCTGAGACCAGCCTCTCAGTGTATGTGGGAAGTGGCAAAATAAAAGAAGAAGATCAAAAAGACAGACCCTCATCTGTCTCACAGGTGGGCCAAGGAAGAAGCTATTGAGCTCCAAGATAGAAAGACGCTCAGTGCCAGCATGCTTCATGAAAAGTCAAATGTCGACCACTGAGTAGCCAACCCAGGATGTGGTGTCCCCATTCACAACCATGCCAGCATGCCATCTCTGGATCGGTGGCTAGCTTTTCTGTGTCCAGTTCCAAGCTATCTCCCTTCTCACTTGCTTTCTCTTCTCTCCACTTCTGTTGGTAATCAGCTCTCTGGTTACCAGGTCATTTCTCTCTAAACCCACTCATCTTTATCCCTCGTCTAACTTTTTTGAAAACTCCCTGGTAGTTCCCACTCTGGCTTTCAGAGTCAATTGTTCATCTTTTTCTCATTCCCGTCAGTGAGAGAGTAGTTATTTGGGTGTCGTAAGAATAAGAAAGAAAGATGGAAACCAACATTTTCAGTTTAGGAACTGTCCCAGAGCTCATAACTGAATAACTGTGCTTCCAGCTCTCCAGGGGTGGTACATGACTCGCTCTAGCACAGACTGACAAACAGAAGTTGTGCCATTACATGCGGCAAATGTCTTAAGGCATTGGGGCTTCATTTTCTCACAAAGCCCACGCGAGGAAAATGCTGCATATGGTGGAGATAGAGATCCGTGAACTCATTTATTATCAGCAGTTCAAGTGCTGGTGTAAAAGAACCTTGTTGCTAGGGTGCACCAGGTAATGACAAGGATAGCATTGACAGTGCGTATAATCATCACAATAGAAATTGTTAGGTTTTGTTGTGTTTTGTGCAGTAGATTACCTCTGTTCAACCATTTAAACCATTTAGAGATGGATTTTAATCAGTGAAATTAACACTATGTCATATGCCTCGTGGACTGGATATGCCTTGACTACAACCGATTAGACTCTATAAGGAAAGGCAACACTCACGTTTCACTGTCTGCCATGTCCAGTAATTCCGCAGGTCCTAAACAACAAAAAGTGAGATTTCAAAAAAAATCCTAAAACTAACTGTGGGCAGAAAATCTGCATAATTTACAGGACGAGGAAAGGTGAACCAAAAGAATAAATTTGGTGACAAGGTTAATCACAGGACAAAGCAAGAGTAAGAAGACTATCACCAGTTTCCACCCTGGTCAATATGCATGAAACTGGAGAGCTAAGGGATGTTACTGACTGGAGGAACAGCTCAGTGGATAGGAAAACCTCCTATGAAAACAAGAGGACCTGAGTTCAAATCTCTAGCACAAATTTTTAAGAAAATGTTTATAGAGCTGGGCATGGCCCTGTGTGCCTACAGCCATAGCAGTGGTAGGGAGAGCAAGGTAGATCCAGGACCTTGGTGGCCAGCCAGCCTAGGCAAGTTTAGTGAGAGACCCTGTGATTCAGAGAGTTGTAGAAGAAGACACCTGAAATCCTCCTCTGACATCCTCAGGAGCAGATGCAGCCACATGTATATGTGTGGATCCACCATGCACATGACACACACGCACACAGACATATACACACAGACACACACACAGTGAAACTGAAGAAATGAAATCAACTGGAAAAGAATAACTGAAAGTTAATTGTCTTGGTAGATAGAAAGGCCACCTACGTGGGCTCTGGGGTCTCTTCCATTCTCCAGCTACAGGAAAGGGCTTCCTTCAGTGTGATGGGAAAAGTGAAGACACAGACACACACACACACACACACACACACACACACACACACACACACACACACACACACACACCGTCTCATCGCTGTATTTTGGAAATAGGATAAAAAGTCTACCCTTCTGAGAATTTCCATTTTTCAAATGGAATAACCATCATGCATACAGCTCAGCTGTTTATAGATACACCATTGCATCACATGTCGTCCAAGTGTTAGACTGGAAATGATTAGTACACTGGCCTCTCCCTTTCTCAGTGTCTGGCTAGCAGTTAATTCCCTTCTTCTGCAAGCACAGTTTGGGATCCTCATCATCCTACTGTCTGACTGCTACCTTCCTTCTTTGAATCCCTCACCCAGTCTATTCTGAAGGTATCAAGTTAGACCCGTTTCTTCCAACCTCTGAGCTGACACCATTCTCTACCCATATGGCACCTACTCTTTATGTAGGTTCTATTTGTCATGCTTAAGTAAGATAACTTATTAGTCACATCAAGGCCATCCAAGGCCAGTCAAGATTAACAATTACACTATTTGACATGACACTTGTGAAACTATTGTAAAGTCCCCAGCTTAGTTGGTTCCCTGTACATCAAGACTCTACTAAACCTCTTGGAGCTTTCTCGTATGTATTTTTTTGTTGTTGTTTTGTTTCTTATTACTATGTCCTCCCTTGGTACTGAGGATTGAATCTGGTCCTCAGCAAATGCTCAAATGTTTAAAATTGATGAATGAATCTGCTTGGGAGTTCCAAATATGGTCCTGGTACTAAAGACAGTTGAGTCTTTAGAGACATGATCCTTGTGACTTTTGACCCATGTTGGTAGAGAGTATTACCACTGAAAATGATTATGTATGACGTGAAAGGAAATAAAGAAGAGTTTATAAGTTTCTACCAATGACTGCTACTGGCAGGTAGTTGGTTGAGGGAGTCAAGAATCCTTGTCACTCCCCTGAAGAGCTAAGTAACCTTGAATCTCCCTGTGGGATGCAGCTGGCATGCAGAAATCATTACTAATAAAGGCACAAATAATCAAGCTTCCATATGTCCCATTTGTTAATTACTCTGAAATGTTTAGATGGTGTTCATGGCCTTCCTCATGGAACTCCCCGTCCTCAATGTGCTGATGAAGTTCTATCTTTATGTCTAAGCTAAACTAACTGCACATTTCTTAGGCCTTCCCCAATTCTACGCCTGTTTCCCAATCTTCCTATCCATAATAGCCTTCCCTCTCCTAACCCTGTGCCTAAATCTAGATGCTCCTCAAAGCCCATTTGTGGCAATGTTCTCCAAAAATGTCCAATGAGACATTTGCCAAATGAATTCTAAACCTTCTCTGAGTCCTATGCTACATACCGGTTCTACCTTAGGGTATGTATTTCTTTTAAAATGTCTGTCTTGCTTTCTTAAGTGAATTATTCTGAATCTCTGAAAGGTGAGACTTACTTTATTGTTTCCATTTGCCTCTAAATTATATAAACGCTATATCAAGAATTCTGTGGATCCTGCAGTGGTAACATTTACCCTTCCCCTTGAGTTTTCACGAGTCAATAACAATCTAATGTACCCCTTAAACTCTTCATAAAATTTAGAGTAACAACTGTAGTGCTTTGGGACACACCACAGCTGACCAAATTAAGTCAAAACACTGCAACATCCGTGAAGGAAGGTGACATAAAAGGGCCACTTCACTCTCTCGTAATCGGAAGTCACTTTTTGACTCATTTCTGGAGATCCACATACTCCAGGCTTGCTCAGTTTCTGACAGGAGAGCTGCAACAAGATCAGGAGCAGGAGGATCACAACCCCTCCAGTTCCATTTAAAGAGCTCCTGTGGGGTTGGGGATTTAGCTCAGCGGTAGAGCGCTTGCCTAGGAAGCGCAAGGCCCTGGGTTCGGTCCCCAGCTCCGAAAAAAAAGAACCAAAAAAAAAAAAAAAAAGAGAGAGCTCCTGCTACCCCCAGAGACCACTTCAAGCCAATGATTCAGGGAGGAATCCCAGACGGCTTTCCCTGGCAGCTCAATTGCCATTGCTGCTGCCCTCTGCACAGTGACTGAGGCAGCAAAGACCTTGCAGAGCCTTTCCCTCTGTTCTTCACTGAGGGGAAGCCACAGTGTGCCCCAAGACTTGCTGGGTCTATGCCTCTATACTGTTAAGGGACCTCAGAGCATTTTAACGGGGCTCAGACAGCCAGAGTTTAACAATCTAAAGATGAAGATGAGGAAAAGGACTTCGTTCCTCATCGTAGCTGACCATAATCACCACCACTGAAGCTCTGAGTGACCCCACAATGATTATCCAGCCTGGTTTGGGCACCACTGTGGCTAGCCAGGGTTCCACTAATCCCCTGTAGCTGGCAGAAGTAAGAGAAAAAACCAGCAATGCTGGGAGCTGACACGGTGCTCTTATGACATATCTAAAAGGACTTCACTTCAGTGTTTAGGGAATGCCTCTGAAATGATTGGTACAATCAACCTGACGTCCGTGATCCTCCATCACATAGATCACAGGATGGTTAAAGAACATTTAAGACATTGGCAAGCAAATCGCCAGTACAAGTGAGGGAAGGGCAGCAGGCAGATCACTCCAGGTGGGAGCAGAGATCTGTTTAAGGCAAGGCCTGTGGATCCTTTCCCCTAATGGGGCTGCCTTCTCTGGCCTCAGTGGGAGAGGATACTCCTAGTCTTGTGGTGACTTGATATACCAGGGTGGGATGATACCCAGCCCCCAGCTCCTTCTCAAAGGAGAAGGGCAGGGAGGATAAGGGTCTGAACAGGGACTGGAAGAGGGTGCTGTGACCTGGATATAAAGTATGTAAATAAAATAAATAAACAAACAAACAAACAAATAAATAAATACTCTATTTAAAAAGAGTTCTGGCACACATCTCATCTTTAAAGCCAGTCCTTAAAGCAGTGTTCTCAACCTATGGGTCTCAGCCCCATTGGGGGGCTTCACATGTCAGATATCCTGCATATCAGATATTTACAATACAGTTCCTAACAGTAGCAAAATTACAGTTATGTAGTAGCAATGAAAACAATTTTATGGTTAGGGTCACTACAACAGGAGGACCTGTGTTAAAGGGTCGAAGCATTAGGAAGGTTGAGAGCCACAACTAGCTTCAAGGATTGTTTTTGCATGGTAACAACAGCAGAGAAGTTACGTGATAAAAAACATCTGCACTAGATCTTACTGAAAGGCTGAGAAGCAATGGTAAAAACCATCTGAATACAGATGTTTATCCCCTCCTGGTTTGTCCTGCACAGACCTGTGGGGAGCTCTGCTTTCACACTGTGCTGGCCTATTCAGTAGGTCACTGTGCTGACCTATTGATGGGCAGCTCGAAGAATGGGTGGATGAAAAAGATAAAATTAATCAACGGAACCCACACCAACTTTCTTTTGGAAGATAAAATACATTTAAAAGGCAGCACCTGTTTTTTGCTGTTGTCCATTTGAATCTTAGAGAAAAAAATGATTAAAAAAGTAAATGGAATTGTACTTTTCCAATGTGTATCAATGATTGAGAGCTGGACTTGGGATTTATTTTATATAAACAAATATCCCCATTATGGATGCTCTGGGACCCTTCCTCCAGGGAATCTGAAATAAGAACATGAAACTATCAGCAGATAATTCACAGTTTTCCATCTACACAAAGGCATCTGTGGTGGTAGAAATGATAACGTGGCCCCCAGTCTCAGGCATTTTCATACGTGGTCGCCAGTCGCTGATGTTATTTGGGGAGGCTTGGGTGTTACATATTTGCTGGAGAAAGTGTGTCGCTGAGGGCAGACTTGGAGACTCACAAAGCCTCTGTCTGCCTCTTCCAGTCTCTTCCCTCTGCCTCTTGCAGTGGAGGATCTGAGCTCCCAGCTACACGATCCAGCTGCCATACCTGCTCACGTGAAGGCATTTCACTTCTGCGACAGTCTTTAACCTAGAAGTCTAAGCTCAATAACCCTTTCTTCTATAATTTCTTTTGTCATGGTTTTCATCACAGAAACAGAAAAGTAATTGACAGAGAATCCTTGCATCTCTGTCTCCCCTCGTTGGCTTTTTTGTTTGTTTGTTTGCTCTTTTCTTTTCTTTTGAATCCCACAGCTATCCTGCACCAGAAGTATGAAGTCTTTATTGAAGGAGTAGAGTGAAATTCCTCTATGAGCTCTTTACCTAACTTCCAGAACGCTGTCATTAGAACTCAACAGAGACACTAGCAGGCAGCTGCCATGTCTTGTGTCTCCTTAGCCATGCCTTGTGTCCATTGCTGCTTGAACACAGAGGCAGAAACTATATCACACACAAGCATGATTTGGGGCAGATAACTGAGCCTCAAGTGACTCCTATCCAAAGGAGACAAGTAATGTTCACTGTGTAGAGGTATTACAATTTACATTTAATATCTAGAACCATACATTTTAGCAGCAATGAGTTACTACATATATTTAATTTTCAAAAGTGTCTGGGACAGAAATATCACTTAAAAAAATCAAATGGTGAATGATGCTTTAAAACTACTTTGGATCCCAGTCAATATTGGATGTTTTTCTTTATCCTTCAGAGACAGACCCCATAGCAGAAACATAGATTTAAAATGCTGTAGCATATAGAGAAAGGTCTGAAAATTGAGGAACTGTGTTAGTTTCTTTTCATTTCTCTGTGGCAAAATACAAAAAGCAAAGTAGGGGAGGAGGAGTATAGAGTATTTGGGCTCACATTTCAGAGAGGTCAGGGCATCATGGTGGGGAAGATACGACGGTGGGAGTAGCCTGGTCCATGAAGACACAGGCGTGCTGTGGGTGCTTATTCTGTAGGACCAGCTAGAAAGCAGAGAGTACTGGCTGGCCTTTCACCATTAAACCCCACCCCTTCTGCCTCTTGAGGTTCACAACTGCTCAATATACCAACTGGGGGTCCACGTGTTCACACATATGAAAAAATGCATGAACCTGTGAAGAACACTGTATAGTCAGGTCATAACGGGCACATGTACGCACATGCGCACGAGCACGCTCAAACACACACACACACACACACACACACACACACACACACACACCACTGAAACTTCCTGAAGCCCTGCTACTTTGCCCTACATCTTCGAGCTCTCACTTAGCCACCCCACATCCTGTTCACATGACTCTATCATCTGTATTGTATGTGCATTATATATGATGGGTCTTTTATAACACACATTCTTTAAGCTGCCTCCTGCGGACTCATCCGAATCCCCTCTGCTATTCCTTCCGTTGCCCCACAGACTGCCTCGCAGGACCTCCTTTCCCATTAGTCTCCCTGATGCTGCCAACAGACCATTCCAAATTCTCCCCAGCCTTGGGACAAAGACTGCACAGATGTGGAGGGAGCTGGCACTGGGAATGCTAACAGCACTGTCATCTTGTCTCAGCAGGATGGGAGTCCTTTCTCTCTGGGACCAGAGGCAGAAAAAAATGGGGGAAGGGTGTTAAAAAAAAAAAGAAAAGAAAGACTGAAGTCAGAAAAAGAGGGAAGACAAAATACCCTATTGAAATAAAAGGGAAACGCGTGAGTGGGGTTTTTATCTGGGGAAACAGTAGGGGGCAGCGGGGTGGGCATAGTGAGAATAAAAACAAAAGACCAAAATGCTGGGCAGTAAAGGAAGAAAAGCACACAAAAGTCTTGGAGGGGTGAACTAGGGGGAGGCAGCCAGTAAAAATGATGGTTGAAAGGAACTAAAAGGCAGGAAGCACTGAGAGAGTCTCTGCTGGAATCCCTGGATCCCCAGCCTCTGCCCTGTCTCTGGAATTGTTCCCTCTCTGCCTTCTTCTTATTTGCTTTCAGGCCTTGAGATGCCCAGATTCCAGCTTTTTTCTTTTTAAATAAAAGGAAGCAGTGTTTTGCATGTCTGAGAAAAGTCCAAAGGAAGATGCCTCCTACGGCTTTCTCAGAACACACCACACAGCCCACTCATAGCCCAAGGCCATCTTAAAGGAGCCTCAGAAGGAAAGTGATCCCTGCTACTTGAGGTGACTCATCTCTCAGGAATCTGGATCAGAAGGGATCCTCCTGACTGAGGGAGGTCACACTCCTCTCCCTAAGCATCCAATGAAGGGACAAAGCAGAGTGGAGCTCGGAGAGGAAGGATGCTGTGAGCTGAGGGCCAACTCAAAGGAACACAGAGAACAGGACTTAGGGAGCTTGAAAGAGCCCAGCAGTTCCTCAGATCCATGGTCAGCGAAGGCAGAATGTGACAGGACAAGACAGTGCAGAGGTCCCTCCATCTTGTATTCTTGCTTCGACTATTTCAGATTTAACTAGAATTTGATCTCCTCGATGGAGAATCCCTTGGAAAATCACCCAACCAACTGTATTCTGGGACCTGAGGCCACCTAACTTAGCTCCTGTTAAATTGTTTGCTTGTGCAAATCTCCTGCTGCACCCGCTGAGTGAACTATTTGAGATGTAAGTTTTACCTTTAAAAGACTCTTGGTCTAAATGCTTGAGGTTACACTTAGATCCCAAATATCAGAGTGTGGTCCTGGCTGGTTGGAATAAAGACTTCTCAATTGGCTCTAAACCGTGTCGAGTAATCATCTGTGCTGGGCTCCTGGTAACAGGGTCTTTGAAAAATAACTGTGGGATTTCTATTATCTGAAGCCCTTGGAGAGACTCGAGTCAAGCCGGTACATGCATATGCACAGGCATGCCAAGAGATGTTTGCAGCATAAACATTTCTGTTATTCTCCAGTACTACCATCACCAGTAAGTCAGAAGAGGTTCTATCAGTATGCAGAGAGCTCATTATGACTGTGGACCAGGTATGCCCAGGGTAATGCCTTCCATTTATCTCCTGACTCGAAGAATTCTGTGCTTTAAAGGACTTTCCACCATTTCAGAGTGGTGAATGGTTCTACAAAGATAGTTTATGATTTCAAAAGACACAAGTTAGCTGGGGGTGGAAGAGAACACTTCTAATCCCAGCACTTGGAAGACAGAAGGAGGAGAATTGCTACAAATTTGAGGCCAGCCTGCCCAGAGAACTCCAGGCTAGCTAGGACTATGTGTTTCAGATCAAATGGCGATCTTCTGAACTTTATGCAACTGGGGACTTTTCTTAAAAGGAAAATATGCATTGACAAGTGTGGCTTTAATTAGAGTCCATGCGCAATATTGCAAAATCTGCTTCTGCTCCTCCTCAGCTTTTTGGAGAGATTGCCATAGAAAACAGAATAAGCCTATGGTGTGTGAGTGCACTGGGATTCATGCCACTGTTTCATTTGCAAGTCTTGCTCTGAAGTGTAGCGGGTGGATGATCAGGAGAGCAGAAGAAGGAATGAGGCCTGCGGCAGACTCAGCACCACGGTTCCTCTTTCTAAGACGGACAGAAGTGGAACCATCAGTCTACTGGGGGAAGCCATTCTCCATGATCCACTGCTCCATGCTTTTCTTCCTTTGTTCTGACCATAGATCCAGCCAAGAGTTCAGACAAACTCTTCATAGTGAGAAGGGCAAAGGAAGAGGAGTCTGAAATGAATGATGTTCTACTATCAACTTTACAAGGTCCTTGCAGAGATCAAATTATGTGTTGTGTTCTGTACACGCACCTGACATATTATGTGAACTTGATAAAAGGCATCTGTGTTGGCTGTATGTGGCTTTAGAGTTGGGCCTAAAACATTCACATTCAACTGTGTTGAATTTATTTGTATACCTAATAATTGTTTTCCCCAGTCTGCTAATGCTTGAAAATGTTGAATCCATTTTCCTCTGAGTGCAGATTTGTGTGTGTCAGCCTATAGCAAACCGTTCCTGTTAGATACTCCACATAGATGCACTGAAAGAATGAGTGAATGAGGTGAAGGGTTAAGTGGGAGGATGCAAGTGTCCCCAGGTGCATAAAAGAAGAGGCAATGGGATGAGAGTGCCACTGTCTGCAGCCTATATGTCTGTGCAAAGGAAGTAAGCTTGAATGGTGGGAGAGATGGCTTGGCAGGTAAGAACAATGGCTGTGCAAAGTAAGCAGGCTTAACATCTAAGAGGGTCACCTAGGTTTTCTGTGGACCTGGGTCTCAGAGACAGTTTCTATTCATCTTTAAAAATCTCCAAGTGAGCCCTTTCCCCTTTCCACCCCACAGCCCTGGTTTTCTCCATTTCTAGTCACATTATAAACATGAGAACTTGAGAGATGTTCCTTTATATTTCCAAGGGCTTCTGAAGGCAGACGCTAGACCAATAGCCACCATCTTGGGAACGATCTAAGACCAAACTGGAAACTCAGTGAGTAGACATTCTGGGAGTGAGGTTGGCTGGTCACAAGGGGCATGGCAGGAGTAGGACTTTTTCAGGAGAATGAACTGTGAGTTGGAAAAAAAACACAAATGAGAATCAAACAACAAAAGCTAAGAATCTAGGAAAATTGGGAAGGACAAACACAGGAATCTACAGAGGAATCAACCAGAAATATAGATTATGCAGCTGAGTCCAAACAATTTACAAAAAGCTCTACAAAACGATGCCAGGCCTCATGTTGTTAATTAAAATTTAAACTAAATTAAATAATTTAACATAGGGACTGGAGAGATAGCTCGGTGGTTAAGACCCCTGGCTGCTCTTGCAGAGGAGAAGGGGTCAAATCCCTCAGCACACAATTGCTGACAGCCCTCTCTATCTCCTGTTCCAGGTATCTGATTCTCTCTTCTGACCGCCACAGGGACCAGATACACACAGTTAAACAGGTACACGTTCAGGCAAAAACATTAATACAATAAAAATAAATGAAGATATAAATTTTAAAAATTAACTTAATTAACTTTATTTGAACAGTCCTGGCTGGCTTCAAACTCACTCTGCAGATCAGGTTGTCCTCAAAAGTCACAGTAATCCACCTGACTCTGCCTGCTGAGTGCAGAGATTAAAGATATTCACCCCAGTACCCAGTACTCATTTTCGAAAGCTTTTACATTTTAAATTAATTTCTTCCCCAAATCCTTCTCCTTTATAAATTTGGATATAAAAATTATTCATTTTAATTGCTTGGTTAAGTTGGCCTACCTGTACCAACAATGAGTATCAGAGGAACAGTTGGTGTGTGTTTTGTTGGGAAGAACTCGTTGAGTGTCAGTATACGTAGTGTTATCTAGAATTTCACAGAGAGGTGATCCTTGGAGATTTGCCTACTCACCATGGTCAAGGATGTACTTCACGATCTCCCCATTGCCAGTCTTGGCTGCGTAGTGAAGGAGGGAACAGTGCCCGGGTCCCTGAATTAATAAACTCCCTCCATTCTTATAGCTTTCCATGAGCTGAGAAAAAGAGACATGGGGAAAGAACATCAGCAGTACCCAGGACAGGGGTCAAATCTCCAAGGTCAGACAGAAAAGTCACTTAGGAAACCACAAATGTTTTTTTAACCTCAAATAATCCTCAAGACAAGAGCTAAACTGATGAAGTACCATCCCTCCATCATGCACATGGATGGTTAGTCTCATGCAACTCCGGAAAGGGTCTGTCTATATCAAATATCTCAATGAAATAGAAAAGTTTGGCTTTCTACCCCACCCTCTGAGCACTCAAAGAAAACTAAAATTTCATGAGGTTCGTCCAGCATGTGTTACAGCAGGAAGAACTTGGCTTTGAACCTCCAGGCTCTTTTCCTGTTTCTTTAGTTGTTCTTTGACATGGCATGAACACGAATGCTTCATTTGCTTGTATATAGCATTCATGCACATAGACATGTACATACATGTTAATGCACATATACTCAGAGGGAGGGTTCCTTTTTCATCCCGATACCTTCTGAGTACCAGGCAATGCATACCCAATAGGGCTAGAGAAAATCATGAACTAATGAGAACCAAAATAATGGTGTGAATGTTATTGTTTCTGGTTGAGGATAGCTAGTAGGAGAGCCAAGGATTTAGTCACAAGAGAGTAAAATGGACAAATGAAGATACAGACTGAGTTTGTGAAATATCGAATATTATAAAATGCAAATGTGTCACTATTCCCCAAACTGTGGAATAACAGCATAAGAGGAGCCTTGGTGAATTTCCTCATGGATTATTTGAAGACAAATCTACTAACGGAGCCAGTCTCAGGAAAAGCTAACACATAAGCAACAATAAAATGATTCAGTAACCAGCCCACCGGTCTCCAAATTCTATAGGAAGAACAAAAGTGTTGACTGCAAAGAGAGACAGTATAAGAGTAACAGAAGGGTAACAGGGGAGGAAACAGAGTTTTGGAACAAGCCAAGGAAAAGTAGCTAGAAATTCAACCACGAAGAGTGGCTGATCAGGGGAACTGGAAGCATGGGAGCGAAGGGAATCTATATTCCCAAACTCTGAGGAAAGAGACAGGAAGGAACAGCATAGAGATCCAAAGGAGAACCTTCTATGCTCAGCTATAACATCTTGTAGAAATACTGTTGCTCTGTGGGGAGATCTCCTGAGCATGACAACGTGGATGCAGCAGACCAAGTAGGGATCAGCTGTCCTGAGTGTTCCTTTTGGGAAGGCTGTGCACTGTGAGTAAAAGTCAGCCCATCAGTACTTTAAATGTTATGTATCCTCATTATATGGGAACTCCTGGAGTCTGTTCTACCGTCTTGTGTCATCCCCCTCCCTCCCTCCCTATCCCATCTAACTCCTTTCTATCTTTCTCATACAGAGCCTGTTTAATATTAAATATAGAGTGTGCGTTCTGCACACGAGGGAAATAAAAGAAAATTGAGAAGATAAAATATATGAAATATATTTTATAATGATATAAAATATATCTATATATGATAAATAGATCTCTATCATATATAGTTGAAAGATGATAGGTAGATGATAGATAGGACTGAAAAATAAGTTCCTCACTGTCTGCATCTCATCTCATAGTATACAAGGCATTACTGAGTCACTCCTCAGACAGTTAGGGGATAATTATAATGTAGATTGTGCCAGGATAATCAACTAGATATAGTGCTGTCTTGTATTTTAAGCAGTTCTCTGTGAAATATTTTTAAATGAATAACAATACACTCCAGGATCTGGGGAGTGATTTGCTTAGAATAAAAGCATATGGGAAGAGATTCTGATTACAAACTAATTAGAACTGTTCAAGGGCAGGAGTTGGTCTTGCTTCCCACAGACTCCAAGGGTAAATCCTTTCAGAGTTGTATACTGCTACTGGCTGGCCCACTGAAGACCAATGAGAGTGATCTCCTAGGAATCCTGTTTACGGATGAGGCTTCTCTTTTGGCTAACAATGTCCTGGGATAATATAGTGAAAAACTATACAGGCAGCATGGTCAGATCCTATGACTGAGGCTGCAATTGATCTAATATAGAAGTGATCCTCCCTCCCTCTGCTTTTTGATAGTAGTGTGCTGAAAGTGTAGAACAGGCTTTCTTTGGTTTATCCAACAGATGTGCTTTAAAGTGGAAAGGGAAGGGAGGAGAAGGGGGAGGGGAAGGGAAGAGCGAGGGAAAGAGGAGAAAAAAGAAAGGGGAAAGTATAATATGGAGAAAAGAGAAAAGGAAAAAGAATCCTCAGCTTCCTTTCATGGCCTTTGGTTTCTTGGCCTCTACTGTACTGTATGGACTGATGGCAAAGTTATATCCCCCATTCGGAGGCAGCCAGCACCACTGCACGGTCGGAGTTAGTTACATGGAGAGTTGTAGGCAGTCATGACCCCTAGCACAAATAACTGAGGAATAGGTAAATACTTTAGAATATTCACAGACTACATTATGGCAAATATTTTTAATAATTGTGTTGTTAGAAGAAGAAAATAGGTTAGTACTACATAGCAAGACTAAACCAGCTAACATTTATGCACTTTCCTATGCAACATGAATAGTATTGGCAGTCTTATCATATGATTACATTCAGTCCTATGATAAACCAAGAAAGAAATGATACTGTTACCCCATTTCACAGATAAAGAAATCAAGGCACCAAGAAAGTATGCTAATGGTATAGACATTCACATAAACAAAGGCAAAATCTGAAATCAGGCGGTCTAGCTTCAGAATTGGCATCTGCTTTCCTTGTGAACTAAATCACCAGAAAATACAAGCACAAGTTGAAGTGCCCAAAATGGACTAGCCTTTTCTGTGTTAGCCATGACTTCTGAAGCAGACTACTATATCAACAGGTACAAGTTCTATGGCACATACATTTCTTGCTGTTACCCAGGCGTTTCTTATATATGTATTCATCCCCTTACACATCTAAAGAAGAAACCCTGAAATTCTTCAAATATGAGTCTTCAGAAGCAGAATTCTAGGCACTATGATCATTGTATCCTGGGAAAATACAGTCCCTTTTTTAAAAAAACTAACCAAAGGCAAGTCCAGGGAATCTACCATACTCCTTTGCTGTTAGGAGAAGCAGTGTGGTGAGTGATCATTCTCTCTACTCATTTCTCAAAAGCGAATCTTTCCTCCTTCCTCCTTCTACCCCACAGTGGTTTGTAGACTGGATCGTGAAAATTCAATGAGGCGTGCTGTTGAATTAAGCTTCTTTCTTTTTTTTTTTTTCTTTTTTTTCGGAGCTGGGGACCGAACCCAGGGCCTTGCGCTCGCTAGGCAAGCGCTCTACCGCTGAGCTAAATCCCCAACCCTGAATTAAGCTTCTTAAAGAGTCCCCAACATGGTGGTAGCGGGGTATCTTACCTTCATAAGGTCACCAGTTATGACTGCCTGCAGAATTGCTGTGAACGACAAAAGAGAGACGTCTCATTAACAGAAGACCCTATCACTGAAGAGTTCCCAAAGAATGGTCCCATCTTCAGAAGTAATCCATACTGGGGAAGGAACAGAGTCATCAAACAGATGAAATTCCCTTCTTCAAGCCTTTGAGCACCAGTCATACACACGATTCTAACACTTTCTTGATCCACCTCTCATCCTGGTACTGAAAAGGTGAAACTTGGAGTCACATTAGATTAAAATCTTAGCTCTGACCTTAAGAGGTGTGAAACACTGGAGAAACCATTTAACTCCATGAGTCTCAGTTGCCACAGCTGCGAAAGAGGAAGTCTAGACTCTGTGGGCCAGCTGAGAGGGTTAACCCTGTGGTTCCTCCCTTCTTTCCTTGTACTCTGCTCTCTAGACATTGAGTCTATCTCCAGCCATTTCTGTCGTGAATACTATAGTGAGGAACTCTCATATTAAGAGGGTTAGAGACAGAAGAGGAGATGGGTGTTTCACTTGTGTTCCACGGAGCATAATCACTGCCTGGCCTTAAATTAATAGGTGCCCATGATGGAAATAAGACCAAGAGTCGTATGTAACTTAGGTTGGTTATTAGAGAAAATTAAAGTTTCTAATGGCCTATGTGTGTAATATATAGAAAATAAATAAGAAAATCATGTTAAAAGAGGGACACAATCTAAAGGCAATCATGGTTCCTAACGGGAGCTACCTGCATGTCCAAGTGATTACTTTAGAAAAGGAGATGTATCAATTAGGAAACTATTCAAACAGTGGACTTAGCCTTTCAAATGACAAAGGTTTAGAGAAAAAAATGTTTCAGTTTTATTTTGCAAAGAGCCATTTTGTTCTTACTTGAGTAATGTCTCAATTCCGATTAAAGTCTAGGAGCACAGATGAAAACAACAAGAAGTACAGGGCTGGAACCATAGTTCACTCATTAAAGTGCTTTCTGTGCAAGCATCAGGAATTGACTCTGATCAGCAAGACCCACAAAAAAGTCAGACATGGCAACATGGGATTCCAGGGCAAGGGAGGGGAGACAAAGACTTCTGGATCTTGTTGTTCTGCAAGAACCAACTCTGAGTTTGGCCTCTGGACTCCATCATTCATGACGAGAGAGAGAGAGAGAGAGAGAGAGAGAGAGAGAGAGAGAGAGAGAGAGAGAGAGAACTAGTGCACATCTTGGCTCTCAAGGCTTCCTACTGTACATCTGAGAGTCCTGATATTGACCCCAGCAGAGTCCACTTAGCCAGAAGCCTTGAATACCTACAGAGAAGGGAGCTGCTTCAACATGGGAGGAAGGAGGAGGCAAGAAGAAAGAGGGGAAACTATTTTTTGTGTAGAACAGAAAAGGGAGAGAAAAATGTTCCCTTCTATAAGAAGCTATAAGCCATGCGCCCTTGGTTCTGAAGCATTGTGATGAACCCAGTTTCCCTCTGTGAAACACAGAGGCTCATCAGCTCACGGAGCCTACTGATAAAAGCAGAAGGACAACTCAGTGGGCTGCAAGGCAAAACCCAGGACATGGCCATGGAAATGGATTAGTAATGAATGTGGGGGCTGCTGACATGGAAGGGGGAAGATGAGAGAGATGGAGGTAACAGGAATCAGGATGCATCATAACATGGATAAAATCAACTTAAACACTAATTTAAAAAGCAAGAGGTGTATATATAAGGGAGCTATAGAAAAAGAATAAATATGTCCAAAGAACTGTGAAAATCCTGAGCATCCCTTGCTGTTTTATAAATAAGTGTTCTGACACTTGAAGTGAAGTGGCTCTTGGGGCCCAGGGCTCATCATGGTCTTCCAGCACCATAAACCTAAGTCTAGGGCTCTGATCACTGCTGCACTGACTTCAATGTGGGAAAAGCCCTACCAGGCACCATGACACCCACAGGAGGTACCAGAAAATAGTGCAGCCTAAGTTTGTAGTGCTGTGGATAGAGCAATGGATCGGGGTATATTCTGTGTGACTTGCTGGGCATGAACTTTCTAAGCGGTTTTATTTTGCTCCATGGCAAAGAAGGCTAACAACTAAAATGCTCACCTCGGAGTTAAAGTTTTTAAAAGGCTTTATAAATAGATAGAAGGGATAGTTTTTAGTACTTCTAAGACTGCAAATATGCACACAAATACACACACACATGTACACATACACAGACACACACACAGACACTACACAGACACACACATACACAGACAGACACACACACAGACACCACACAGACACACACACAGACAGACACACACACACAGACAGACACACAGAGACAGACAGACAGACAGACACACACACACACACACAGACAGACACAGACACCACAGACACACACATACACAGAGACACACACAGACACACACACAGACAGACAGACACAGACAGACAGACAGACACACACAGACAGACACAGACACCACAGACACACACATACACAAACAGACACACACACATACAAAACAGACACACACACAGACACACACACAGGCACGCACACACACACACACACACACACACACACACTATCATTTAGAAGGCAATGTCTGTCAAGGGTAATCTTGGCCTTCCCTTATCAAGGGAAGCTGAACTTGTGAACTCTGCTAAAACAACATAGTCACATGGGAAGACAGAGCAAGGAGTCGTGAGGAAATATTTTCCTTCAGAACAGAAACTGTGCAACAGATCACAAAGAAGTGGGGATGGGAAAAACGATTAGCAACTTCAGCTCGGATTGTCATACTATAGAACGCTCCCTTGGCGCGGCAGACCATCTGGATTGTACAAGAAATAAGGCAAAGGAAACTGCAAGAACGAACTGTTCATACAGAGTCTTGTATAACCCACTCAGAAGATCAAACAGCAGCACAGCTTATGTTTTCAAGACCATACGGAATTCGTTCAGTATGGAACAAATGCAAGTGCTCATAAAATAGTGGGGGGGGGGATGGGGAGAAAGCTGCAAGGAGATGAGGTCATTACTTAAAACATTTATGAAAAAAAATCAAACTTGGCACATGCACACAATAAATCAAGGAAAACAGAAGAAGTCCCCAGGGCAAAGTCCATGTAAAGACCTATGGCTGGCCGTGCAGTCAGAGGTTTTGTGGGGGATGCTGCATTTAAAACAACCTGTGCCTGATAAGCAGAATTAACTGGCAAGGAAGGTTTGGAAAGTTCTTACAAGACGAGGGAAGAATCTGAAGGAGAGCATAGAACTTGAAAACATAGTGCTTGAGGGAAGCTGCACAGAGTTTTGTGTGGAGGGCAGCCAAACATCACATGTCCCATAGCTTCACAGCCCACTGAAGCAAGTGTCCATATGCCAAGATCAGATTCTTGTATTATTTCTTACAGGGGTAAGGAGCAACTGGTGGGTTAAAATCAGATCGGAGGGGTATCTAAATGTCCTTTCGCAGACCAGCCTGCTTCTTCCCTTCTGAAATCAGTTCTGATTTGCTATGAGGTCCTTTGCCACCAATCTTCCAAGTAGAGGCTCCTTCCACTTCTACCCTACACTGTTCCTGAGCAATGCTATTCGATTCTGCGAGTTTCCAGCAGCTACTCAGCTTGATATCCCCATAAAAACATAGAAAATCATATAACAGAACTGTAACCGCAAATAATTCTCATTGTGTTGGGACACAGAAAGCGTGGATATTTATTTTTAAGCCGAGCAACACACCCAAGGGTAGCCATTATGCAAACATTATTAGGAGCAAGGTTCCCTTCTCTCCCCTGATTAATGCCCTTCCTTATGAGCACCATTGTTTAAGATCTCTTCTGCATAAAGACAGCCCGGGTTCATTAATATTCAACTCTAGGTAATAACCTTGTGGAAGATCAAGTTTAAAAACAAAATAATGAGCTGCTATGATTACAGCATTGTTCTTTATTTCTTGAACTCAGTTTTCCTTTTGGTCTTCACATAGATCTTTCAAAATAAAATGAATGCTTCGAATTTTCAGAGGCAAAGGGGGGGCTTCAGTTTTTTAAAACATCACAAAGGTTGCTGAGTAGATGAGTAAATGTCCTGGAAAAAAAATTGTATAAACTTACACAGTAAGACACAAAAGAGTGGAGAACATTTTTTCTGTGTGACAAGTTGAATCAATCCATATGAAATGGCTTATTTTTCTTGCTATACTCTGCATTCAAACTTCAACTTGCTACTAACTAGAACGAGGTGTGTGGGATCAGGAGAGGAAGTATCTAGGCAAGTTTGGTGTGTGGGTAGGTCTGTGAGGTACTGGTTGACTGTTGTGGGTAGGTCTGTGAGGTACTGGTTGACTGTTAACTGACCTCGCCTACTAGGGTGGCAACCCTTCATGAGCAGAACTCTAAATTATATAAAAGCTGGAAAAGCTAGCTGAGCACCTGGAGGCAAGCAGCAAGCGAACCGTGTGGGTAAGTTTGGTCCTCGCTGCTCTTGACATTGAGGGAACGTGGTGAGCCCAGATGTCTAAAGCCCTCACACGTGTGACTGTCCTACAACAGTGGAATTTAAAACCAAAGAAAACCCCTTTATTCTCCCCTTTGCTTCTTTGGGTCAAAGTCTTTTAACCACAGCAACCGAATGAAGCTACAACAGAAATAAATCAGAGAATCCAGCTCATAGAATATAGTGGCTTATTCTTATTTCCTGGACATTTTAGCTAAAGGAAAATTATAACCAGTGTTATAATTCAGTGTATGGTTACTTTTGAAAGAAATGTTTAAGTTGATGGCCAACAAGAATAGGAATAAAAAGTATAAACAATGTGTCAGAGGCACATATATAATATCCTCGTAATTCTTTCAAACTTTTACTTATACTTATGTATGTATGTGTGTTGATATATGCACACCAGCACAGTGCAAACAGAGACCACAAGGAGAGCATGAGGTCCCCCATAACTGGAGTCTCAAGTGGCTATGAACCATCCAGCATAGGTGCTGGGAACAAAAGCTGGTACTTTTGGAAGAGCAGCAAATGCTCTCAACTTCTGGACCATCTCTCCACTCGTGATACAGTGTCTGTTTAATAAATCAGACAAAATATACATGAAACAAAAGCAAACCCCTCCACACACGAAGATTTTTTGAAAAAGACTAATATGTAATGCCTGACCGTTCAGTTTTAAAAGTCACGCACAGTTACCCGGCTCGTTACCATTTCCTCAGGGTAATAACCACTGAAAGGCTAAAAAGTGTTGTTGAAAAATATTGAAAGGAAAAGTGTGAACAAGAATGACGTGTAGAGATTTCAAGACACGTTAGCTGATTGACTGAGTCATCAGCATGGACTTGGAATGTTCTACTTTCTTTTTAAACCAACATTTTCCTGTCTAGAGCAAGGATCCCAACTTCCTAGTCTGACTTTCTACATCCTCTGCCTGACTTGGTCTGTAATCTAATTCTTCACAGATGTAAACCAAAGTGCTCAGGACCAGAGCTGAAATCACTCATGTCTCACAGTTGTGAGCAAAAGACCGAAGGTGCAGATGAGTTTCGCTTTGCTTATTTTCTGCCTTTCTCTCTCCTAAGGTCAAGTGCTTTTCGCCATAATGATCAGGTTGGTTTGTTCTACTTAGACCGTGATGCCTCCAAATTAAAACAAAAGACCTATCAAATGGAAAAGATAACATGCAGCTTTAAGCACAATGTCCAATTTTATAAATGCAAATGCTAAATGATGAACAGACCAATCGTAAAGGTTAGGCTTAGGGTTTGTTCAGTCCAATGTGGTATGATTTTTCAGGCTTTACCTGTTTTTTAATTGGCACCAGGAGTCTACATTTCTAGAGAGATTTCTCGATAGAAATTTTCCTGTATTGAGAAACACTCTTGTCCAATTTTTCTGTTTGCGAGCAGCCAGCCATAAGACATGAGCCACAAATTGTGAAAGCTTAGCCTGCAGAGATGGGATTTAGTATCATCATCAAACACGGCAAAAGTAACCTAACACACGCTTAACGGTATGGACGGACACTGTGAATTATGCTAATTAGGCATAAATGGGAAGCAGCTCAGGGAAGTGATTGCAATTAATATTATTTTACATAGACGGAATGAGCAAGTCCAAGATGGGGTGAGGAAAAGGAGAGATCAGATATTTCTAAAAACCTCTGCATTTAACCTGGTCCTAAGGGAATGCCTGTCGATGAGACAAGTTATTCTTATAATGAAAACTAAAGTACGGAGGTTGCATTGAAAAAGGCTGATATTTTGAAAAAGATTCCTGTTTCTCTTACACTAACACACGGGTCTGTATCAGTTAATGTTTCACAGCAAAGTGAACTCCAAATGGCTGAAAACACAACTGTTCGTTTGGCTCAAAACATATGCTCTGGGAGGAGAGGTTTTCAGAACAAGTTTGTCTCTGCCCCACTGGTTGCTGAGCTGCACGCAATCAGTGTGACAACACACGCGGCTGTGACAGCACACATGGCTGTGACATGGAGCTGGCTTTATTGGAACCTTGGTCCACCTTACTCGGCTTCACATAGGGAAATGGTAGCTGATTCTAAAAGCCAGCATGGCTGTCAGCCCTTGGAAGGGTGTTCTCCATAGACAGCGAGTCATGAACCATTTTCATTGAAAATCTGAAGTGCTGGAGAGATGGACCAGCAGTTACGATCACTGATTGCTCTTCCAGAGGTCCTGAGTTCAATTCCCAGTAACCACATGGTGGCTCACAATCATTACACAAAATAAAATTTCTTGGGGTGACTCTAAACAAGTAAGTGAAGGTAAGTGAGAAACTGGGGAAGAGCCTTGAACACATGGGCACAGGAGAAAATACTCTGAAGAGAACACCAACGGCTTATGATCTAAGACCAAGAATCGACAAATGGAACCTCATAAAATTGCAAAGCTTTTGTAAGGCAAAAAACACTTTCAACAGGACAAAATGGCAACTAACAGATTGGGAAAAGATCTTACCAATCCTACCACTGATAGAGAAATAATATCCAATATATACCTAGAAGTTAGACACCAGAGAATCAAATAACCCTATTAAAAATGGGGTACAAAGCTAAACAAAGATTCTTAACTGACGAATATTGAATGGCTGAGAAGCACCTAAAGAAATGTTCAACATCCTTAGTCATCAGGGAAACGCAAATCAAAACAACCCTAGATTCCACCTCACACCAGTTAGAATGGCTAAGATCAAAAACTCAGGTGACAGCAGATGCTGGCGAGGATGTGGAGAAAGAGGAACACTCCTCCATTGTTGGTGGGATTGCAGACTAGTATCACCACTGTGGAAATCAGTCTGGAGGTTCCTCAGAAAATTGGACATTGAACTACCTGAGGTCCCAGCTATACCACTCCTTGGTATATGCCCAAAAGATGTTCCAACATACAACAAGGACACATGTTCCACTATGTTCATAGAAGCCTTTTTTTCTAACAGCCAGAAGCTGGAAAGAACCCAGATGCCCTTCAACAGAAGAATGGATACAGAAAATCAGGTACATCTACACAATGGAGTACTACTCAGCTATCAAAAACAATGACTTCATGAAATTCTTAGGCAAATGGACGGTACTAGAAAATATCCTGAGTGACGTAACCCAGTCACAAAAGAACACACATGGTATGCCTTCGCTGATAAGTGGATATTAGCCCAAAAGCTCAAATTACCCAAGATACAATCCACTGACTACATGAAGCTCAAGAAGAAGGATGACCAAAGTGTGGATGCTTCAGTCCTTCTTAGAAGTGGGAACAAAATACTCACAGGAGGAAAAACAGAGACAAAGAGTGGAGCAACAACTGAAGGAAAGGCTGTCCAGAGATTGCCCCACCTGGGGATCCATCCCATATACAGATTTCAAACCCAGACACTATTGCAGAGAAGTGCTTGCTGACAGGAACCTGATACAGCTGTCTCTTGAGAGGCTCTGCCAGAGTCTGACAAATACAGTGGTGGATGCTTGCATCCCTGATGGAGGAGTTAGAGAAAAGACTGAAGGAGCTGAAGGGATTTGCAACCCCATAGGAAGAACAACAATATAAACTGACCAGACCATACCAGAGCTCCTAGGGACTAAACCACCAACCAAAGAATACACATGGAGGGACCCATGGCTCCAGCTGCATATGTAGCAGAGAATGGCCTTGTTGCGCATCAGTGGGAGGAGAGGCCCTTGGTCCCAGAAAGGCTCGATTCCCCAATGTAGGGAAATGATAGGGTGGGGAGGCAGGAGTGGGTGGGTGGGTGGGTGGGTGCAGGAACACCAGGGGAAGACAGGATGGGAAAGGGAGTTTCCAAAGGGGAAACACAGGAAAGAGGATAACATTTGAATGTATATAAAATATCCAATATAAAAAAGTATTCTGGTTTACACATATTCAAGAGAAGGGTGAAATCTCACCAGGAATAGTCAAAACCACACTGCAAGATGGGTGCGAAAGGACGTATAGGAAGAGAGATATTGCAATAATATTTCTGAAAAGTAAATCTGTCGATTCTGAATGCCTTTCTAAAAGGCACTCTTTCAAATATGCATTTCTCAGTCTATTAAATTTTATTTCTGTGGAGACATACACGATAAAGCATTTGACATAAGATGTGTAATATGTTCCCACAAGTGACATGGGCAATAAAAGCTGTTGGTCAGAGTCATTTCTCGATACTAACTAAAAGTCGAAATCAGCACTCAACTGAAAGCACATCACGATTCCAGTCTGTGAGGTAAAGCTTGGGTTGGCCAAACAGTCGTGGCATCACCTCTCTAGTGACTAAGCATGTGACTAAGTCCAGTGAACTTGTGTCTTCCCTCCCTGAACATGGGCCAACCAGGACTTCAGTTACAGGAATGGTTCATGACTCCCACACGAAGATGATTGTCTTTGCCTGGGCTCCCAGCCATGTTGGCTTTTAGAACCAGCCACCATTTCCTGAGAAAGCTGGAATGGTCCATGGGAAGGCAAGTGAGAGCAACCCTGGGTTCCAATAAAGCCAGCCCCAAGTCACAGCCATGTGTGTTGTCACGCTGATTGTGGACAGCTCAGCCTCCAATGGAGTGGAGACAAACTTGCTTTGAGAAACCGCTCTGTCCAAAGCACATATTTTTTGGCCAAATGAACAATTCAGTCATGATGACATGAGTTCACCTTGCTGAGCAACGGTAGCTGATAGAGGTCTGTGTGTTATTATAGAACACACACACACACACACACACACACACACACACACACACACACACACACCATGAATCTGCTTTAAAAGATCAGCTTTTTTTTCAACGCAACTTCTGTAGTTTAGTTTTTATTATAAAAATGACTTTCTCATATCCTGGTCTGATTGACAGGCATTCCCTTAGGACCAGGTTAAATGCAGAGGTTTTTAGAAATATCTGATTTCTCCTTTTCCTCACCCCATCTTGGACTTGTTCATTCTGACTGTGTAAAATAATATTAATTGCAATCAATTTCCCGAGCTGCTTCCCATTTATGCCTTATTAGCATAATTCACACTGGCTGTCCATGTGTTATATTACCTTTGCCGTGTTTGATGAGGATACTAAATCCCATCTCTGCAAGCTAAGCTTTCACAATTTGTGGCTCATGTATTATGGCTGGCTGCTCGCAAACAGAAAAATTGGACAGAGTGTTTGTGATCAAGTAAATATAGGGAAACCTATGTGGAAAAAAATCTCTCTAGAGACGTGGACTTTGGGGAAAAGGCCAGTACAAACTTCCTATTGGGTAAGCAAGATATCATACTTACTAATTAATGGGACAGTGTGAAATGTACTTGTGATCATATTGGGTCAAATGTGAGCACAGCATTTGTCTTGAATTTGTCATCAATCATTCAATGTTTTCATTGACACAAAAGGAGTTGAGCCCCTAATCTACACATTGACTTTTCTTAATTTTGTTTTGCAACTTCAAGACAAAATAACTTATTCTTGTTCTTGTTGGTTGAACAAAAAATCCAGTTCAATATATGTTCTGCCCCCCTAGTGTCTTCTTAATCCCCAGATGTGAGGCAGGATTTCTCAGATTTTCTTCCTTTTTCCTCCAGCAAAATTTACATCCATTATAGTATAGTTCAGTGGTTCCCAAACTTCCTAATGCTGTGACCTTTTAATACAGTTTTGGCATTCCCTAACCATAAAGTTATTCTTGTTGCTACTTAATAACTGTAATTTGCTACTGTTATGAATCATAATGCAAATATCTGTGTTTTCCAATGGGCTTAGGTGACTCCTACGAAAGAGCTGTTCAACCCCAAGGGGTCCTGACCCACAGGTTGAGAACCAATGGTTTGATCCTTGTGCCAGTGTGTCTTACTGTCTGGAAGATGTACAGCACATACTTTGTGTCACTCATCGTCACCATCACTACATGGACCTACAGTAGCAGCATCTAATAAGGGATCTAATATCCAAACATGTGCCATATCCACTGCACAGTGTATAGCCATATATGGGAGACATAGATAGGCTTCATTTCCCTCTAATGATGGAGCCAGCCCCCAAATTCAATTAGCTTCTGATAACTGCATGCTCGGATGTATATGGGTTCTTTCCATCTGCTTTAAGAATCCTTCCGAAGCTCTTAGCAGCGTGGAGGAAGTTTTCTGTTTGGAGAAAAATAGAGATGCAACCATCTCATGTTCCCTCCAGCAGAAAACACCCCCACCTTACTGCCAGGGGACCAGAATGAGCCTTATGCAGAAGTCCATTCACTCCTTTTATTCACCACTAGCATTGGCTGCAAACAGTGCAGTAACCAGATGTTCCCCAGAAGCATCTCATTTGGTTTTTTTGTTGCTGTTTGGAAAGTGTTGTTTTGTGTGCTTGAATTCCAGCCCTGCAGTTAAGCTGAAGGAAGGCAGAGCGTACTTTTATAGCCCCTTAGTTAGATGATCTCCCTTTCTCTGAAAACCCCATGGTTTGAGAAATTAGTGAAATACTGACTGTATATGTGATTGACCCTATAGCCAGAGGTCCACCTGATTAACTCTTCTCTTGGTTATTAACTAGGGACTCTGGCAGATGTTGTAGGGAGGAAAAGAAGGCCGCCAGGACTGTTGGTTTAATTCAGTGTTAGTGTGAATGCTTAACATGGTCAAGGACCTGGGTTTGATCCCTAGTAGCACAAAGGAACAAAAGGAGGGAGGAAGGAAAAGATAGAGGAAAGGAGGGATAGAGGGAAGGAGGGAAGGGAGGAGGGAGGGAGAGAGCCTCCTCCACTAGCATCTGTTTTACCTGCAAAGCAATTTCTGAGTCACAGAGATGTTTCACATCCCTTGGAAATATAATTGTGCTTGTACAGTGCATCCAAAGATTTCAAGTCCTGAAAAAATCTATATTAGGATTAAACCAGATGCCATACAGTCACGATGCATGTTACTCTGTTAGAGCACAGGTAGTAAGAATCTGGATTAACTCCAAAGTCATACGTTAAATAATTTGCTTTGAGCACTGAATTTAGAAAAATAGCCGTAGGTTAAGGGAGCACAAAGCCTTCATCACTCAGAGTGTGCTGACTTCAGTCAGTCGTGTAAAATCTGTCACAGTAATCACAAGGAGATCAGCAGGGCTCTTGAAAATACCCTCCGTTCACCCTGTACATCTCAAGTAGCATGAGCATTGAATGCTTTCTCTAGTGCTAAATTGAAGGCATCATGCTTGAGTATATTGGTCACTACCTTCTTTTGTGCTGTACCAGCATCTGATGTAATGCCCAACATTTCCTCGACTAGAAGAGAACACTCACCCATGGCATTGATATCCCAGAGTCCCCTTAACTATTCTTCTCAGTAAATATTAAGCATGAACAGACAAAGAAGTGGTTTTTTTTTGTATTTGTAAAGGGCTTAATCTGATTATAATACCTCACTAAACTCATGAACCCCAAGACATTACAGTAGACAATAACACTCTTTTTTTCTTTCTTAACATTTGAATAAAGTAATGCAAATTAAGATTCTTAGCATACTGCAAACTGATTTGAATAAGATATGGAAGAGGCATGTCGGTATTCTCTGAGGTTCCCATATCCTCCCATAATGCTGAAGGAATTTAATTGAAACTGACTTTGTTTATTTTCTATCCTGAGTCATTAGGATGAGAACGCTATAATCCTGACAGAGTGAGGGAGTATTAAACTAAAGCCCTGCTTGGCCTCACCAATGAGAGGAGCATGGTCCAGAGCCAGGGAGGCTGTGCTGACCCATTGCTCCTCTCGGTGTTTACAGAGTCTATAAGTAGAACTGGGACTTCGGCTTCCTCCCTTCTCTCACTCAGCCTGGCATTTCTTCTGTGACTGGCCTCCTTGAGTTTATATGATCTATTTTAACAGTGCCCCTCAGGACCTCTAAACGGAATTCAAGTTGAGAGAAGTATACACGCGGTGTATTCAGAACTAACTGCTGAGAGAGCCTGACAGGAGAGACTGTTATTGGCTTTGGCCATACATCAACACTGCAGGGGAAATGCGGTTTAAGGCCAGGATTCAAGTAAGAGTGTGTTCTAGAGTTCTGGAAGATTATAGGTTTATGGGTCAAATGGCTATCAGGCTGGTACACTAAGCACCTTATCAGTTCCTAACACAACTGGACACTCTGTCTAAAATGAGGCTTTTAAAAAAAATGGTATTATCTAAAACCTCCCTTACAGGAACAGAGGTGAAACCAAGAGGAGTGAATGTGGCAAAAGTCACTTTCAGAAACAGACGTTAGCTAAATGTATAGGACAAAATTGCGCAAATTTTAAAAAACAGCAGTGTGATGACGAAGGAGGTTATTTGTGCTTGCAATGGATATAAAATATTTTTTAGCTTTCTCCACATAAGCACATGACACATAGTTATCAGATATAGAATAAAAAGGTTTAGAATACCTAATTTGAAAAGGCAAAAAGTAACTGTTAAGTCTCGTTACCTCCTACGGAGAGGACTAAGCAACGATATGCCTAAGAAGGGAGAGCAGTGGGACGAGTGGCGAGTTCTGAGCATGCTCAGCAGACATACATCAGCTAGATTTGAGAGCAGGCAGGAAATCATCAGTGACACTCATGAAGGGCTGGGTTTTATGGCCTAGTTGTCATTAGGTGAAATAAAGACCATACCTTAACTCTTCACAGGAGTTCAAACACTCTTCAGAAAGAAAAGAAAAGTTAACACCTGGATTCTCACACACCCAAGTGTGTCCAGAGACCATTAAAGGGACAGCCATGTAGAATGGAGTCACATGGGCAGCAAAGAAGTTGTTCAGAAGGGAAAAGTGTTCTCTAACAGAAAAGATGGGAGAAGAGCAACTCGCCAAGAAGCTCGGAGGAAAGGGTGATATATAAAACCACCTGATAAAACGGGGTGCTCGGAACAGGGCTGGGAGTAGGGAAGAAATTGAACTAGGAAGACAGCGTCCAAGGGACACAGACAGAACATTTAATCTATCAGCTCCCAGGACCTTCCTTTACATAATATAGCCTTGGCCAAGACTACCACTTTCTTCCTGAAAGTTAAAAAAGAAATAAAACATAAATTTAAAAATATGTGTTTGAGAGACGCCTAGTTAGCCAGAATGTTGAGGAAGAGTAGCATTATGGGAGGCGCCTAGTTAACCAGAATGTTGAGGAAGAGTAGCATTATGGGAGGCGCCTAGTTAACCAGAATGTTGAGGAAGAGCAGCATTATAGGAGGTGTGAATCAAGGAAGTTCTGGTGACTGGAGAGACGCAGGAATGGTTTAAGATCCTTTGTGCTCTCTGATACAACAATGGCCAAAACAGGCCTTCACGTGCTAGAGTGAGAAGTAGCAGAGATGCCCGTCACCTGGTGAGAAGTGAGCAGACTCTATTTGATCATGGACTCTCCTCTTAAAAACGAACAGGCGTATCGCTTCTCGGCCTTTTGGCTAAGATCAAGTGTAAAAACGAACAGGCGTTGCTTTGTCAAGAGAAGCACTGGGTATTGTCCAGGTGCAGGAGGAAGTAGCCAGTATGGAAGCTCCCTAGAGCTGGCACACTGGCAAAGCTGGTTTGGTTCTCCATGGTGAAGTGTTGCTTGGCAACACGCCTTGCCATCATCAGAACGGGCATCAGCCTGGCATTCGTACGCAGAAATCCACAGGCATGGCTCAGAGGTCTCCACACAGGTGTTTGCACAACACTTCCTCAAAAGTGTAGGCACCCTGTTTGCTTTTCCCTCACATGTTACATCCCTGATATCCTTAGACACAAACAGATACACAGAGCCAAAGAGGACTTTTAAGGCAGCCAACACAGCCTGATCCATGGGAGAACCAAGAACGAGATGAATGATTTGCTAAGTCTGTGGAGGGCTCTTCTCTCTCCAGACCATGCTACTTATCCTGGTCAGCCTTGTCACCAAAGCTCAAGGGCCTAATTTACAAAGACAGAAGTAATCCTCTGCCTATTGGGCTGTCGCCCCATGTAAGATCTCTAGTCCTGGGAAATCTGTAAAATAACAGGCTTTACTAATTAATGTTGGACGTCTACGTGAATAGGCCATAGGAGCTATACTTACAGAAGTGTACTGGCTATTGAACATTAATGCTCCCTCTTGAACTTTTCCATTTCTTTCTTCTGATATGTGCAAGCGCTTTATTTGTTAGGTACAGATTTAGAAGTCTCACTAAGCTTATCAGGTTATTATCTTCCCAGTTTCCAAGATGGCACCATGACATTCAGCAACATGTTCAAGGTTGGGTGGCTAATTTGGAATAAACCCAGGGTGTACATCCAGGATTGGAGAGGTTTATTAGAAAATCTGTCTCTCTAACAAGTTAATATTCTACCCTCCTTTGTCTGGTTGTAGAAACTGTGAAATACCACCATAATACCATTAGGTCTTCCTAAACAGACATTTTCATGACTGGTTCGTTTGACAGTTTCCATAAACCACAGTTTCCTGGTTCTTTTATGATGAAATCTAGAGAATCAAATTGCCTGTTGAGGTAAAGAAGAAATGTAATGATGAACTGCTGGTACTTCATACAAGTAATACATTCAGTGTTATTGGCTGGCCAAGGGGTGCTTCGGGATGATAAGAAAAGAATATCCTAAAATACACAGCACCCAAACCTATCCAGAAGACTTACATGAAAAACCACACAAGAGACATTTAGTTGGCATTAGGATTTGTGTCAGGCGTCAACAGATGAATCTATCTCTAAGCAAAACAGTTCAAGCCGAAATAGTTACAACAGGTCGCATAGACAAGCAAAAACACAGACTGATTAAACAAACAAACAAACAAACATCCACAGTGCTTTTAAGGCTGGGGGTGGTCCACGCATACAATCCCAGCACTTTAGAGGGAGGAACAGGAGGCTCAGAAGTACAAGGTCCTCCTTAGCTATAAAGCAAGTCAATGGTAGCCTGGGTCACATGAAACCCTGTATCAAAACAAAACAAAGGCTTTCGAAATGGTAGAGCAGACTGGTTAAAGTGACACATCTAAGAGTGGCCTATCGGGAACTGATTGGAAAAGTGTTATCCATTCTAATCTGCTGCAACTGATTGTCATAATGAATCTTGGAACCTAGCCCTGGCATGAGGAATCAGTAGATCGACTTTAGGTGGAGCATACTGGAGTTTTCATGGGGTATTAGGATTCAAATTACAATGAAGAACAGTAATGCAATGACCATGACCTTCATGTGAGGATCATGTGACAACCACTGCCATTGTGTCAACCTAGCACCATGCCTATACTGGGTATTAATATGTCAGATCACCTGATTTCATACAATAAAAACGTAAATAAATACAGCTAGCATCAATAAAAACAAAACGTACCTTAACTTTCCACTTCTGTTCTCAAGAATGAGTAGCTAGAGTCTAAGGCTCAGAGCACCCATATTTCCTTTTGAAAAGCCAGATTCACTTTTCTGTGGGAATACATTCTATATTAACTATTTGTCACCAGACAGTTCACTGCGTGTGATGGTCCTTGATCCTGTCCTCCCATTAAAACACAATCCGGGAGGTTAACTTTGCCCTTCCAAACTCTCCATTTGCCTACCACTGGGTTATTTTTTAGTATTTTTAAATCACTCATCTAACTCTTCTCTGAGGCAGACAGCAATCTACAGCACTGTTGTGAGTCAGCCCTAGGAAAGAGAGCTCCCTTCCCACAGCATACTCAACAATCCCGCCTTCACAGAGAGTTAGATAATTATCACCAACAAAGCACTCCAAAGAAACCAAAAGGATCAAAAGGATCATATGCTTACAATCAAGGGGTCAGGGAGAGCACAGTAGGGTCAGAATGCATACAAAATAACATAAACCAGATTTTGGGAACCCCAGGGGGTGGGGAGCTGTTTCATTCCCTGGCTTTATTTTCAAGCAGCAAAAGATAATCTATTTTCCAGGGATTTGGGAAAGAAGACCAATCCGGGTGGGTGTGCTGTCATTTCTATTTCTTCCTTTTCACAGTCTTTGCGGAGGGCCCATTGAAACTACTGCAAAAGGCCATCTTCTCAGTGCATTAGTAACTGAACCTCTTTGGAAAAGGACCAGGGCTGATCTATCTACTACCATAGGGAACAGCATTAATGAGGCTGCAGTGGGATTCAAAGATGTGCCCTGGAAGTTTCTGTTTGCCAACACCATGGAGTGCAGCAAACTTAAGAGGAAAGCTTGAGTAGAGGAATTCAGTTCTGTGCCAGGGCTTTGCAGAGAACAGGGCAATGTCTCTATTCATTGAGTTTAGAGTCAAATAAGAGCCACACCACTCAAGAGGAAATATTTTTTAAAGGAATACATCTTTTTAAAATATCAATAAAAGATTAAGGAAGGAGAAAGTCCAAGCATTTAGGCTGTCAGATAAATTCATCATTGTTTGTCCTTAGGCTCCTGGAAGTGGCTCCAGCACACAGGAATTAATAAGTACAGATGAAGGCGTAGAATAAAAGACAAAGAAGGTGGTCTGCCAGGGGGAACGGCAGGAAGTGACAGGAGCTATGAAGCTGAATGAACCCGAGGGGATTGGGATCCAGAGGGCGTCTGTAAGCAAAGGCATAGAAATTACTCATGAAAGCAACAGAAACTGAACTGGGATCAGTCCTAAATACAAGCTCTAAAAAGTTTGACTCTAATTAGAAAAACCAACGGGGGATTAAAGGGTAAGAAACTGGATATGGGGGAAAATATCCTCTAGCAACGTGGCATTAGCTTGCCCATAGCATTGCAAAGTAGCATGCTGTGGAAGTTAATATTGGAAGCTAACCCAAGCAGTCGGTTTAAGAGGGCAGGTTGTTCTATCTGTGTCTCAACTCACCAATTTTACTAGCCATGGTAAAGGGGAAAACACCTTCCATTCTTCCAGGCTTGGACAAGGCAACCAGTAGGTTTGTGTCTTAGTTTTGTAGGATACAAATAGGAGGACATGTAAGGTATTCCAGAAATAAATGGCTCGAGGTTTGGGTGAAGCATCTCAGAGCTTAGAAAAAGAGAATGATTTTTTTTTTCATTTATTCGATGGAGGAACGATCAGCATATATTCGCTAATAAATAAAAATAGAAAGGAAATGAAAAGGCCAGTCATATCCATGAACACAGGTGTCAAAATCTTAATAAAATCTTGGCAAATGAGACCTAGCTCTATATAAAGGAGATTAATATAATAAAAAACTCGAGTCATCTCATAAGCATGATAGTGGTTTCTACCAGAAAACTCAGCTAATGAGATGGATTATGCTAACAAGTGAGGGATGAAAAAACAAGATAAAAATATACGACATTTATTTTATGTTAAATTTGAAAATACAAATGGAAAATAGACTTAAGATATCTGCAAACAACTGACAGCCCCTACACTGAGGTCATGGAGCATGAAAGTGTCGACTTGATAAACATTATAGATGACAGTCACCTTAGTCACCTTGATATCAGGAGGAGATCAGCAGTGGTGCTGACCACACAGACATCTCTTCAGTTCTGCACCAGTGTGGAGAGGAACAGAAAAGTACATGTGACGCATGAGAGACATGAGCAGAGTGAAATCTTCAGTATTTGTTAATGATGCTACAGGATTTCCTCCCACGGAAAGGCCCTTCGCATAGTTTACACAGTTAAAGGTTAATAGGAACCTTGATACAGAGACAAGCTTTTAAAAGCCAACTGTATTGTCCTATGCCAGCAAAGAACACTTAGATGATATAACCGTAAAATTGCAACACATGAAGTGTCATTAATGATATAAAGTCACTAGGAACACAGTGAACAGAGGATGATGAAACTACAAAATACTACTATTTAGATGCAGAAAGCTACAACTCTAGAATTGAAGGCTTTTTTCCCCTTAAAGACATTAATCTTGTCCATACTTATATCTAATCTCATGGAATTTAATCTAATCTCATAAGATTTTTTTCATTTGTGTGTGTGGCTTGTTTGTATGCGAGAGAGATGTGTGTATGTGTGTGTGTGTGTGTGTGTGTGTGTGAGAGAGAGAGATGTGTGAGTGTGTGTGAGAGAGAGAGAGAGAGAGAGAGAGAGAGAGAGAGAGAGGTGTGTGTGTGTGTGAGAGAGAGGTGTGTGTGTGTATGTGAGAGAGAGGTGTGTGTGTGTGTGAGAGAGGTGTGTGTGTGTGTGTGAGAGAGAGATGTGTGAGTGTGTGTGTGTGAGAGAGAGAGAAAGAGAGAGGTGTGTGTGTGTGAGAGAGAGGTGTGTGTGTGTATGTGAGAGAGAGAGGTGTGTGTGTGTATGTGAGAGAGAGAGGTGTGTGTGTGTGTATGTGAAAGAGAGAGAGGTGTGTGTGTGTGTGAGAGAGAGAGGTGTGTGTGTGTATGTGAGAGAGAGAGGTGTGTGTGTGTGTGAGAGAGAGAGAGGTGTGTGTGTGTGTGAGAGAGAGAGAGGTGTGTGTGTGTGTATGTGAAAGAGAGAGAGAGAGGTGTGTGTGTGTGTGTGTGTGTGAGAGAGAGGTGTGTGTGTGTGTGAGAGAGAGAGGTGTGTGTGTGTGTATGTGAGAGAGAGAGGTGTGTGTGTGTGTGTGTGTGTGTGTGTGTGTGTGTGTGTGTGTGTGTGAAAGAGACTTTTATTCAGGTGACTGTGAAAACCAAAAGATGATCTGAATCTGAAGCTGCATACAGCGTGATCCATATGATGTGGGCTCTGGGATCCTATCTCAGGTTTTCAGTCTTAACTACCAAGCCAAACCATCTCTCCAAACTATTCATAAAATTTCAATACTATTGGATAATAATATTCATTAATTTTAATATGGCAAACTGCTTTTAATTTTTATTTAAACAAAGCCCTGGTGACTAAGACACTCTGAGCAAGAACAAATGTATGAGTTTATTCTCTATCAGACATTAAGACCTAGACCATTGTCAAAACAAATAGAAACAATGTGATTTTGGTGTAAGAACAGTCATGCTGGGTTGGAGGAATGGCTCAGGAGTGAAGAGTCGATGTTTTTTGTAGAAGCTGAAGGCTCAGCTCCCAGCACTCACGTGGCAACTCACAACCATCTTTAGGGCTAGTTCCACAGGATCAAACGCTCTCTATTAACCTCTGACAAGTACGGGGCTTGCATGTGGTGTGCATAAATACATAAAGACAAAATACTTACATACAAAATATAAATAAATCTTTTAAAAAGTAACAGACATATTGATCAATAAAACAAATGAGAAATCTATTACAATATTGGCATTTTTCTCTTGTGACTAACCAAAAGCCATCCAATTAGACTTCAAATCCACTAAACAGAAAGAAAGTCAGGCCTGGTACTGAAAACCCAGCCAACTCCCTGTGGCCACAGAGATTGTGAACTCTAGAGAAAAACCTGCTCCTGCAATGTTCCCAAACCAGGACAATTTCTAAATGCATTCTAAATATTCATCCTTATACCCACAGTTGAGTTTAGCCTTTACTCCTCATCAAAAACATGTCTCTTGGCAACAGATGGAGACCATTACAGAAAGCCCACAACTGTTCAACCTGGAGATGAAAACTGATCATGGAATGCTCAACCCCAATTGATATTTCTACGACACAGCCCTGAGACTAAAGGAAGATCACAGAAGGGACAGAAGGATTGTAAGAGTCAGAGGACCAGGCCCTGTGTCCTGTGTTGTGAGATGTAATGTCTTCCGCTCCCACACAATCTCAATCATATATTCACCTAAACAAGACACATACAAGACAGCGCTGACAGGCCAGCATCGATGGGTGAGCTCTTACAAGGCCAAACTCCTAAATGGAGATCTATAGGCAATTAGTAGATGCGGGGAAAGAGCTTCAGTCTTCTTCAAGCATGAGTCTTTCGATAGGTTATGGCACTCTACGTGGTCATTTCTAAACACATACAAGTAAACCGACTCATCAGGTTTTATTCATTATATATATGTGTGTGTACATATGTATACATGCACACACATATATGCATATGTATGCATATGCTATACACATGTATACACATGTGTATACATATATTTATCTATATATACATGTATGTTAATGTGTAAATACAAGAATATATATAACAACACACACACACATATATATAAAACAAAGAAAGAAAAGGTTATGAATTTCAGAGAGAGTAGAAGAGGATACAGGAGAAGTTGTATGGGTGGAGGAAGGTATGAAAATGATATATATATAGACATGTATGAAATACCCAATAGAATTTATGGTACCAATAATTAGTGATCAGTAAAAAGTATTCCATGATAACCATGCCCTTTGATTATTATGATGTAAATACCTTTTGGTTCATGTAATGTTTTTATTTTTCTTTCATATAATGCATCCTGACCATTGACTCTGCTCCCTCTAGGTCTCCCAGTTAGCCCCCAACTCCCCTTTTCTCTGGATCCACTGCTCCTTCACTTTCCTTCTGAAAAGTGCAGTCCTCCCAGGGATACCAACCAAATATAGTGTAAGAAGTTACAATAAGACTAGGCACAAACTCTCATGTTAAGGCTGAGTGAGGGGACCTAGTAGAAGGAATCGGGTCACAAGAGCGAGTAAAAGAGTTAGAGATACCCCAACTCCAACTGTTCAGAGTCCCACAAAACTGCAAGATAACCAACCACAACATACAGAGAGAGGACTTTGTGTAGACCAATGCAGACTCTGATTGCTGCTTCAGTCTCTGTGAGCCCCTAGGAGCTCTACTTAGCTGTTTATGTGGGTCAGGTTCTCCTGGTGTCCTTGACCCCTCGGGCTCCTTTATGTAATTTTATGTCATTTCATCAACCTCGTGTTTACGTGAGTTGGCTTATAAATTTTCTCTTTGAGTTTTTCACAGTTTTTATTTTACACATATATTTAAAGTATGCATAAACATTCATAATGTTGCTACTTAATTAGAAAATTTGTATCTAATAAAAATTATTCTATTTTCTAAATTCAGATAAAAATCTTAATAAAATTTTAAAAGGACAATAAAGAAAGGATAGAACTTTACAAAGCAGCAAAGAAAATGGATCATAAGTAAAACAGATGTTATAATATGTGATCCACTCCCTCCCCCAATTACTTCATGATTTGTCAGTAAAGAAGGCTGAGGGCCAAGTACAGGCAGTTACTTCTGAGATCTAGCAGGAAAAGGCAGATGCAGAGAATGAGAGAGGGTTTTCTGCCATGCTTTGGAGAAAGAAGAACACAGCAACCGTATGAGGGTTGGGGAGGAGCTGGGACCTGTGGCCTCTGATACAGGTGGGTGGCCCAGGATATTTGGCAGGGGCTAGGTGGGACTCGCCACTGAAGTTTAGGGCAGGTGGAGAGACGGCGATAATAAATTGGTAAGGACACGCTTTTTCAGGCGCGAGATATCTGCACCCAGCAACTATGCCAAGAAGGCAAGTTGTAAACTAACAAACTCTGTGTGTGTGTGTGTGTGTGTGTGTGTGTGTGTGTGTGTGTGTGTGTGTGTTTCATCGATGGATTCAAGGGTCTTGGGTGGAAGCTGGTAACACAGTCGCGGAGCAAAGGTGGGTAAAGCAAAAGGGAAGCTGGGAGGGGCTGGTCCTGGAGCAAAAGGCTGTAGGGATAAAACTACCCCCAACAGGCGGCTCAGGCTCCAGAGGGTGCGCATGCTCATACTGATGGGACCAAGTGGATTCCCTGAAGTTCAAGATGAGTACATGAATCTGAGAGATAAAAATGGTGGTAGGGTATTGGAGGAGTTGTAGAGGTTTGGGGTAGATTTGATCAAAACACATTATATGCTTATATGAATTGTTAAGCAATAAAAAAATAAAAAAGCAAGTGTATCTTTAATTATTATGAAACCACAAAAATCAATAAGGAATGCAGGTGTTTTTTTTTTTAGAATGTAGCATGGGACTGTAACTTTGTTTCATAAAAAAAAATTCCTTTAAACATCCCAAAGACATCAACTACAGGAAAATACTAATAATTTGAGATATTTTAAAATCATGAACCATCTGTCGTCAGGATGAAACTCAAGGGAGCTTTAGGAATGTAACCCACAAGCTGAAGAAAATTTGTAACAGAGAGAAGGAAAAATGTATTTGTGACCCACAAAAACGTGTTTATGGAACTATTAAGAAACAGATAACCCAAGGGGAAAAAAGTTTGTCCAACAACAAAATGAACTGCTTCATGGATGAACAAACGTAAGTGGCCTTTAAATGCATGAAAAGATGCTCTACCGATGTGTAAATTCAGAACACAAATATGTTCCATTACAAGACACAATGGAACACCACCATCAGACTGGCAATTTTTTTTTTTTACTCCATTCATTTCAAGCATTTTCTGGGTGGATCAATGGAGGTGCTTATCACTGTAGCTGAGCCTATGAGTTGAATGACCTCTCCCTACACCCAAACAGCTAAAGCTATACGCCACCTGACTAAGACACTGCCATTGAAATGCTGAAACACTAGAGGATGCCAGAAGGAGCTGAGGAAGGAAAGTTTTGACTATCGTTTTCTGGTGCCTACATGGAGGTTACACAGAACTCACAGCAGCTGCAGTTACCTACACAAGGTCAGCACGAGACTAAGCCAGAGAGTAAACCATCATTGATAGGGCAGGGGGCCAAAGTTCCCACCCTTATCAGAGAAGCTGCTGTCGGTTGATGGCTGCTGAGGTGGGGGGTCACGCTACTTTGGGAACACGACTGCTGTTATGTTGTACATACCTCACTGGAGGGCCGCAAACTCACAGACTTGTGTCCAGCCCTCAGGATACTTTAGTAATTGTATTAATAGCCATATGGAGAAAGTTGGGAGAGAAGCAGATCACTAGAAAGAGCTGACGGGAGGGACTAGTGAGTAGACATGTTCAAAACCTATTGTATAAATGCATTCAGACAGACAAAACTGGACACACACACACACATGTCTGTACAATCATGCATAAATTCACATGTGGGGTAGCATGCATGCATGTAGTAAAATAAAGAAATGAGGACGTGCTGACATAGAGGCGAATGCAATTACTTCTGAAAGACAGGGGGACTAATGCCGTCCGAAAGCAGATGACCTGAGACTCTCAACTTACATGTGCTTTATGTTGTTGACCGGAAAAAGGTTCACAATGGTCCCTTTAGTTATCATTTGAAGTGAGAAGCCAGATTCTATACATATTATCTATCTTACTATACAAATATATGTTTACATTAGAATGGTGATCAAACCTAATAGCATAGCCCTAGAATCCTAGGTATTCATGAGACTGAGACAGGAGGACTGTAGTTCCACACCTACCTGAGCCATAGAGTCAGTTTGGTCTTTACCCAAGGCCAACCTGGGTAAAGTAAGAGGCAACAAGTGAGGAAGAGGAACACAACTTAGTGGTAGACTATCTGCCTAGAATACACAGAGGCCCTGCGATCACTCACAGCGTCACGTGTACAGAGAGAGAGGAGAAGACTGAGCTAAGGACTGATGAGATGGCCCAGAAGGTAGGGACCCCTAAGGTCCAGCTTGACACCCTGAGCTCAGCCCCTGGAACCCACGTAGTAGAGGAAAAAACTGACTCCTACAAGTTGTCATCTGGCCTCCACTTGTGCGCTGTGGTGTGCAGATGGGCCCACGTGCATGCACACACCCACATCCACAGGAAATAATAAATGTAAAACTGAAAACAGAAAATTGACTTATCAAGGGTTGGATTCTCATATCCATGAAGAGTTCTTGTACCCTATCACAGGGTGTGTTATTGAGGATACTATAAAGTACAGTCAACGCCAAGCCTGACTCACAGACGTGACGTGTGTGACCATGGCCATTACGTTTCTCAGAATGGTCACTGCCATCCATGTTTGCTATTTACTGTGGCAAGAGAAAAGTGACCACAGACATGATGAGACCCATGACTAATGAGTGTTCAGGAGGGTGTGTGGGTGTGTATGTGTGTGTTTGTGTCTGTGTGTGTCTGTGTCTGTCTCTGTTTATCCGTCTCTGTGTATGTATGTGTGTGTGTCTGTCTCTGTTAGAGTGTCTTGTGTGTGTCTGTGTATGTGTGTCTGTCTGTGTGTGTATGTGTCTATCTCTGTGTGTCTATGTGTGTGTATGTAGTGTATGTGTGTGTATGTTGTGAGTCTATCTCTGTGTGAGTGTCTTTTGTGTGTGTATGTATTGTTTGTGTATGTGTATATATGTGTGGGTCTGTCTCTGTGTGTATGTAGTATGCATGTGTGTATATGTAATGTGTGTGTCTGTGCATGTGTGCATATGTGTGCATGTAGTGTGTGTGTGTATGTGTGTGTGATGCACACTTAGATGCTGTTGGAGAATCAAAGAGTTTATTGATGTTCTTTTAAAAGTGTCTAGTGATGCTTTTTACCATGGACTATTCTTTTGAAAATTTTCTGTTCGGGTTCCAGGTCCACTTTTTAAATAGGTCAATTCATTCTTTCTTTTAAAATTTTGTTGTTGTTGTTTAGCTCTTTATATATTCTGGATATTAGTTCTGTCAGATATACAGCTGGCAAAGACTCTTCCCCTTTCTGTACCAAGACACTCGTTGGAAAATGTCCTATGTATGCTCACACAGATGGCGGCTGTCAGAACAGCATTCTGAGAGGCTTGGAAAATCAACATGCTAAGAGCATAAAGGATCCAAGAGCTTAGAGCTGGAGAAGCTGCCTGGGCAGGAGGAGGTGATCCCAAGAGTGGTGGACATGATGAAGTGTGAGGCCCTAAAGGGAGAGGGGACTCGGAGGACAGGGCCATCAATCACTGCCAAGCTTATCTTCTGACAGGGAGTGGGGCTCCAGCTTCCAGATGTTGCATTAAAACATAATGTTCCCCCGGAGACGCACATGGCAGGCTGCCCTGAAGCTTCGGTTTCACTCAGCTAACTAATTATGAGAAAATGTGACATCGGTATTTCACTTTTCTACAGGGACAAATCATTCCCAGCAGGAGGGAGAAGTTGTTATTTTTTTATTCAGTTTTCTTTTGTCATTAAAAAGAAATTACTTACACAGCAGTAAATAAACTCTTGTTAGAGGGAAGGAATTTTTTTCCCTTCTCAATAATTCTGTCAATTTTACCTTAATGCTGACAATCATTTCTTTGTTTTCCCAATAATGTGGTGAGTCAAAGAGAGGATAGCTTGGATATTGAATCTAGGACAAAATTGACTCAACCATTTAGTAGCTATGTGGTATCAAGCCATTTATTTCAGGACTTATTCCCCAAGCTATAAAGTTAGGGAGCTACATGCCCTGTAGGCTGTTACCTATTAACAAGGAAACGGAGTAACGCAGTTACTGTGCAACAACACAGTTCTCAGTAAGTACTTGATACACTTTATCTTCTATTCTCAAAGCCAGAACACTCTGTTATGAGCATAAAAATAATATATATACCATCTATGCCTGGTGTTGGCAAGCTTATATGACCATTCATTCAATCCTGAACCCATTCTTTACTTGGGGACTTCAAGTCAAATTATGTATTAAGCATTTTGCTTTTCCTTGGATCTGATACAAAAATAAAAGGTTTCCAGTGAAGAGTTATTGTTTGTAGATAAACTCAAAAAGGGGCACATTTCTCCCCAGTAACCACTGTATCTTTTAACTTTTCCTAGTTCCTCTGTTTATTTTTTTTAGGTTGGTTTTAGTTTTGTTTGTTCATTTGTTTGGACAAAACGACTCATTAGATTCTCTGTACTGGCCCCCAATCCGTGACTTCTCTGCCTCTGCCTCTGGGGTTGCGTGCAAATGCCAACATCTCAACCTCTGTGCTCTGTGGGGCAAACGTCAGCCAACCTACACATCCTGGAACACTGCCTGGATGGAAGAACATAAGAACAAGTTATTTCTGTGCCTGTAAGAAAACTGCAAGGCCATTTCTGCAGATGACTCTCCATTTCAGTTCACAACTATCCAGGGGACACACAGAGCAGAGGAGCCCCATTGCACAACAGGCAGACTGAGAGAGAAGGGGCGGGGTTGCTGTGCTCAAGAGTACTCTGAAGGGCGCCTGTAAGGAAGGGAAATGCCAGGGCTGTGGGGCTTTCTGAGTTAGATTTCTGCAAGAATGAATTTTGTTTCTGAAATAGCCAAAGGCAGCAGCTGTTACTGAAGGAAATAGGATTGCTGGTGGAAAGAGAACGAAACAGAAAACTGAGAGGCATAGAGTTTTACATTCTGGTTTCACATCCCATTTGCCGATGTGCCTCAATTCTTTTAGAATAAAGCGGGGAAATGTGATTCACCTCTCTCCCAGAGGCATCGCAGTGCCATTACAACATGCAAAAGTTATACGAGAGTGGTGGTGTGACACTGAAGATGTTTCATGATGGCCACAGTAAATATCAATCCCTAACATATATAAATGTAAGGCAACATACTGTGCCACACAGAACATGATAGTAGTAAAGAAACATGTACAAATGTTTCCCTGAGGATGCACAGACCAGTAGATGGTGCACAGTGAGGCAGTGTGGGTAAATCAGCATGCGTGATTAAACTTTAGAAGTTACAGGAGACAAAGAGGCATAAATATACAGTGCACCTTTGAATTCACCAAAGAATTAGGCTCATCTAATTTACAGAGTAGTTCCTCAACTAATCACATGTAATAGTTGTTAAAATGCTCTTAACTCCAAGAGCAAGATTTTTTGGTGAGGGATCACTTTCCAAAGCTTCAAAGGGCCCTGACATATGCCTAGAGATCTCTCCTGGCTCCTGAAGAAGTCCTAGTGGACTGCGGAAGTTGGATTTAGAATCTCCTCCCCCTTGTGAATAGAGGATTTACTCTAAAGCCTAAAAAGACGAAAGCAGCCAGAGGTTATTAAGGGTAAAAATAGTTCAAAATAAGGGCAAACGCACATTTCTAATTTATCCCTTGGACACAGAAGCTGAAGGACTTATAAATATACAATCCAAACCATATTCTTACTAGCAACAATAGCAGTAGCATGCAATAATGGCTTACCATTAGGTGGTTGATTACCTAATTCTGACTTAATGGGCCTTGAACATAATTTTCCCTACAATTCTACAGAGAGCATGATACAATCTCATTCTAATATTAGGACAGATTTCATAATGTAGCAGCAGGAGAGACAGCCTAAAACTCCCTCTCCGTTTCCTTAATTCACTCACTTAATAAATACATTTTTAATGTTTGCTTTTTGTTGGACACTATATCAAAGAAATTGGCAGTCTGAGGAGCCATCAGTCTAAGGAAAGCATCAGACTAGTGTGTTAAGCTCAGGAAAATATGTGGCATAACAAGTGGATCAGAGAGCTTTCAGGGAAGATGAGAAAGAGTGGGCAGAAACCGTTACATGACAAGAATCAAGAGTCATTTCCTTCTGGGGACAGCAAGAGTGAAAGCAGGGGATGCAGGAAAAGCAAGTGATCCAGAAATTAGATAGAGTCATATGCCTGGAGTGTGGGCTATTGACAGGAGGATGGGAAAAGATGGCCGATAAAACAATAAGTACCAGAGGAAGATGGAGATTCCATCCTTAGTGCCCAGTAGCGCTTGCTTTAAAATATGGTGTCTGAAGGCCAACCACAAGCTTTGGTCTGTTGCAAAGTGGTCATCCTGTATGTGAGATCTGCTATACACATACGGTAAACTGGAAAGGGGTAGGTCCAAAGGTGTGGGTTACGGTTATGGGGCAATCTCAACGTCCAAGAGGGACACCGCAGCAAAGGCTGATTACAGATGCTTGAGAAACATGTTGCGATGGACCCGTCACTGACACCAAGCAATTCTGAGTGACTATGGAATAAGTGAACAAAAATTAGAAATGACATAATCAGATGTTTTTGCCCTTTGAGTGACACAGCTGTCTGTTAAAGTAAGAATAATTCACGGCACTGAGTAAACAGCAAAGCACTCTGCCAACACAGAGATGTGGCCTCACCAAAGTCCCGTCTGGACGAGACTTGGATGATCTCTCCTGTAACATCTCCTCATTTTCGATGTGAAAATCTGACTGGCAGAAAATAATGCTCACCTCAAAAGTTATGAGACATTTGTGATGGCGGACAGAGACCAGGTAGAAGATATTAAACTTCGTAATGCTTGTCAACCAGAATGGTTACAAAACAAAAATGAAAATAATACTAGGTATGAAACAGCCTCATGCTTTTAGAACTGTTTGAGACATTTCACACTCAAATGCTAAGGGTCAACATCTTAGAGACACTTTTTTTTTATTTCGATATTTTTTTTATTAACTTGAGTATTTCTTATATACATTTCAAGTGTTATTCCCTTTCCTGGTATCCGGGCAAACATCCCTCTCCCCCCTCCCCTTCCTTATGGGTGTTCCCCTCCCAACCCTCCCCCCATTGCCGCCCTCCCCCCACCAGTCTAGTTCACTGGGGGTTCAGTCTTAGCAGGACCCAGGGCTTCCCCTTCCACTGGTGATCTTACTAGGATATTCATTGCTACCTATGAGGTCAGAGTCCAGGGTCAGTCCATGTATAGTCTTTGGGTAGGGGCTTAGTCCCTGGAAGCTCTGGTTGCTTGGCATTGTTGTACATATGGAGTTAGAGACACTTTTTAAACAATGACCTACTATGACATTGTGCTATAAGGACCAGGGACGAATTTTGAGTGCAGAATTTAGGATTAAAAAAAGACATATTCTTACCATGATCTTCCGAAGAGACTGGTGACCTATAAAAAATAATACAAACATGATAAATATTTTATATATGATAATGACAGCAATAAGTACCCATAATGCTATAAAAATTATATAGTGAGAATTCAGCTAAGGTAGGGCTGGAAAGATGATGGTTCGGAGGTTAAGAGCATGTGCTATTCTTGCAGAGAACCCAGGTTTGGTTCCCAGCATCTACTTGGTGGCTCACTGCCATCCTTAAACCCAGTTCCAGAGGATCTGATACCTGCTATGGCCTCCATGGGGTACCAGTCACACGCATGATGCACACACACACACATACAGGCAAAACACTGGGGCATGTAAAATCAAAATTAATAAATAAATCTTTATAAAGTTAAAGAGAAACTCAGTATATAGGTATAACTAATGTCCTTGTTAAAAGGCAGATTCTAATCAGCATCACTTCCATATTATCTAGATTGGTGGAGTATTATGGGTTATTAAATGACAGCAGCTTAAGCATAATGCCCCAGGGCTGCAACAAATTAGTTAAGTCTGGACGCATTGTGGAAGAATGAAAATTCATTGAACTCTGTTATCAAGTGAAACCTAATGCCCAAGGACTAACACCTAGGACAGATGCCAGGAATCAAATATGCACTGGATTTAATACACAAAGGGCCATGCTCAGTCATTTTAAAAATGTAACAGAAGTAAAAGAAAATAAAGAAAATGAATTCATAATTATCATTATTTTCCTGTTTCTGAAATTCTTCATGGGATTTAATGTTTGCATGAGTTTAAGCTTCCAAGCCTAGCATCTCCAAACAGATAAAAATCAGAATAGGACAAAAAACCACTGGGGTCTCACAAATCTAATAAATCAATAACTTTCCTATATCACCTGTCAGCTTAGCGCTAATTATCACAGTCAGCTACCAAACAGAATGAATATCATGCCAACCATAAAAATATTCTCCCTCTGTTGACACTGGCAGTGGTGTGAATAAAGGGATGGGGGGTGTATTTAAAGATGTACTAGTTGTTGGAGCAGTGTTAAAGGACTTGAGGATGCATGACCCCTTGATGTGACTGATGAGTGATATCACTTTTAGTATGAGTACACAGCAGTGGCTGCATGCATAGAAAATCTGAACATCAACTAGTGCAAACCGCTAACCCATTTCAGCCTCATGAGCCTTTTCAGGTAGAATTTGGCACAAGAAACACAGAGTCTCAAGATTTGGTGGGAAAAATGAGTATCCAAGAGGCAAATAAACCGGAATGACGATAAGCAGGGACCAACATGTCCCTAAGCCATCATTACCCGAGAAACTCTCGGCCTCCCCTGTTGAAACCGATTTATGTGCCTCTAAAAGTTCCCAGATTTTGTACTGTCCTCACACTGGTCTTTGTAGGTTACTGTCCCCTAGCAATGTGGAAACAAAAAAGAGGGCTCCTGCTTTACATTGGTTAAACTGAATGCGTTTCAGTACCACCATTCTGATATTCGGAATCAGACACAATCAAAAGCTCTTCGGGAGTGAGCTTATCACCTTCGAATGACCTTGAGGAGAACAGTCTGCTTCTGAGCTCTCTAGGAGAAGAGGGGCCTTGGAATGGGCACCCTTAGACACAAAAGATACCCAGGTCATGCGGCAGAAGAGATACCCATATCTGTTTTAGCAGGAAAAATACTAATCAGGGAACATGTGGAACCAAAGGTAAAATGGAATTAAAAGTTGATTTCAAAGAAGAATGTAGATTGGAAATAACTTGTGCTGATGAAGGTTCTGGGGGCATGAGAGATATGCTCTCAACAAAAGAACATCTTCATTCTGATTTATTTTTATGTAAAGTAAACAAACACATATTTACAATTTATTTCTGGTAAAGAATGAGAACAAAGAGAAACCCATGCCCATAGCCTCCTGCGTGTCTCAAGATGGGAGCCCTTGAGGCCCATTCTTTGCTGCCTTTCTGCAAAGCATTTAATACTAAATCTGAGATAGTCCAGATGGCTTTGTGGAAGTCCCAAGGGGATGCATTCTGAAGTCTGTCCAGGCAGCGAGGATGAACTATCAGAGTGTTCTGCACAGATTAGTCATGTTATGTTTCTGTGCCTGGATGTCTCCCACACTCCCGGACTTGTGGAATTTGAAGACAAATGGAGCGTTTCAACCCTCACTCGGAATTTCACCTTTCACTGCGAAATGTCACTAGATTATACTATTGAGACACGTCATCCACGAAGGCTGGGAGCGGGGTTTCACAGAACTCAGCTCAGGAGAGAAGAAATGTCCTGCAATGAGCAATAGAAGCAGTTGTTTTTAAAATAGAGGTTGAATGTCAGGAAGAGATTATTGTCCTGACAGCGGAGCCTGGCAGCTGAGGCACACAGGAAAGCTCCTCGCTATCCCCACTGTCCTGAGAGACTTGGCCAGAACTTGTTCCGTGTCCTTCCATATGCACACTCTTAGAAGTAAGTGCCACTTCACACGATGAACTCTTACTAACATCTACTCACTCAACCGGGTAGAGTTCTCCTCCATATTTTCTTGATTACCAGACTTTATTATTATGATCTATAAAATGCATAAGATTTTGCTATGCTCTATGACCTTGTAGGTGCTATTGACATTCTTATCTCATTCAAATTCAGGAAATTGAAAAAAAATACAACGGCAAAAAACAAATAAGAATTCAAAGACTGCATTTAAGAATTGTTCTTTTATTAAACTAAATTATTATCATTTGTGCTGGAATCTTTTAATTCATTGGGTTTAATGTATGCAGCAAGGTCCCAAAAAGCTGTCCCACATGAAGTGATGAAGAAACAAAGGACAATATCACAAGAGTCATACTCCAGTGAAAAATAAAAAACTACTTATGACTTACTGATATAATAGGAAAAAACCCAATGCTTATAACCAAGTGAAATGCACAACAAGAAAAATGTGTATTAAGTACAAGGGTAACAGGGCAGAGGGATCAATCATATCCCCCAAGAATAAAACAAACTCTGAAGGTCAAAACCATTTGGCCCCAGCCTTAGGGAATTAATAAGAGCTCATTAAGTAAGTGAGAGAAAAATTCTAGACAGAAGCAATGGGTACATAAAACAGCCAGAACTGAAGTTTCAGAGACGTTATCAGAGACATCAATAACTCAGTACTGCTGTCACCTAAAGGATGAGAAAACCCATGACTGGGGGAGTTGGGACCATTCCATATGGAGCCTATAAATCTATTTTCACGTGTCTGGAATTTACTTTCTAAAATAAATACAAAAAAAAAGTTTGAAAGCCACATTTTCTGGTTTCTATTTCTGAATGATCTAAAGAGAGCAGAGAGAGAGATAAGCTCAGGGGTCGCTGTGAAACTTCCTTGTCAAGAAGCAAGAATAAAAATGTCTGTTTTCCAGTTCTCCTTGGAACCCATGAAAAATAACAGGGAGCGTGGAAACCAATAAAAACATCGCTCAGTAATCTAGCTGTGTATAAGAGAAACCGCCATGGAGGAAGAAGAGCCACCAAATACAGTAAAAGCTGGACTGGGCTTCAGGAGAACAGTCGTGACATTGATGGGACACAGTGACATCGTATTCCACGGATCCAGTCCCAGTCTGAGCTGGGATGTCCTGATCTTGACATGTTAGACCAGATTCCAGAAGAGAGTGCAAATAAAAACGGGTCTGTAAACAAACAGCTCAAAGTCGGTCTTCCTGCAGGTAGCCACCCCAAACCAGAAGTTCTGGAAAGAACTTACCCAGTGAAAATATCACAATCAAAAAGCTACCGTGGATTCACAAGAGGACAAAGGAAACAAGAAGTGTCAGCGGGACATACCAAAGACATGAGGATATGGAGAAGTTAAGAACAGTTACCCAATCTGCTTGACAGTCGAACATGGAAAAAGTGAGAACAGAATGGAGTGGTGAGTTGGGAGAGAAGTCTAGAAAGGAATGCAGTGACAGGAAACACAGAGATGGAGAGAGCCCAGGCCTGCTCAGCCTTTAGCTAGTGCGTTAGAGTAGCATAGGCTTGCCCGCCCCTTAGCTAATTAAAGAGAAAGAGCCAAAAGGCTATTTGTTGCTGCAGAAAAGAAAAAAAGTATCGTAAGAAGTTAAATAATTGAAAATGTCAAAAATAAACACTTTTAATGTTCTACTATTTTAGGAATAAATTTTATTTTACCTTATAGTTTAGTTAGTGCAGCCATAAGGAGTTTAGATTCTTTTTAATTTATTCTTTCACATATTACATCCCGACCTCAGTTTCCCCTACCTCTTCTCTCAGTTCCTATCCCCACTTCCCCTCTCTTCTAGACCCATCCCTCCTCTGTTTCTCTTCAGAAAAGAGCAGGTCTCTCAGGGATCTCAACCAAACATGGAATAACAGCTTACAACAGTCTAGGAATCTGGGCTCTTAAAGCAATTTTTTAAAAATGTAAATATGTGTTAAATGCAATTGTAGAAAATATCTCTAGATGTCATAGGGGCTGGGTTTATTCTCTAGAACACAGGGGTTTCTACAGAAAAGTCTGACTATGCACAACTGATGGGAGAAAGTGGAGAAGGCACAACCCATGGTCATGGCCAAATGAGCAACGGATCCAGTAGATAGCAAAGACACTCTTTACACAGATGGTAAACACTATCCTAAGGTTAATGTAGAATCACAGAGGTCCTCAGGAGAGCAAGACAATCTTGAACAAAATGAACGGAGTTGGAGGCATCGCACTACCTGACTCTAAAATGCACCACTCTCTCCTACACAGGGCTTCATAAACCTAGCCAGAACAATAGCTGTACCTACAGACAGGCCGACATGGAAAGGTGACATTTTCATGCAGTTCAGCACCAAAACAAATGCAGGCAGCTAATGAATGCTTAGAGAAGGAGAGCCTGCCTCTTCAGTAGGTGAGCCCCTAATGGGTTATCTAAGACAAAGTGATCTACCGAAACCATACACACACAAATAACAAAAATGAACTCAGCGAGTTGTACTTATATAACTGCTCATACACACATACAAACACACAATAATAACAATTACAAAATATAAAAAACGGAGCTATCATTTTAACATGAAGGGACCAGGAGGTAACCTGGGAGGTGCGAGGGGGAAGAAGGAGAAGGGGTTACGTCATATAATTCTACTTTAATTAAAATGTATAAAAATAAATTTAGAAAGACAAAGTACATTACAAAGATACAGTAAGCAAAACAACACGCAATCTCTAGATAAACAGACCCAGAGATGGAACAGAATAGAGATAAATATACTAAGACAAGACACATAGATCACCCCACCAATTTGCTACAAAGACTCTAAGAACAGCCAGTAAGAAAAGTGACGGCCTTTCGTAAGTGACTCTGGGAAAACTAGAAATCTGCATATGAAAGAATGAAGTTAGAATTCCCTTACATACAAGAGTCAACTCAATATTCCATAAATGTGCGACTAGTATACGCTTAATTAAAACAACTCTAGTGGTTGGGGATTTAGCTCAGTGGTAGAGCACTTGCCTAGCAAGCTCAAGGCCCTGGGTTCGGTCCTTAGCTCTGAAAAAGAACAAAAAACAAAAAACAAACCAACTCCAATGATTTAAAGACATAGATGTAAGGTCTCTAAATCACAAAATTAGTGAGAAAAAAAATCAATAAAAATTATCATGACACCAACATGAGCAACATGTTCTAAAATGGAACCTTAAAAGCAATAGACACAAAAGTAAAATCAGACAAATGGAACCTCCAGCACAGTGGAAAAGTTCTGCACCCCAAATGAAAAGATCAGCAGACTGATGAGATAACAATTCAGAATGTGAAGAAGTATTTGCAAACTGCTATCTGATAGGGGTCAAAATTTGCAATGTAGATTTTTCTCAAAGAACCAGCTCCTGGTTTTGTTCATTCTTTGTATAGTTTTTGCTTGTAGTTGGTTGGTTTCAGCCCTGAGTTTGATTATTTCCTGCTGTCAACTCCTCCTGGGTGTATTTGCTTCTTTTTGTTCTAGAGCTTTCGGGTGTGCTGTCAAGCTGCTAATGTATGCTCTTTCCAGTTTCTTTTGGGAGGCACACAGAGCTATGAATCATTTGCACAGCTATTAAAAACAATGACTTCATAAAATTCTTAAGCAAATGGATGGAACTAGAAAATATCATCCTGAGTGAGGTAACCCAGTCACAAAAGAACACACATGGTATGCACTCACTGATGAGTGGATATTAGCCCAAAAGCTGGGAATACCTAAGATACAATTTACAGACCACATGAAGCTCAAGAAGAAGAAAGACCGAAGTGTGGATGCTTCAGTCCTTCTTAGAAGGGGGAACAAAAACCACAGGTGAAAATACAGAGAAAAAGTGTGGTGCAGAGACTGAAGAAAAGGCCATCCAGAGACTGACACACCTGGGGGATCCACCCCACATGCAGACACCAAACCCAGTCACTAATGCTAATGCTGACAGGAGCCTGATATAGCTGTCTCCTGAGAGGCTCTGCCAGAGCCTGTCAAATACAGAGGCAGAGGCTTGCAGCCAACCCTTGGACTGAGAACAGGTCCCCAATGGAGGAGTTAGAGAAAGGACTGAAGGAGCTGAAGGGGTTTGCAACCCCATAGGAAGAACAACAATATTAACCAAACAGACACCCTGGAGCTCCCAGGGACTAAACCACCAACCAAAGAGTACACATGGACAGACCAATGGCTCCAGCTGCATATGTAGCAGAGGATGACTTGTTGGGCATCTATGGGAGGAGAGGCTCTTGGTCCTGTGAATATTTGATGTCCCAGTGTAGAGGAATGCCAGGGCGGGCAGATAGGAGGAAGTGGGTGAGTAGGGGGAGAACTCTCATAGAAGCAGAGAGAAAGGGGAAACCAGGAAAGGGAATAACATTTGAAATGTAAATAAAGAAAATATCTAGTAAAAAAAAATAATTAAATTAGAGCTCAAAAATGCATAGTGAAAAGTAATAGAAAAAGAAAAGAATCACACAAGTGAGAGATCATAACGGGCATTTATCAAAAGATACTAATGATTAAAAGAAAACGGGGGTGGGGTGTTGCTCAGAATTTCACTCATCAGAAAAATAGAAGCTGAAAGCCAGAAGCACAAGATCTTATTTGGACTAAGAGCAGCCACTGTCATCAAAATATGTGCAAGTAATGATTGATGGTAAGAACTCGCATGAGTGGAGGCTACCAGGAGTTTGCAGAATCCTGGGTGAAGAGCATGATCCACAAACTACAAAGGGTGAGTGACCACGGGGTGCACAGCCCCACAGAGTACATCTACAGTGCGACGTCTGCAATGAAGGTTCAGGAACACTACAGAGGAAGATCCAGGAAGACGGGAAGAACCATAGGACCAGACCGATTCCTCCTGGATACTGACTTCCAGACGTGTCAGAAAAGCTCCAGAGAAACATTCACTGCTTTGGATAGACGATCATGCCGTTAACTAGTATGTTCTTTTAATGCTTACCTTATATTTAAACAAATACGTGCAATAAGGATTTCAAAACAAAAGATGTCTGAATTCTTAAAACAATTTTTTAAAACAAGCAAATCTGTGTTGAAAGTTGTAGGTGATATCCCTAGACTTCTGGTAGACTGTGCTTATTCTCCGAAATAGAGGTTTTCCACAGAAGTATGTGAATATATGAGATTGTCTAACTGTATGCTTTTGCAATGTATCACTATACTAGACTGTTCTATATGAAGGGGATTCTGAGATAATCAGACCTAAGATATACACTGACCATTGGTTACTGTATTGGGCAGTGCTGTATCTAGAGTCTGTCACTCTTAAAGCATAAGACCAAAGACCAGTCTTAAACTGCCACCCATCTACAAATTTCTATTCAAAACCTCCCATCTCTCATGTAGGCCAGTCGTAAGGCCTGAGGACAATGAAAACTACATGTCTAATTTTCTATGAGCAAAGTGACAAGATGTGATAGCAAGAGAGGTTAAATCATGAAGACTTAAAGTGTTCATTCTTATTCCATTTCTCTCAGTGACCTTGCAGCTAAAGTAATAGACGCCATGGCCATCCTAGTCCTCATAACCTTGTTTGATGCTCTGCGACAGGTTTTGGACATATGCATTTGTGGTAGTTCCCATTCGTTGCTCTAAACTTTTAAGATTTATAAATTTATATATTTTAAATGTTAGTCCCTTCCATCATGTCCTGGGAGATCATCAGAGTGAGGGGGCCGCCACATTGAGGTGGGCTTGAAATAAGCGTTCAAGATGGGTATGAAAGCTAAGTCTGAGAGGCAGAGTGGAAATTCTGAAAATACCCAGAAATGAGAGATTTTCTAAGACAATAGACTGTAGGTGGGGTAGGACTCCTAGATAGATACTCGCAGGCTTGCCCAGTATGACAAAACCATGACAGAAAACAAAGCAGGGTCTCTAGGTGGCTGGATCCTGCTTTGCCTCTGCACACTGCTCAGCACACTGTGAAAAGCTGTAGCCGTAAGATACACTACACGGGAGGGAATAAGGCAGCGTGCGCAGCACACATGCCCGTGCACCAGAAGGAACTGCGTGTGTGGATTTTATTAACATCCCTTTCTTGTGCTTGCCAGTAGCTAACACGACAGTTCCTATAAGACTGGGTGTTACACACCCTACTCAGCACATGCTCTTAATCCCAGAACTCAGAGGCAGGTAGATCTTTGTGAGTAGAGGGCCTCCTGGTCTACCAGTTCCAGGATAACCAGGACTACAAAAAGAAGCCCTGTCTCAAAAACAAACAAACAAACAAACACCAACCTTTTAGAAGCTTCTTACCTGACTTATCAACTCTCCATGTTCTTGCCCAACCCCCTCCCTCCCTCCCTCCCTCCCTCCCTCCCTCCTTCCCTTCCTTCCTTCCTTCCTTCCTTCCTTCCTTCCTTCCTTCCTTCCTTCCTTCCTTCCTTTGTTTGTTAGTTCCTTCCTTCCCTTTCCTGGCCACAGTCCTGAGAGCTTCCTACTTCTCACTCTTTGGTAAAATACAATTGTTTTGTAATGAAGCCCACCACATAGGTACATTCTGTTGCTATGGTGAATTTTCAGAAATATCTGGGCCTGGACACTTGATGTCATTCTTAAGAGAGTATTCGGGTTGGTGTCATAAGTCACCTAAAATGTCTCAAGTGGAGAACAATTTCTCATGGGACACTCCGTCCAGGCACATTTCGGGGTCCTTTTTACTACTAAAGAAATGACATTTTGTGTTGCCGCTGTTCCACTGTCAACCGGTGCCGCTGCAGACCTAGTGGTTTCTGGAGCCTGCTGATGGGCAAGAATCTCCATTTACATTGAGGAAACCTAGATGTGCTTTAATGCATTTCGAAAGTGGACTCTAGATTCTTTTCTCTAGGCAATGACTTTTCTCACTTGAGCTTCCACCAAAGGTCTGTGTTGTCTATCCCTAGAGGACACTACTCCATGAAGTCACATTGAGGACCTGCTGAGAAACACTGAGCCAAGTAGATCCAAGGTACAAGTTTGTTACTGTGGCCCCAGAGCATCTATAATCAAGGACAACAGGACCAAATGACCACTGCATCGAGAATCTCCATAAAGTACATAAACCCCTTTGTTTGCTTTCGCTCATTCTGGATATGCTCATTTCTCTAAGACAATGAACAAAGCACAGATGTAAAATAGCTCAGGCGAGAAAGAGAGAGAGAGAGCAAGGATGAAAGTCCAGCAGCCACACAAAGTAGCACTGAGAGGAGAGAGAGACAGACACACTCTATTCAAGTTCCCTTCAGGGACAGCCAGAGGGCCTCAAAGGTATCCTTCACTACACACACAGTGAAAGGGCAGAGAATGGGGGAAGAGCACAGAGATGGGCATTGTCAACGAGGTGAAAGTCCCAAAATGCCTATCACAAACACTGGTGGGCTCTCATTTGAGGTGAGTACCCATCTACTCAATTACCACTCCATCTTCAAGATTCTCTACGCAAATACAGCCAGGGATGGCCTGTGTGCGAGCTGTGTTTGAAAAATACTGTTATTAAAAAAAGATTCTTGTGTTTACATCTATTAGGATTTTTTAAAAAAGCAATTTCATCATTAGCTTGTATGATTTGCTTTTCTTGCTGAATACTCTTCAGTTTCGGAAGGCCCTTAAATGCCCTCTAAATGAAATGTTACTGCCACCTACCGTTCTGTTCCAGGATTGTAAACAAAACGAGAAAGGAGTTTCTTTAAAGTGACAAGGACCAGAGACCTTCAGCAAAGGAGAGTAGTAGATAAAAGAGGTCGAGTCAGGTTCACCTACTTATTCGGTATGGAGACCTGACTGCATGTGAGCATTTTAAATCCTCGAGGAATAAGTCTTCGCAAAAGCATTTGTCAGCATGCTTCTTAAAAAGGAAAAAAAAATGGAACAGAAAAGATCCAACCAAAGAAGACACACACAGGGGATCAGGGGTGAAGCCTTCAGAAACCAGACTCACGGCTTTAGCAATGCTTGGGGAACCCTGAAAAACAGCTCAGGTTGAGACAAAAATCAGTTTGCATTTTGGGAACATGTGGTTTATTTTATTTTAAAATGTTAGTACATTTATTTGTGTTGGTGGGGGGTACTACATGTCAGCAGAAGAACCACAATATTGACTACGGGCCAGAACAGCGCCCACAGTCTCTGAGAACCGGGTTGTTTGCACAGCCCTATTAAGAACTTAGACCAGCACATCAATGAGAGATGCTTAGAACACTTCCCGGTATTTACTAGGAACCTGATGTGGGAATGGGGCTGACCATCCACTGAGAGGAAGAAAGGAAGGAAAGGCTGGGCTCCGGTGTACAGCATGGCATTAAGTGATAACTTCGACACTCCCTTTTGCTGCCTGAATATCCTGTTGCTATCTCCAGTAACATGGTGGAAATCCTCAGGATTTCCCAGGATGAAGCTCTGAGAAGACCAAACTGACAGCTGTTTCAGTGTTGGGCTTGGCTCCCTTTCAGAAAGGGAGAAAAGATATTTTTGGGTCCTAGCAAAAGTGTGCCCACTCTTCTGATAGCTCCAGAATGCTCTAAAGGGCTCTCAATAATCCTGACTGAAGAACTTGTCCCTTTAGCAGAGAGGCAGTAACAGATGGTGGAACTAGCATCCCTTGTCTGGACGGCCACTTAATTCAGCTTTGCACACCTTCCTCCATACCCTGTATCCCTATTCCACTTACCAAACTGATGAGAGCCAATACCCTCCTGTAATTGGACTAAAGAGGGCTGGCTGTCCAGAAACCCATGGCACAGAGCACTGGGTATGAGCATAAGGCTGTTCCCAGGGGAGACAAGACAGGCTGTGCACACAGCCTCCACGTTTACCACAGTCTTGGAGAGACTTTTTATTCTAATTGGCCCAACAGCACTCCAGCTTCTGCATGCAGGAAGAGACGGAGTTGACACTGTGTAGTTTTAAATGATACTGAAGCAGCTTCATCACACACACTCACACACACACACACTCACACACACACTCACACACAAACACACACACACTCACACACTCACACACAAACACACACACTCACACACACAAACACACTCACACACACAAACACACACACTCACACACACACACACAAACACACACACTCACACACTCACACAAACACACACACTCACACACACAAACACACCCACTCACACACACACTCACAAACACACACTCACACACATTCACACACACTCACACACACAAACACACACAATACACACACACAAACACACACACACTCACACACAAACACACACTCACACACACTCACACACATTCACACACACAAACACACACACTCACACACACAAACACACAAACACTCACACACACAAACACACACTCACACACACATTCACACACACACTCACACACACTCACACACTCACACACAAACACACACACTCACACACACAAACACACACACACTCACATACTCACACACACACTCACACACATTCACATACACACTCACACACAAACTCACACACTCACACACACTCTCACACACAAACACACACACACTCACACACAAACACTCTCTCTCACACACATACACAAACACACACACTCACACACACAAACACACACTCACACACACAAACACACACTCACACACACAAACACTCTCTCACACACATACAAAAACACACACACTTACACACACTCACACACACAAACACACACTCACACACAAACACACACACAAACACTCTCTCACACACATACAAAAACACACACACTCACACACACACATACAAAAACACACACACAAACACACAAACTCACACACACTCACACACACAGAAACACACACACTCACACACACAAACACACACACACACACACACACACACACACACACACAATCGCTAACATTTTGCCAGCTTCTCATAATGCCTGGAGGGCAAACTGTTGTGGAAGGCAAAGCTAGCCTCTCTGCTATGGTTTTACTTTATTTTACATTTTTGGTAGTTTTATCTTATGTTCATGAGTGTTTACTGGCATGTATGTCTGTGCATCACATATGTGCAGTGCCCACCAAGGCCAGAAGGCTTTGAGTCCCCTATGACAAGAGATACAGAAGGCTATGAGCCACCGTGTGGGTGACAGGAGTAGAAACCAGGTCTCTAGAAGGGCAGCTTGTGCCCTTAACCACAGAGCCACCTTCCCTCTGCTTTGTTTTTGAAGAATATTCATATGAGTGCCTTGCAGTCCCTGTCCACTGTTCCCAGCCTACTTGGTAAGCCAAGACACAGCGCACTTTCTGCACATTAAAGGTTCCACGCTTAGATCCACTTATGAATGTCTGGGGCCCTGTATATGCAGACTCTAGATATTAGGATTCCTTTGAGTCCAGTCATCTCCTTCTCCATTCAAAAACGCCTAAGTGTCTTAAAGGGCCAAGTAATTAAGAAAACCCCAAATACCAAGGAAAGGAGTAGGGAAAGTATCTCATGGCGCACGCTGCTCGAAGGAACCATTTCTGGCTACCCCTATTTCCCATGGAGCTCATCACAGTGGCTTCTAACTCCCCATAGCCACTATCAGAACTGCCTACCTTTGAACCTGTGAGATATCCACAACTCATCTAAGGAATATGGATACATTTTCATTATTTCCCTACAAACTCTCCCTAGATCAAATAGTTTCATATTGAAGCCTGGAACATAAACATGGATTGCAGAGCTTAACAAACGCACTCAGCACTTTACCTAGTACTTTGTAGCAATGTGGATAGGGGTAGGTTCACCACAGCACCCCATCAGCTACTTTAAATCTTCTTGCTTCAGCCTCCCGAGCAGCAGTCTTTTTGCAGGCCTGCGCCACCAGCCTAAGCAAGCCTTTTCTCTAATATCCAGCATTCATTCATTCATTCATTCATTCATTCATTCATTCATCCCTCAAGCTTCGTTATAGGCTGCTATTCCGGATACAGCACAATGTGTTGTGGGGACAAAGTTAGCAACGTACAATTTGGCTAGTGAGGGAACATATATGACTTAAAGAAGCCTCCAGTTGCTTTGTATGCATTCCGACCACTGTTACCCAGGTGTGAATAGGTAAGGTTTCCAACTTTTACAAATGAAAAAAAAAAAAAAGAACCACTTAACAGTGGTAATGTTTCCAGTGCTGTAATTTCTGAGAAAATTTGAAACTAATAAAACTGGAAAGGCAGAATTTCCTGGCAGCATTTTCAATACAACATGTGTTTTAATGTTGGCACACATCTCCGCTAACCCTTTCCCCACTTACAATGCCAGTAAAAACAAGACCTGCTTACCTAGACCCTGTGATGGCTACTCTCCTAGGTGGATTTGGAAGCATGACTCAATCCCCCCCCCCATTTCTCCAATTTCTTTGAGAAGTGGTCATAAAAAGAAAGTGAAAATATCTTATTAGATACTTTTGACACATATAGGGACAGGATATCTCGTGTGCTTGGCTCTCAAAGGTAAGCACTTGAGAACAGCAAGGAGATAAACAAGACCAAAGAGAGATGTGCCTTTCCGGAATGTTTCCCTGCTGGGGTGATTATCCAAGGTGATCAGACTTAGGCCAGCCAGAGGTGAGCAGGGAGGGGACCCAAATATCTTCCCAAAACATATGTCAGGGAGGATCTCTGTCCTGACGGCACTGACGCCAGCTCATAGCCCAGCAAAACCCACACCCCACTAAGAAGATTAATTTTCTCCGTCTTATCTGACTGTGATGCTCAAAGGGTATTTCCACAGTCCAAATCCTCACCCAACCGTTCATCTCCCTCTGGGTACCCGGAGCTTTGACAATAAGCACACTCCCCATTTTTCCTAGGCTCGGGTCATAACCTAATATTTTCAGAGGAAACTGGGGAAAGAAAGTGGATGAGAACCAGAGGGGCATGAAGCTATTTCTTTTACATCAGCCGAGAACATGTGGTTCTTTTAGAAATGGGGGAGGACTTGTGTTGACATCATGACTCTGAGTTGTAAACTATATGGAAAAGGCCAGATTTTTTATTTAAAGTATGATGATGAGTTTTGGCTGTCCCTGAATGGTCTCTTAGTTACAGATTTCTTTAAACACAGCCAGACAAAGTGATTTTAATTACCACTGAGTGTTCTCCGAGGGACATTTCTAATTCTATAAAGAAAAAGTTGGTATTTACCAGCTCTTGTGAAATGGTGCAGTAAAATATGCCTAAGAATCAATTTTTAAAAAATTCATACTATTTACATATAAAAATAAAAATAGAGTGTAAGGGAAGGAGCGAATCCTGATTTCTAGTTTTCTCTTAGCATATATCCATTATGACATGTATCATAGTGAATTACAACCAATGGTTTCTATGAGATTTCCCCTACTAAATATAAGCTCTTCAAGGGCAGTGTGCTTCTTATTTAGACTTGTATCTCCAGCGCCTCTCGTGGGTACAGAAGGTGACCAGTATTAGTTGGTTCAGTAGTTGAGTGTATTTCCTAGAAGTAAAATGGAATCGTAAATCAGACTTCACGCACCGTAGTACCTCAAACTTGCTAACAGTGACTCTTGTCTGAGAGTGAACTATTATGCCAATCACGGAGCTCTATCAGCCTCGATCGGCTGACAAGGCAACAGATAAATTCTTAGACACAGACGTCTCCATAATGGTTTCATATGGTTTCAGAATGAACTCAATATCACTTCTCATTAATGTCAGGTAACAGCCTGTCCTGGGGCGGCACATTACAGCCTCACCCTCCTGTCTTAGGATCAGGGCCCAGGCAGTCCCCTTTTACTTGGGTGATATTCTGTCACCTTGGACCTTTCAGGCCTAGGAGTTGGGGATAATAATGTATTATTATAATAAATATAATAAATGAATGCTTGTTTTTCCATCAATTTAGGAGCGGCTCATAAACCAAAATCTGAAACCTGAAGATTTCTGTTACTCAGAAACTACGTCCCGTTCTGGGTCCTGCTCCTGCCAACCCCCAGTGGACTCAAATGCTAGTCCTCCATGTTTTCAGAGTGCTCACAGCACACTGCAGTTCTCGTTTCTTTTCCTGCCTCAAAGATGCAGTGATGGCCATTCCAAATTTGATAAATATTGCCTAAATACAAGATACGAGCCTAAATAAGAATTGCATCTTTTAAAGTCTTCCGTTCAAACAAAATACAGTGTCACCCAGGGCAATCATGGCACCATTAACGATTAGGGCAAAATCTCAAAACAAGATCCGATGCAGTTATACTAAGTCACTAGGTAGCTTAGGGTGATCTTGCACTTGAGCTTTTCCTACCACCACCCCTGGGTGCGAACTCATGTTGAGGAGGTGTTGTTATCGACCCAGCACTTCGCACACGCCAAGCAAGGAGTCTACGTACTGGGCTACAGCCCCACCTGCACGGAGCCATATTGGATTTGGGCCTAGCCGCTTTTTGACTGCATGGTTCAAAGTGACTCTGGGCTGTTTGGCCACAGAGACTCACCCCGAAGATGACTGCCATAAATCTTAAGATTGTTGGATAAAGCCTCTCCCATGAATTTACGGCACAGGAGTATAACATTCAAGGGATGCCTCAGCTCGAGCAGATACCAGTTATCTCCTCAGTCAACACCCAGTGTCTCCACCACCTGACCTCATCGCCTGACTTCTTTGCCTCCAGCTATCACTGCCTATACCCTCATCTCCCCCTCCTTCATATTTCACAAAGGTCACTCCCCCTACCTGAAAGCCTTAAAAGCTGCAATGTTCATCCCAATAAACGAGACCTTGACAACAGAACTTTTGCTTGGTCTCCTTCTTCTCTTCACCCCCATTTTGGCCCACAGGTAGAAAGCCTCTTCGGAACCCTGAATAACTGGGTCCCCGCTGGCGGGGACACCCACCCACATGCGATCTCAACTAAACATCCTTAGACACACAAACTAATTTGCTAAACCTTAAGGCAAATTCATCATGATCCTAACAGGAAAATGTGTCAGGAGCCATTGCCAATTTACTTCAAAATCAGTTCTTCACGATAGCCCTGTGCTCTCTTCTCAGGTTTTGAAGACAGTGTGCATGCTGTGCGTCCATCTTTGGAACCAGAGACCGTCTTTGCGGAGCTGTGTGCGCATGGGCACGTATACGCCTAGCCCCAAATTCTCATGATGCTGAATGGAAAAACAGTAGGAACTCAATAAAATAGAGCAGTGACAAAAACAGAGTTTTCCCCTTCCGTGGCTCCCCTCTCACCGTTCTTGAATAAGGAAGGAAAATAATGCATCTAAGGAACCCAGTGCTCAAAAACAAAGAGAAAATACCAAGAAGGTCCAAGGAGTCTTTGGCCAGGGAAAAGCCTAGGGGTGACCTCCCTGATGTGGAGGAGGAATGAGCAGGGCAAACTTTCCCCATCCCTTGCTCTGTATGTGTGTGTGTGTGTGTGTGTGTGTGTGTGTGTGTGTGTGTGTGTGTGTGTGTGTAGGGGGTAGAATTCTTTCCAGAATATTGACTTTCTTATTTATGTTCTCAAAGAATCAACTCTTTTTTTCCCAATGTAATTCTTAGTCATTTATTTCTTTATCTTTACTGTTTGGCTCCTTTCCTATGTCTTTATGCTTTTTAATTAATTAATTAATTTTACATCTCCACCAGTTTCCCCTCCCTCCCATTTCCTTCCCCATCCATTCCTCTTCTGTTTCTCTTCAGAAAAGGGGGAGCCTCCCACGGATACCAGACAGCCATGGCATATCAAGTGGCAGCATGTCTTTATTCTTAACTGAGGTTCTCCTGTCAAACAAAACGTTGGCATATTTGCATTCAATAACTTTTATTGACAAATGATTTATAGTCACAAATCATTCGGAATGTTTTTAGCATGTCAAATTCTGAGAGATAACACTTATCAGCTTCAATACTTTTGACTTGTTCTTCAGGAGTCTGTTGCTTAATATCATCAAGGTAATGAAATTAAACCTGTTTTTGTTTCCATGTTGATTGAGGCTTTAAGGCTGGTCTAGCAGACACCAGTCTTATTGCGATAATTATTCATCTTCTTTTCATGTATTTATTACTCAATATTTCTTCTGTGAAAATACTTTGCAGCATTAAGAAGCTTTAAAAATGCATGCATGCATGTACACACACACACACACACACACACACACACACACACACACACTCAACACAGAAAGACAGTTATCAAGATGCTGTAACTGGAGAGGAAAGGGTTTAGGCTAATACTTCCAGGTCACAGTTCATGATCAAGGGATGTCAAGATAGGAACTCAAGCAGGGGCTTGAAACACAAACCATGGAGGAATGTTGCTCTCTGGCTTACTTATTGACTTGTTCTCTGGTTTATGCTCAGCCAGCTTTTAGCTCACACTCACCTGCCCAGGAACGGTACCTCCTTCATCAATTAATAAAAAAGACACTACGATGAGTGTTCCATGTCTGGAGATCCATGGATTCAATCAAGCAATGATTAAAAAATTATTTGAGTGAAATGTTATTTGTAGTGAGCATATATGGCTCTCCTTGTTCTTCCCTAAATGATACAGTACTACAAATACCTATGGAGCATTTATCTCATATTAGGTAGCATGTATGTAAGAGAAGTGGATTATTTACGAGCACTGAACCATTTTACATAAAGCACTTTGGTATCTGCTGTAGGTCAGAGAAATACTGGTGAACCTAAGAGTTCAATCCGACATAGGTTGTTATGGGAGTGCTACATGGATGTGCAGTTCTTGGAAGAATGCCAACTATTTCAGGGACAACTTCTCATATGTTACAGCGTGTAAAAGAGTATGCTCACAGAGGACACTGGCTACAGATGCCTAGATTGAAATAATAGGAAACCACAGACACACTGAAGCACTCAGCTGGTCTGGAAAGGCTTAATATTTATTTCTGCAGATAATTAAAAGTCTAATTTTCCAATAAGCCTGCCCACAGATAGATGGCCACTTATTTAGCCATTCACGGATGGCTGAGTCATTCCTGTTCACAAGCCCTAATTCTGTACAAAAAGGAAATGGGAAAACACTCTGAATTGTAAGCAATCAAAAAGCCACCCGGAACCAACAACATGGTTTAATTAAAAAGAGAAAACCCATAGCAATTCATTTTTTCCATTTTCCTCCTCTCATAAAAAAAAAATAAGAGGTCATACAAGTAATTAAAATGAAGTCTCCTTTGCCCTCAGGGTGTCTGAGTAGAACCTTTGCCAATGAAATAATTAGCTTGAGATTTCTCATTTTTCTCCCTTTGTCTTGGGGAAATTGCTTCTGGCCTTTCTTAAGAAACAATGCCGTGTCTTGCCTCTTCTTTAACTGTAGGCTCCTAAAAAGCTAAGTAATCTTGTTATTCTGTGGGAAGGTAAGAGTGAATGTTTTAAAGTCAGTATCACTATTTGATGAGAACCCTGTACTTAACTGAAAAAAAAATCAGTTTCATAAATGACGTTCTTCTCTAACTTCTGAGATGGGATGATTGTCCTGAATTAAAACTGGGTATAAATAAATTTAATTGTGACCTCAGATTGTACTCTATAATGTGTTCCTGTAGCAAAATACGGGCAGGTAAGATGATTCACGTAGCACAAAGTATCAACTTTTCTGCAAAATTCCAAGCAGCACACTGCTTTCCAACCATGATCGCACCTGAAGAAAAAGGATCAGACTTGCCTACACACAGGAGTTGTATTTGTTTCGCCATACATGACACATCTACACATAAGTAGCACCTGCCTTGTCCTAGTTCTCTTATGTCGTCTTAGAGAAGGAAGCATTAATTGTAGCTCACAATTCTAGGTTACAGTCCACCATTGTGGGGGATTCAGGGTGGAGGGACCTGGAAGTAACTGTCATGTCTCATTGACACTCAAGAGAGATGAATTAACGCATGTAAGCTGACTGCTCGGCTTTCTCTTCCTTCATAAAATCCAAGACTCAAACTGAGGAAACAGTACCACCCACCATTAGACTGGTCCTTCCCACACCAATTAACATAATGAAGAAAACTCCTCACAGGCAGGCCTACAGGCAGACACGATCTAGACAATCCTACACGGAGACTATTCTCAGGTGATTCTAAATTATATCAAGCTAACAATTAAAACTACCATACCACTGTAAGAAAGAAAAGCAACTACTGGACAGTATTGCATGGAGCACATACCTACATTCAGAAATGGAGGCAAAGCAACAAATCCTAGTAGTCACACAATGAAACCCTGTGTGTCCCTTCCTAGCTATTCAAAGCTCTGCTGTATGTCTTCAGGATGCAGTTCAGAGGGGCATCTGACATACTCTGGTCTCCAGGAACAAAAATATTAGTGAGGTTAAAAGCATTTCAGACCCAGGTGCACAGTCTCAAGGTCGCTCACAAGGGAGAAAAATAGAAGGTGGAGATCCGCTAAGGTGCTGCGTGCAGGGAAACCTAAGCCAAGTAAGTGTCAAGAGCGACAGAGACTCGAGACAGCTTGGGTACCACAGAAGACAGCTCTTGCTTCAGTCCCCTCTCCCCCAGCAATCATAACAGCACAAAGGTAAACAGCAAGACCCAGCTTAGTAGCCTCTGGGTCCTCTGTCTGACATGCATGATGTTCTCAGCAATAGAATTTATCTTCCACCTCTGGGGAAGAACCAAGCCAAGCGTAGTAGCGATAGCATGGTGTATGGTGTTCTAGGATTCTCTTGGACAACCCAGACCAACAAGTCAAAGGAGGGCGTCTCATACCTGCTATTGTGGTTTTTCTTAGGTGGTTTATGGTTCTTATAAAAATGATACTATTCAGACTGAACAGGTTACACACACACACTACCACTACCACAAACAACAACAACAACAATTTATAAAAAAAGAGATAGTGAATTTGAAAGAAAGTAAGGAGGGGTCTAAGGGAGAGAGTATGGAGGGAGGAATGGAGAGGTGAAATGATGTAACTGTATTATAATCTCAAAGAGACTCACTGTAGCACTCTGGAGTGGCTGAAGTCTTTCAGATCTGAGTCCTCATAGTGGGGTGTGATCATCCCACTGTCACTCAGCATACGTTTCCTCAGGGCAGGGTTCCACCAGTCAGACAGCCTGGGGCAAAAGTGGCACCAGAAAGTAACTGTACATCTTACTCTGCTTTTCTCTTATAATGATCTTGTCTTAAACATGAGAGCGGAATCCATTTTTACTAGGTACATACTTCATATTCATCATTTCTCAACAGCCCTGAAAGTAACTGGTATGATTTTATCCTTTTTTAAGTTCAGGCACTTTGATCTGAAGATTAAACCATTTTACTACAGGTGACATGAGTAAAGAATTAAAGGAGCCAGGCACAGAAATATAATTTAGAGAATGAGAAAACCCAACCTTGTTCTTAGCATCTTTGTTTCCGGAAGGCACTGTGGCTGAGAAGTGAGAAATCAAGGGTGGATTGATGGTCTAGTGGATTTTCAGGCCACTCTGTGTTTGTATTTAAGTGACAAAATTCTGACCCAAAAGAAAACTGTCCATTTGGGTGATGACTTGGCATAGAAAGAGGGAAGGCCCAAAGCTACCTTAACAGATGGCTTCATCCTCATCAAATAAATTTGAGTCTTTATTGTGTGGGGTGGGCTGTAGGCACCAGCATCTGCCTCTTCTTCAGAGGCAGGGCGTCAGGCTGGGTTGTCTCTGGGACAGAAACTTGATTATGCTCTGTCATTGTGACACACAATGTTCGTTTGCTATGGGTGCCTGCATGTGCTCTCATGGGCAACCATTATTTCAGCCGTCACTCCCACACACCAGGGAGCTACTTTCTATTAGTTCTACACTCCACAAGGACACGGACATTTGTATCTTCTCACTTTTGCACTATTGGCTCTCACATGTTTACACTAGTACCTGGTGCTTAACAACTCCCAAGAAGTATTTTTGAATTGTGAGATGTTTTCTTTAAATAACTTAGACACAATACAAAGTCCTGATTTCTTTAGCAAACTCACCACAGACTGGGCACTGTGATTTTGCTGTGAATATAACTATAGTGTCATTTGCTTTAGAAACTTCTGTAAGGCATGTGGAAATGCTTGAATGCTTTTTTTTTTGTAAACTTTTCTAATTTTCAATTTTGACTCAGTTTCAAACATTCTCTTTTTTTAAAGATTTATCTTATTTTTTATTTATATATACTGTGTGTATTTATGTGTGGTTATGCACACATGTGAGTCTAAGTGCCCACAGAGTCCAGGAGAGGGCATCAGTCTCCCTGAAGCTGGAATATAGTAGTATAGACACCCAATGGGAGGGGTGGGAACTGAACTCAGGTCCTCTGCAAGAAAAGTACATGCTCTTTAACTGCTGATCTGTCCAACCTCTCAAATAGTGTTTCAGTACTTATAATCTGTGTAATTTATCTTTAGTGCCGCTCAAATTTGGGGGTTAATATAGCTGCCTACTTAAACTCTATGGAAATGAGCATGAAGTACTTTGGTAATAATAAACAAAAAACACAAAAAATGGAAGAAAAAATATATCTCTATAAAAAGGTGATAATTATAGAACCAGGTGCCTGTGCTTTACTTTAAGGAAGCATCAACAAATCTGTATTCGAAATGTTTTTTATGTCATTAGAATATCAAGTCCAAAGCCAAAGGAGATATGGAGATCACGCTACAGCCAGCCAAGGCAGCACCAACAGAGGAGAAACACACTCACCCAGAAGCCTGTTCAACCACTAGGTCTGGCATTCCTGGAGGTGTCCCTGCCTGCTGTGACACCACCATATCTGGGTCCAGAATAAAAATCTCATCATGAGAAATCTCCATCACAAAGTGCAAATGTTCCTAAGGGAGAAAAGCAAGCCTGTCAAGGTGTTGACATCACCACCCAAGCATGGTCCCAAGGTGAAGTAAGGTGTGCAGTACACCAAATAATTCCACTCTTTGACCAGGAGCTTGAGCATCTGCCATCGCTCTCTGACTTTATCGAGTCTCAGGCAGGGGACAATGGGGAGAGATGAACGTCCCTGGTTCAGGACTCACACCTGACCGGGACTGTGTCTATAGGACCAGAAATGATCTTTCCCCTGCTTCTTTCCAGATGCTATCAAAGATGTGACATCCCACATGCTACCTGATCTAGTATGAGTACATGACAGCTGGGACTTCTGCCCCACAATGTGGCCTTAGCTGTGTGACAATGGCTAAGAAAGAGCCGGCTTTCAATGGGTTCAAAACCACATTAGTATTCTTCCTGGAAAATCTGAATAGTGGGAGGAGTTGTTAACCTTGGGCAAACATAATTCATTCTCTCTCTCTCTCTCTCTCTCTCTCTCTCTCTCTCTCTCTCTCCCTCCCTCCCTCCCTCCCTCCCTCCCCCTCTCTCTCTCTCTCTCTCTCTCTCTCTCTCTCTCTCTCTCTCTCTCTCTCTCTCTCTCTCTCTCTCTTTTTCACCAAAAAAGCATTTAAAAAACATAAGGTTTGCTTTGGTCAGAGAACAAGCCCCATGTAAAAGAAAACTTCGCGTGAAGAACTGTGATAATAGTTGCCATTCAAGTTATTATCTGTGTTCACTTACCATGTCAAGCCATTTCATCGAGCCCATAAGTCATAAAACATAGACAAAAATCATTGTGGCTAAGATTAGGAACACCATCCTGCAATCTGGGAACACTTTAATTTTTTCATTAGGAAAAAAAAATCTATGAGACTAGCTGCCAACATGTTATATGGACTTGGGGACATTTTACTTTCTTAATAAGCTGGAAATAACTTACCTGAGATCTGTCTATTCGATAAAAGCGGTCAGCAGAAGTTGCTAAGGGAAAAAAATATATGGGCATTTAAAGTAATTTATATCTGTCACCAGATTCATAGCCTTCCTTTCTACTGAACGATCAAAACCTTTGTATTATAAGCATAGGACATGAGTGGCCAGTCTCTAAATCTATTATTATCAAGTCATCACTTCCATGCTTTGGCCACTGCTACTCCAGTGCTAAGCCCTTCAAGCCACACAGCTGTTTGTCTTTAAACTATAACTCAAATGCCTCAGTCTATGTGAAACTGTGACAGGGTAAACAGTGCAGAGGGTCCTCCAGTTTTGAGTTCCTGCTGAGGCCATTTCAGGTTTAATTAGTATTTCATCTCCTTGGTGGAAAACTTCACAAAGCTATTCTAGAAACCCAAGGTCAAGATGTCCTAGCTAACTTACCTGCTTCTGCGATTGCTTGCACAGAACCCCACCTCCAACCAACTGCTTATCTTTGCTTCTGTCAAATTTCTTGCTTACACAAAGTTGTACCTACAGCTGTTGATTGAGATGCCAGGACTTGGTTTTTGCCCCCAAACCCCTGTGCTGTGACACTCTGTGCTACAGTTAGGTCCTGAATACTTGGGTGTAGTAGTCCCAGATGGTTGGAATAAAGACTCTCAATTGTCTATAAACTGTGTCTGAGTGGTTATCTCTGATGAGCTTTTCGGAACAAAACTGTTCTCCATTCCAACTGCCAACAGCAGAGAGTCTGTCACTCTTTAACCCTATGCATACTGACAGGTTCCTTAAACACCTTAAAGAGACAACATCAAAGATGATCCTGAGACAAAAAGGCTGCATTTCTTACTTATTCTCATATGTCTCTAGGAATTAGCACAGGACTTTAACTGAGGGGAGAGCTGAATATTTTATTAAATAAAGAAACCCAGGAAAGATGATATAGTCCAACAACCTTCCCAGGAATGTAACTCTCATTTTGGAAAACACCTTGAAGATGCAGGCCAGAGGCCACATATGGCCCCCCAAAAATCATTTCTCTTCCACACTCTGTCCCTAGAAATATTTCTGAAGGAAGCCATGACAAGCAAAGATTATTGTTTAGGTAATCTCTGAATGGGATTAGGCTGCATCTATTTAAGAAAGAAAACTTCCAAAGTAAAACAAGTTTTTTTAAACACCCTATGTATTTGTATTTGATTCTTGTTAATTTTAAATATATTTAAAAATATGTTTTTTCCTTATTTAAATCTAACAGAGTCCAAATATGAGAGATTTTACAAAACAGACCCAAAGCAATAAGAAATACAGAGCACAACATAGAAAGGGATGCAAACATTTGCTTTTAATCACAGACTTTAAAAGTAATTCTCTGGCTTCCTTAAGCAGCAGATGGACGTGGGTGTAGAGACCCACAGCCAGACCTTATGAGGAGGAAGAGACTAAGTCAGAAGTCTCCACTGGGTCTCCTTAGAGCTCAGGGAACTCTGTGGAAGAGGGGACAGAAGAACTGTAGAATCAGAGGGGATGGGGACCCAAGAGAATGGGTCCACTGAATCAACTAGGGAGAATGCAGAGGGACTCATAGAGACTGAAGCAGCAAACAGGGAGCCTGTGTAGGTCTGCACCAGGTCCTTGGCATAGACATTACGGTTGTGAGCCTGGTATTTTATGGTATTTTCCTAACAGTGTGGGCGTATCTTTGACTCTTTTGCCTCCTTTCCTCCTCCCCTGTTGCCTTGACCAGCTTCAATATGAGGGCTTTTGCCTTAATTATATCTTGTTTGGTTGTTGTCTCTGGCAGACCTGCTCTTTTCTGATGGAAGATGGAGAAGGAGTAGATCTGGGGGAGATGAGAGTTGGGAGTTGGGAGAAATCTGGAGAGGGGACGCCACTGTGGTCTGGATGTATTATATGAGAGAAGAATTTTCAGTTTTTTAAAGAGGGGAAAAAGTAACACTCTGAAGGAAACTGGGCTCAAAAATAGGAGAATCAAAGCTTAAAAGCCTAAGTCTAAAGCACCATAGTCCCAGCAGGACTGACTCTTCTCTCCTCTTTCAGACACGACTTCAGCCTTGATGCCGATCAAGAGTTAGCCATAAAAGAGTTCCAATGCACAGACATACCATTTTGTATGCCAATTTAAAAGGTTAAAAAAAAGTGATCAAAACAATTAAGAAAGGATTGTAATAGAAAAGTTATATAGCAATACACTTCCATAGTTAAAACCACTATTCCTAATACAATTTTATTCGAGCCTATGTATGGAACATAAAGACTTGCATGAATTCGTGATTTCCTTATCGCTTCCCTGTGACTCTGGGAGGGAGACGTGAGTGTGGTTCCCACAGCTATGGGTTAACAGAGTTTGGAGGGAAATCATCAGTCAGAGCTGAGCTAGGAATGGAAGCCTGTACCCTGGTTGACGCATGTTAGACTTAGTAGTTACATGTGCCTGTCTGTGCAGCTGACCCATATCCATTCCAACCCTACATCCTTGAGGATGAACACACTAATGAACAAAGGGCCATCCGCAAGAGCACTCTGTCTCCATGCACACAACATAAATATACTTTGGCTAGCTGTCCCAGATAGCAGATAAGCAGGAGTCTATAGAGATGAAGATGTATTGCAGTGTAGATAATTAGGTGGAAAATTGGAATTCGACAGCATCTAGGAAAGTGAAAAATGCACGAGATGGCAGGCAGACGACTCATTAAATGCTCACATGATAACTGACCCCATTATGTGCACAATAGGTTACACTCAGCAGAAAAGTTACAGACGCTAGTGGAACTCTCCATTTTCCTTGTAGGTATGCACTATACGGAAATGATGGCCTTGGAAAATTAGCATGAAAATTCCAAGGCATGGAAGTAATGCAGGAATTAGTATCTATCTTGTGACTGTAGGCTGTAGGTTTTGGCCCACACTACTCTGAGGTATGCACCCAAGGCTTTCAGGAAAGGAAGGTGGTAATAAAGGGAGTGTCCGTTTAAACAGTTTGATGCTGAAGTGCTTTGAGGGAAATGACTCTGGGAAAGGTCCAGTAATGTCAACAAGTCTATGCCATTGAAATGTAAATGCCAATCACAGGAAGGCTTTATGAAGTGCAGCTGGGACAGCCACATCTTGTTCTGCTGCATCCCCAACCCAATCTCTGCCAGGTCCCCAAACACTCACCGTCTAGGAAGCACCACCGTGGGGACAGCCTCTGAGCTGAGATCGCCCTGGGGAAGGAAGTTTCTTGGTCCTAGAAAGAGATACAAATGTTCCCGTGGATCCACTTGAATGATAAAAGTTGCCTTCCCTCCACTCCCTTCCATACCACACACTGGAGTAAGCGGACAGTTGCTTCTCAGTGGAGTACTGAAGCAAAGCCAAACCACATTCTGCTAGGTACTACACAGAAACGCAACCCAGTCCATGCTGTGTTGAGTCTCTCTGTCCTCAGGCTCGCCCACCTATGACAGGGGTAGGAAAGGAAGGAATCCGTGTCTTGTTCTGTCTCAGACTGATGCACTGGGTTCACTCTTCAAAGATAGCCAATACTTAAGCTTACATGAACACAGGCTCTCATGCACTCTTTCCTGTAGTTTGAGAGTATAGCATTTCCTCTCTGAAATTAAGCAAGTTTTGTAGTCTCCTGGTTCACCCATCTTGCTGAGAAACTTCCTTCTGTAACATTATTAAAATCCACTGCAGAACTCTCGTTGTACTCGTCATTCTCTCTGCAATTGTTCTCTCTCTCTAAAGGCAAATGTCCCTCAATTAATGCTATTTTATCTTCTTGATAACTTTCTTACTTTATTTTTTTCAAGACCGGGTTTCTCCATGTATCTCTGGCTATCCTGAAACTCACTCTGTACCAGGTTGGCCTTGAACTCACAGAGATCAGCCTGTCTCTGCCTCTTGAGTGCTGGGATTAAAGGCACGTACTACCATTGCTGGCTCTGATAATTTTCTTTCTTTCTTATTTTATTTTGTTTATTTACAATCCAGCTGTTGACCCCCTCCCACAATTCCTCATCCAATTCCTCCCCCTCTCTATCTCTGAGGCCTTACCCCTCCCTGGGGCCTAGGATTAAGTCTTTTCCCACTGAGGCCAGACCAAGCAGTCCTCTGCTATATATGTGTTGGGGGCCTCGGACCAGCTCATGTATACTCTTTGGTTGGTGGCTCAGTGTCTGGGAGCTCCTAGGGGCCTGGGGAAGTTGACACTGCTGGTCTTCCTATGGGAAGTTGACACTGCTGGTCTTCCTATGGGAAGTTGACACTGCTGGTCTTCCTATGGGAAGTTGACACTGCTGGTCTTCCTATGGGAAGTTGAAACTGCTGGTCTTCCTATGGGAAGTTGACACTGCTGGTCTTCCTATGGGGAAGTTGACACTGCTGGTCTTCCTATGGGAAGTTGACACTGCTGGTCTTCCTATGGGAAGTTGACACTGCTGGTCTTCCTATGGGAAGTTGACACTGCTGGTCTTCCTATGGGAAGTTGACACTGCTGGTCTTCCTATGGGAAGTTGACACTGCTGGTCTTCCTATGGGAAGTTGACACTGCTGGTCTTCCTATGGGAAGTTGACACTGCTGGTCTTCCTATGGGAAGTTGACACTGCTGGTCTTCCTATGGGAAGTTGACACTGCTGGTCTTCCTATGGGAAGTTGACACTGCTGGTCTTCCTATGGGAAGTTGACACTGCTGGTCTTCCTATGGGAAGTTGACACTGCTGGTCTTCCTATGGGAAGTTGACACTGCTGGTCTTCCTATGGGGAAGTTGACACTGTTGGTCTTCCTATGGGGAAGTTGACACTGCTGGTCTTCCTATGGGAAGTTGACACTGCTGGTCATCCTATGGGAAGTTGACACTGCTGGTCTTCCTATGGGAAGTTGACACTGCTGGTCTTCCTATGGGAAGTTGACACTGCTGGTCTTCCTATGGGAAGTTGACACTGCTGGTCTTCCTATGGGGAAGTTGACATTACTGGTCTTCCTATGGGAAGTTGATATTACTGGTCTTCCTATGGGAAGTTGACACTGCTGGTCTTCCTATGGGAAGTTGACACTGCTGGTCTTCCTATGGGAAGTTGACACTGCTGGTCTTCCTATGGGGAAGTTGACACTGCTGGTCATCCTATGGGAAGTTGACACTGCTGGTCTTCCTATGGGAAGTTGACACTGCTGGTCTTCCTATGGGAAGCTGACACTGCTGGTCTTCCTATGGGGTCCCCCTCCTCTTCCACTTCTTCCATCCTGCCCCTAATTCAACCATAGGGGTCCCTGACTTTAGGTTAGGTGTAAGTATCTTTGTCTCAGTCAGCTGCTGATTGGGTTTCTCAGAGGACAGCCATGCTAGGCTTCTGTCACGTGTGTCTTTTGGGGTCTTGGTTCGGTTACTCAGAATGGTATTTTGTAGTTCCATCCATTTGCCTGCAAAACTCAATGATGTCCTCATTCTTAATAGCTAAATAGTATTCCATTGTGTAAATGAACCATTCTTCTTTTGAGGGACATCTGGGTTGTCTCCAGCTTCTGGCCACTATGAACGCACCTGATCATAATGTTTGGTAATTTTCATAACCACCCCTTCTTTGCCCTGTCAAACTCCTGAAACATACATCCTGACTTTCTCACCACCAACTCCCAGGTACACATTTGATCATCCCCTGAAATCAGTCCTTCAGAATCTTCCCAGAGAGAAACAAGATCAGCTCTGCTCCTTCCTGAGTTGATATTCCTAGTCTTCACACTTCCTTGGAGTCATTGAAGCTTTTAATTTTTTTAATTTTCCCAAATTAAAAGATAATTATGTCATTTCTCCTTTTTCCTTTTCTCCCTCCAACTGCTCCCATGTTGAGTAGAGAGAGCAAGGGACTTCTCTGTTCTCTCTAACTTAATGGCCTCTGGCCTATTTTTTCTAACTAATAATGATTAGCAAATACTGTTATTTGTACATATATAATTTCAAGGATGACCATGTGGTATTGGATAATCAATTCAGAGGGCTGATACTTAGGTTTTTCAACATTCCTTGGTTGCCTGGAGCTCTTTGTATAGGGTTGGGGGCTTTAAGCAAGTTGGACGGTGTCATGCTGGTCTTGTTTACTTTTGATAAGAGATTAGATTCCTGAGAGAAGAGTGAGCTGGGACCTTGGGAAAAGCAAGGATCATATCCTTATGCTTCCAAAGAAGCAAAAAGTTAAAAGCAACCCTCTTAGTAGGAGCTCACTAATGATTATCAGGGAAGAGGTCCTTGGAGTTTATAATAACACATGACTTAGAGTCTTCTAATACTAGCTGGAAGTAAAATTAAACTCATTGACTGAAACAACATAAGTAAGGGTGGCCAGGCCTCTGTGGAGAAGATACTGGGAACTTGATTTTTCCTGAAGATTTGAAAGCTTCAGTCATGGGAACATCCACAGAGGGCAGATGTGCTGTATCAAGCCATGGAATGGAAGCCACAGGGGTGGACGGTCTGGTGTATACAGATGAGACAGGGAAGGCAAAGACAAACGGCATAGGAGAAATGACAAGAGCCAATCAGAGGCCACTGGGGCTTCCTCCTGATTTAGGCTACCCTGCCAGTACCTCACTACATCTTATGCAAATTAACCCAGCAACAGCAAGCCACACTAATGGATGTGTGTTACAAACACGGGCTGCAGCTCTGCAGAAAGCTACAGCGGACCCCACAATCTATTCAACACGCCCTTCAGAAGAGTGTGACGCATGGTGAAGAACCATGGGTCTTAGTAGAGCAAAACAGGTCCAGCTTAGCACCAGAGATCCCTTATCTAGACAGGGTTTTCAAGTTTTCTGCTCAAATGGATTCTGAAAGTCAAAGGATTGATAAAGGGAAAATTGGCCTCCCTCGGGGTTGTCGCAGAAATGTATCTTTATGCGTCTGATTTGCTAAAGCAATGGATGCAGATCTCAAGCTGGCTTTGTCGACTTGCAAGCTGAGCTAAATGAAATCTCAACATCTGATCTTTGTCCGTGTTTATGAGAACTATGCTTAATGCCTTGAGAATTGTATTTTGACACATGGTATCTGGATCTAAAGAAACTTAAGGTTCTTAATATACTTTTATAAAATGTGTTATGCCAACACCTCACAAGTTTTGTTAATATATTTCTTGGCATATATATATATGCCAAGAAATTTGAAATGATCTGAAATGTTTGTTGGTAGCTGTGAAAACTAATAAAGACATTAAGCAAAGATAACCATCTCAGAAAATGAAGGGGCTCAGACAGCCTGGGCACATTCTGAATCTTAATATTATTTTCTGTAAATAACACCCAAGTGAGAGAGTATAGGTATAGTTTCAAATCATATGTATGCACAATTTGCTACACACTCTCTCTCTCTCTCTCTCTCTCTCTCTCTCTCTCTCTCTCTCTCTCTCTCTCTCTCTCTACTTGTAAGAATACTTATAAAAAAATCTGCACTAATTTGGCAGGCCCACATGTACATGCATTTTCCTGGAGAGGGACACTCTTCTTTCTATAGGTTATCAGAGTAATCTGAGATTCCTGAAAGGCTAAAACAATCCACAATTTAAATTTCAACAACCCCAAATTTAGGTAAAAAGAAATTCAATACAATAAGAGTATATACATCAGTAGAAATACCTTAAAATGTACAAAGTCTCAAAAACAGGTTTCAAAGTTAGAGGTGATTGAGGTGATTCTGTCCAAGACTGTGGCTCTTTCCTTAGTGAGAAACTGCGTCAGTTTCTGTCCTAAGAGTCAACACCATTTTTGCTTGGTTCCATTTTAGTCCCTCCAAAATATTTCTGATTAGAGCCTTAAGTTCTATACATTGTCGTTTATTTTTTAATTGTTTCTATTGATTTCATATGTTTGGGTGTTTTACCTGAATGTATACCCGTGCACCATATGCATACCGGGTGCCAATAAAGACCAGAAGAACGCATCAGATCCCTTGAAACTAAAGTTACAATCAGTTGTGAGCTGCTCTGTGTGTGATGGGAACTGAACCTTTACCTATTATGGCTCCTGTCTCCTTTACTGTCACTTTGTAAAAGGAGGAAAGATTTACATTGAACAACATCTATTCCTAAAAACTGAAGTTGAATAGCAATGACAACATAGAGATCTGAGTTAAGAAATCAATTTTACTAAAAGGAAAATCAGATACCTTCTAAGTGAATGAAGATTTTGCCACAATTTTAGAGGCTGTTACAAAACTCAGAGAGTGAGAAAGAAAGAGAGGGAAGGGGAAGGGAGGGAGGGGGAAGAGAGAAGGGAAGGGAGGAAGGAAGAGGAGGGGAGGAAGGGAGGGAGGGAAGGAGGGAGGGAGGGAAGGAGGGAGGGAGGGAAGGAGGGAGGGAGAGAGAGAGAGAGATTTAACTGCTCTGTGATGCTTCCCTGAAACAGCTTTGTACTTTCTGTAAGTGAGCTCATAAAAGGACAGCTATTAGCATAATGAGGTCTTATGCCACGGTCATTAGAATTCCAAAGAAAAGTAATTAATATAATCTTAGACATACACTGAATTAAACTACCTTTTTTTTTAATAAGTACATCTGTAGGGCTGCGGAAGGAGCTCAACAGGAAAAATGCTTGCTGTGCAAAAACAGGGTCCTGAGTTCAGATCCCCAGCACCAGCATAAAAGCTGGACATTGCAGTGTGTTCCTGGAACCCCAGAACACACCAACAGGTAGAGACATGCATTCTGCAGCTTATGTCTAGCTAGCCCATCTAGCTGAAATGGCAAGCTCTAGTTTCAGTGAGAGACCCTGGCTCTGAAATTAAGATGAAGGCAGGAGCCTAGCTTGGCTGTCCTCTGAGAGGCTCTTCCAGCAGCTGACTGAGACAGATGCAGGTACTTACAGCCAACCATTGGACTGAGGTTGGGGAAACCCAAGGAAGAGTTAGGGGAAGGATCGAAGGAGCTGAAGACGATGGTAACCCCAAGAACAACACTATCAACTAACCAAGACTCCAAGGTCCACATTCATCTCTCTATGGCATTTAAATATACTCCAAAGACAGGACTATGCCTTTTGTTATATCAATATATTTCTGATGAGATGATGAAGTAGGAGGAGGAGGAAGAAGAAGAAAGAGAAGAAGAAGAAGAAGAAGAAGAAGAAGAAGAAGAAGAAGAAGAAGAAGAAGAAGAAGAAGATGATGATGATGATGATGATGATGATGATGATGATGGAAGAAAAAGGAAATAGATCAAGCTTCCGTTAAGCAGCAAGGCTGGAGAAGTAGAACCCTGGTCTTCAGAATACCAGCATTGATAGTCCCAGCTCCATCAACTACCAGGTAAGAGCATCTGGGGAGGGATCTTATCTAGTTTGTGCCTTAAATGCCTTGTTTGTATGATGGCCCTGGCAGAATTTATCCTGAAGTATTACTGAGAAATTAATGAAATGTGTAAAATACTTAACTTGTTGGCCGTTTCACGGTTCTATGTACTTGTAAAGATCTAAGTCTAGCAATGCCGAGAGAACTGTAAAATGAGGAGCTCACGGGACATTGGCCATCTTGTCATCTAGACACTAAGCATGGTGCAGCCCTGGACCACTGCTGCATCAGTGCCACTGAACTCAGATGAGGAAAGATTCTAGGAGAAAGAAAAACTGCTTGGACAGACATGAAAAAGAAGGGCATTAAACAAAGGCTGGAATCATCCAGCTTGCTGGTTTGGTCTTTCCATAGCTTGCCTTACTCCACAACTCCATAGTCCTCTTTACCCTTGGAGAAATGGGGCATTAACCTCCAAGGCAAATATCACCTGTCACTGACAGCGACACTTTTCAGAACACTGTCCACTGTGTCTCTTGCCCATTACTCCCCATTCTGCTTACTGGATACTCCTTTTCACAAAGATTAACTTCTCTTGTGCTAAGCTGGTTAGCTGGTTTACATAGCTGTGATGTTTATTATGGAAATTGCTATTTATTTATTATTTACCTATTTATTTATCTATCTATTTATTTATTTATTTATATCCAGTAAAGCAAAGACATGTCACTCAAAGGCTACAACAAGTGAAGTTGGGCAAACTATCTCCAAGAAGGTGACCGTTAACCATCCTGATAATCTCCTCATTTCTGTCTGCATCTAATTTGGGAATTCCTGTAATAACCAAGTTACGGTTTATTTTCCCAAAGGAAGGTCATTTTAATGATGGTTTTAAGTTATTTTCTGACTATTGCTGCAATGCCACAAATATAGAGGAAATGATTTTTAAGTCTGCTGACAAAAGAACTAGAGGACGCAGAAGACGTAAACTATGAGTTAAACAAAACTTAGCTTAGCTCAACTCTCATAAAGCCTTTCCCTTCCAACTATGAAATGTATGGCTCAAGTCTCTGGTCTGAGGCAGCAGATTGCAAAGAGTTCTGGTGCAGATGGATGACTGAGCCATGCCAACAGATGCTATCCTGGACCATCTGGTCCAGTCACACTGAGCTAAGGGACAGGACGTCAAGTAGAACTGTTGACTCTTCTCCCCTCGGTTCCTCCTGTCTTCTCTTTGTCCTCCACTTACACTCTTAGAGCTTCTGCACTGACTCAACGCCACGATCTAGCAATGAAGAATGGGAAAGAACAGCTATCATGAAACAACCAGATTGCTGGAGACTCGGAGACTGGTGATTCTCTTCATTCACTCTCAGTGAGGCTTTTTTCTGATTATATTCAATTTTCCACAAAGCAGGCTTTGCATATATACATACATACATACATACATACTTTGCATACATACATACATAATATATACGCTTTAAATATATACTTTATACACACACACATATTGTATCTACTTTGGGAATTCCTATATGTCCAATATGTCAAGTTTTAATTTATTTTCCAGAAGGAAGGTCATTTTAATCATGGTTTTAACGTGTGTGTGTGTGTGTGTGTGTGTGTGTGTGTGTGTGTGTGTGTGTTCTTTTCACATATATCTCCTTTGATGACTACAGATGAAATAAAGTGGAGGCTCTATAGGCTTATTATTAGTCCATGAAATGAATATTTTATAACAGGAAAACGATCTCTCAGCAATATGCATTAGTACAAAAATTCACATTTTGAATCTTTTAAGCCTCACAAAAGCTAAGCACCTGCCCAGAGGTGCTTCTCTGCTCAAAGACTTTATTTGGAAAAATAGGTAAATCTCATGGAGTAGGCTGATTGTAAGCCGTCACTGAAGGCTTACACTAAGGCTTGCAGGACACTCACCTTGGACACGCAGCTAGGAAGGCTGCGTAATTTTACCCCCACTTATCTCTACTGACATCCAATCTGTCTTTCTGAAACTCCACTTACACCAATCTGGCTAGAAATCAGGTGCCATGTTTTGAGGAACTGAAATATGTAAAGGATTATTCTTTTGATAATTTAAGTAGACTACTTAGATGTCTCCACTTACCAAGTGATTGAGCCTATAGACCTCTTTCACCTGAGAGTCTGCAATCCTGTGTGATACTTTTTGCTTCTTGGGGGCTTAGAGCTCTTTGGGGTTTTGAAGGAGAGTGGTGAAATTCTGTCACATCTGAAAGCGAGCTTCCGAGACAGCATGAAGAAAAGTTGGAATAAAATAAATATCTAAAATGATCCTGATGGGTATGCAGACCTCCCTTCTCCCTCCACTCAAAGCACGGCCACAGATTCAGCCATTATTAATAGTCAACTTAATCTTCCTTGCTTCTTGCCAGAGATATCACTCCTGGTAACTCAGATCCTTGCTCACTTCTTACTCCATGGAGACTGCTGATTGAGAGTCCCACAGAAAATGTGGTGGTCAATGGGCTCACAAAGTAAACAGTCCCAGAGGCAAGAAACGTCCCACAATCACTGACAGGAAGTTCTGTCAACCACTCTATGTTCTGTATAAGCACTGCACTTGCATTAGGCTTAGGGCCCACACACATAAGGCCAATCACAGCAAGTTCTGACATGTGATTTGGTTATGTGTACAACTTGCTGTTTCACATAATATTTTTCATAAAAAAAGCAGCAACTGTCTATGGCTTAAATGTTTATCAGGCGGGTGGAAGTGCATGATAGAAAGGAAAGAATAGCTCTAAATTCATTTACTTGCAAGGCATAACAGCAATGGCACACTATTATGACAGCGTAATATGCAAAGTGAATACACGAGGAATGTAGCTGAAAGCCAAGCCAATTATTGCTCTATATACAATCTGTGAACTAACAGAGGCCAAGATGATAACCTTTGTAGTAACATAGACGGCTCACTTAGGAAAGCCTAGGGAACTATCAAATGAACCTCAATGTAATCAAAATCAAATATATATTGGAGAGGTTAAAAAAAATTAAAAAAATATGAGAAGCATGTCGCCAAAGAGGAATTTATAACTCAAGCCATGGTCCTGAAATGCTCTTTACTGGATGTTCTTAGTAAATGATGACCTCATGGGAGGCCAAGAGGAAGATCTTCCTCTTTACTCAGACAAGATAATCAGAATACAGAAGTGACAGTGATGCCAGAAGAGGGTTAACACGGAATAAGCTACAATCTTGATTTAACACTATCTTTATGGGCAACTCATTATGAGCAATGCATTTCCATCGTGCAAATTCCTCTCTGTGACCTCACCAAGTACCTGGCAAACAGGAATCAGGGACTCATAGATGTCCTCCAATGTAACATGCACAGTGACTCAGATTGGAGGAGAAAGAAAGGTGAGCTAATTCTCTTACACAGGGTTTGATATTAGTTATCGGGCAGACTTTAATTTCATAGAAATGCATGTGTGTTCATGTGTTTCTGAAATCCATCTAGTATTAATTATATATAATTAATATAGTTCTCTGAACAACTACTTGGCAAGCATATGCAAAAGCTGCTCTTAATTTATATTCAATTATGCATAGCTAATGTACTCAGCATTCCTGCTATACACTCCAGTAGGTTATGCAATTAGGCAATAGGCACCTAGCATTTAACTATCCCTTCAATGTGAATGAGATTCGTCTCTCACAGAAACTGAGCAGAAGTTGTTTGAGCTGAGAATCAGTGCTTCATTTCATAAGGTTCAGTCCACGATCACATTTCTCCTACATATTTCTTATCCATCCACACTTCTTATCTACCTTTGTTCTCCATCGTCTATACATCTATATACCTATCCCTTTTTTCTTTTTAAAGATATTTTAATAGTACATGTTTCATTTGTCTAACAAATTAACCAACTGCCATACGATATTTTGATGCATTATTGTATTAGGGTTGATCTCGGGACCCTCTTCCCCTCATTTTCCCTTCCACACGATACTCTTTGTGTTCCTCCTTTCCTCTTTGTCTGTTCTCTGAGGACTTCTCTTTCTATTTCTACTTTCCTGGCCTTTACCCGTGTGTACTCCTGCCCAGACATGCCCATTTAACAACCAGAAGCTAGGATCTGGATAAAAGGAAGACCACACAGTACTCGTCCCTCTGAGCAACACACACACACACACACACACACACACACACACACACACACACACACGAGCAATATACTTGCTGTGAATTAATAAAATCATATAATTATATAATAATATATACCCTACTAAATACGTTTCCCAGTTCCATTTATTATTCTGAAATTGACTCATTTTTCCCCTTAATTGACTCTTAAAGGATCACCTGGATAAATGCATTTTGTACTTACTATTGAATGCTATAACAATCAATAGACTTTATCAAGTTAAAGTGACAGCGTTTAATTGTTTACAGGGCCCCCTTGGAGAAATGCTGAGACTTGGGGTATACAGAAAATACGTTTTAAACCTAAGTACACTTGGCTTTCTCGAATACAACTGGCCACAGTCATAGCTGTCTTTAGTCTCCCTAGTTGTGCTCTCTCCAGTTTCTCTCTTTCACCTTCTACTTTCCACCCCTAGATTTCATAGCTGCCACAGGCCCTCATTGTGTTCTAAGCAAAAATACGATGATTTCAGGAACTCTTGGGCTCTACACAGCTGACATCTGAGGGTAGGTAAAACTTGCTATGGGAGATCGTCCTGCATTGACTTCATATGTATTCAGTGGCTTCTATTCAATGGATTCCAGGAGGTATCTGCAGGCATTGCTGAACGCCTTATACAGGGATCAGAAATCTTCCTTAGTTAAAAATTATAACAATCATTCAACCATGAAAGGGAAACAAACACAACTTAAAAAGTTCCTCCCTGAGCTCTGCCCCTTGGTGGATTAAGATAAATTAATTCTGACTTGCAAACTGGTTTCAGTTTACACCAAAACAATCTACTCCCTCTTCATTTCATGATGTGGGGCACGACGGACATTATTTCCAAGAAAGAGAAGAAGTTATGACATAACAGATGGCCTCAAGAAGCATTGCTTATCAAACAAAATCTAACTTATTTATACGTTCCAGTGGATTTGCCAATGTGAAGAAGTTGTGAGCCCGCATGCAGTGAATTTGGTTATAAATCACACCAGAGGCCATTAGCATGGAGGGGCTCTGTAGTTTGTTTTCAGAGATGGGTGTGCTGGGACTTTCAGCAGACTATGAACAGCCAGCACATCCTTGCACGGCCCACACTGCCTTGTTAGGTTAATGGGGGCTGTCACTTCTGAGTGTCCATGCTTTGCTGGCACTTCACTGGCAACCTTGGAAAGGGAAGACGCAAAAGCGAGGGGACGTGTAATCGGCGACAGTTGCCATGTGGCTCACTAACAAGGCACCTTGGGCACACGCACATCTTTGAGGGGCTTTTTGTTTGTCCGTTTCTCTGTATAAAAAGAAAAGGATTAAAAAAAGGTCAACTAAAACCCCAGTTAGCAATCAGTGGCCTCACAAGAGTCTGCCAAATGGCTCTGACTTACTAGTGCATCCATTCTCCCTCTCACATGGGATAAAGTACATTCTAGAGTATTTGAGACAATTCCGTCTCCTACAGCATCCTCCATTACCAACGCCCACCAAGAGTCTGGATGTTCTGATATTCTGTTTCTGTGTTAGGAAACAAAATCTAGTATTAAATTCCCCATCAGTGCTCTGTCATGCTCTACATGAAGAAGGGTGGCACCAACGCCCGTATATTTTATGTGCTTTTTGGAAAAATGCAGAAGTCAGTGCATAGCACAAGGGCACCTGGCACTGTCCCCTGCCCCTTGGTCTTCCCAGCACTCTGTGCATGGCTGTCAGATGCCACCTTCTCCTCACCCAGCAGAACTCTACTGCTCGGGCTGGTTTCCATGGCTCTTTATGACTGGTCACCTCCCCATGTCGTGCTCTGCCTTTGGCTGATGAGAACATTCAGAATGGTGGTGAGGCCTCTTCAGCATCTAAACTCACCCCAGATGATCTCTAAATGGCAGTTCACCATTCCCTGGCTCAGGACTCCCCAACGCTGTCTGTCTCTGCGCCTGGGGCTTTGAGTGGGCTTCACTAGTCATATGTCCAACTTACTATTGCTCACCAAGCCTCTTGGCTTCGTGACTAAAAGCAGAAGTTTTTACTCAACACCCTTCTGACACATTCCTCCCCTGATTATCTCAATAAAATGTGAAAGTTCATCTCTTGCCTCCACCTGTCCATCTTTGCTGATTGACAGACCCTTCTTTGTGTGAGGGGTAATTTTAGCAAATTCTGTCGCTGTGCTGTGCATGTCTCTTCATTGTCTCTGTCTCTCACACATACACACACACTCACGCCCACACCCACACCCCCCCCACACACACAAACATACACATTCTTGAACATGCACACATGTACACATACACTATATATATACATACATATGCATATATATATGCATACATGGATGCTAAGGAGACGATTCTGGCCTACTTTACTACCCAAAGGCCCCCGATTTCTAACTCTCTGTTCCTTCACTTAGCAAGGTAAGGGAAGGTCGGTATTGATGCCCTGACACCCATCCTGTATCACCATATTTGTCATTCTCTATGCTCAATGCACAAAAGCTTTTGATGTGACATTTATAACAGAGCGGTGTTGATTCCAAGATTTGACTTGATTACAACTCATAAATAAAGTAAAAAAAAATACTCTGAAAAGAGCCACTGAATTTTTCTATGTTGTCATTACTTTACAGTAAATTAGACCAAAACCCCTGTCTTATTCTAGAGTGTCTTTTATCCTCAATCCATGTGGGTGCCAAGTGGCATAAAGAAGTTATGGCTTCAAAAGACCCATGTTAAACACTCATATATCAAAATGACAATGGTCTACATGACAGGATAGTATGTCATCAGTATGTGAGTTTCTTAAAACTTGCTAGGATCAGTGCTTTAAGTATTTTTGCAAAATTGGAAAAGTTCAAAACTTCCAAGAGGAAAAATTAGAAACCTTTGTTAAAACCATAGACTTTCTTCAGTTTAACTCCCAATACCAACTGTAAGCTAGCAATTCCAGCCTATAAAAGCTGGTAAATTTTCCCTTAAAATGTTGACATAAAGCATCCTAGAATGGTTCAGTGGTTCATTATCTTAGTGTCAGCTTGCATGACTAATCCTTGCAGTTACAGCCAAATGTGACTAAATCTTCTGGAATAGTAGGCCATGGTTGAGACATAAACACACAAATAAAAACACCAAGGCCATCTGTGTCCTGTAGTCAAAAGATTAAGCACTGACCCGGTTGAGGGTACAGGGTAGATCTCAACAGGGAAAGGCCGTTACCCAGGCCACAGCTTTCAAGGTCTTCTTTAAACTATGCTGTTATTATTTACATAAAAATATGGAATTCTCAAGTACAGGAAAATGTGCACTTAAACCCATGTGAACTAAATGAGGGCCTGGACAGCCACAGCACTGAATTTTCCAATCTCACTGATGGTATTCTGTCTTAGCGTGCGTAAGTGCACTCTGTGGCAACCACACAATCAGACGTGTTTCTCATGGTGCGTCCTCACTAGGCAGCCAGGTCAGCATTTAAGTTCCCTGTCATATGGAGACATAAAATGATCGGCAGAGCTTTTATTTGGTGAAGTTATTAGTTATGACTCCTATTCAGCCCTCTCGGCATGGAAGGAACAATGGTTTCTTAGAGAAAGGGTCGAGCAGAGAGAATCGTAGGAGCCCCTTGAAATCTGGAAGGTAACTGGGGATTGGGCCTATATCACATCTGAGAAACTGCGCAGACAAAGTGATGGAGAAGTAGATGTGGGCAGCACAGGAAGGCCAGACAGTGAGGAAGAGACTGCACTTCCAAATCAAAGCAGCCAAGGACAACCATTGGTTCTTCTCATGGGTGGTCCTACCAGATTCCATCCAGGAGACAGGCATGGCAGAAGCCCATTTTATTATAAAACTTAGGGTCAGTGCTACAGAAAGCAGGGCATCTCTCCTCTGGGTGTGAGGGAAGCCACCTGGGCCTCTAGCCCAGAGATAAAATTGTTAGAAAAAAAGAGCAAATCAGAAAGATCAGCAGGGAAGTGGAGAATGAACCATAACTGATCAATGTGTAGAACCCCATCTTGATCTTGCATTTTGTTTATGTGACCCGATATATAGTTTCCAGGCTAAGCTCACTTGAGTTGAGATCTCTGGTACACATAAATAACAGCATTCCATTTTGGTCATTTTTTCCCAAATTCTCTGAGAAAATATCTACAATATGGATTTATACTAGACTGGAATTGTACTAAGTCAGGAAAATGCAAAATAATCAGAATACTTCATTGGATTCTTTATACATTAAGCCTACCCCAGGATAATATGTGGACTCCAAATTGCGCATGTAGTGAAAAAGGGGATTCAGCTGTCTGTAAATGAAAGAAGAAAGGAAGGGAGGGAGGAAGGAAAGAAGGGAGGAAGGGAGGAAAGGAAAGAAGGAGGGAAGGGAGGAAAGGAAAGAAGGGAGGAAGGGAGGAAAGGAGGGAGGGAAGGAAAAAGGGAAGAAATGAAGAAAGGAAGGAGAGAGGGAGGGAGGGACAGACGGAGGGAGAAACAATTATAAGTTACCTGGTAATGAACTCTCTGTGACCCAGAAGAAACTGACTGCAAGTCCTAATGAAAAAATTAGGGGAAAAAATATATACCTTGCAGTTAGTTTGACATTAGGCATCCCGTCATCCCCCAAATGAATTCCCAACATAATGTCACCACGCTCATCTGAAAGTGTCTTAGTTCTTCACAGATGTCCAATGAAGTGCATGCCAGAAACAATAAAAGCATACTAACTTGGACTGAGAGAAGACGGTTCGTTTGTGCTCTACCACTTAGGTTAGTAACATCGAATTGGTGATTCTGTAAACTAAGTGGAAATCCTATTTCATTTCTATCTAAGCCCTCTGGTTTATAGAGAAATCCTCTCGGGTAACCTTAAATGCTTAGGATTTATTTTATGCTAAACATGTGCTATTATACATACATTTACACGATGCTCGGCAAACAGGAGTTTTCATAAACCTCAATCAGGAAATGTAATCATAGACCATGTCCTTTTCATCACGAAGAGGTTGACCAGAGTGAAGGGAAATGAGTCTTTCCCGTCAGATGCTGAAGCCAGATGCCTTTATACAGTTTTATACAGTTTGACGACTAAGTTATCCCCACTGTCACAAGCCTCAGGCTTCCTTGCTAACGAGTATGCTGATGCTTTGTGCAGTGTCAGCAGTCCTCGGTACCTCTGTCCTTTTATCTGCTTCCCACAGGGGCTTGCCATCCAGCTCTGTGACCAAGTTACTTTTAAAACTTCTCTGATTGATATCCATTTTCTTTTTTTCCTTCTAAATCTACCTTTAGTTGAATATTAGTGTGATAGGTGGTTAAGTTGATTTTTCAATAAAGTCAACTAATTAGCCATGTCTTTTGCCGTGGTGGAGTACTGCCTAGCCACTTGGGTATTAATTTTTTAAATAAGGAGATGCGGTATCAGTTATGAGTCACTTTTTCAAAAAAGACTTTTTTTGTACTTGTATTTATGTCTATGCTTATCTGTCTCTGTGTGTGTGTGCACATGGGTGTGTGCCCATGGAAACTAGAGGGGATGTCAGATCTCTTAGAGCTGGAGTTATAGGTGGTGGTGAGCTGTATACGATAGATGCTGGGAACTGAACACCAGTCCTCCGGAAGGTCAACCAAGGTTCTTAAATAACGAGTCATCTCCCCACTCCATAAATCACATTTTTAAAAATACAGGCTTAATTTTATAACATTCCAGTAAGTATTGCTTTGAAAAATGAGATGCTATGGATTCTTTAAACTTAGATTAGGACTCGGGTTCCGTGCTCATTCACAGATACTTTACTCATTAAGTAAAAACAGTTACACAAAACCACATTAAAAATAGTTAGACAAAGCCACAATTATAAATTTTAATGACTCTATCATTCATGTTGGCATTTATCTCTATAAATCTCTGATTTATAATTACATCTCTACCCTTAAGAATATAAGGATAAACTTATTTTCCAGAACTATCAGTCAGTATGTATTTCCTGCCTAAATTAATTTCTAGTGATGTGTGATGTAATACTATTCAAGGACAAGTGGCCACAGACTCAGGACTCAGACTATACATCAGCTTCCGTTATACGTTATTTGCATTTTTTGTGCATTATGTGTTGGCTGGAACAGTTGTTCCTCTAGGAGAACCAGCAGCATTTGAGGAAAGAGACTCTAAGGGGAACGGATGTCTTCCATCTGGAAACGGCGATGGAGAGAGATGCCGCCAGCACTCCTGGGATGGAGAGCATTGCCTGCCCCACCCTGCCACACCTACATATACACCATTTTGCCAAAATAAGCAACAGTGATTGTAATGAGTTTGGGTCCCCTGACTTTGTTAGTAAAGGACAAACTTATAAGACGGTCATACATGAGATCGCTTCCCTCCTGTTTCTCAGTGGCGAGAGTAGATGAAGGGAAAATTGTATCCATTTGGTTCTGACATATTTCCATTAATAGGAAGCTTCTCTTTCCTGTGGAAAAAGTGTCATTAAAAAAATAATTCCAGACTTCTCTGACTGAAGTCTGTGCTACACCCAAAACATCAAGTAGCCTCAAAGCTCTAAGGTCTTTTATTATTTATTAGTTCTTTTGAAATTCTGAACAGCTAAAGATATAGAGCTACGTAGCCTGTCAAGAAGGCAGAATTTCCAAGCTACAGTATAGCCGTGGAGTACCCTAAGACATCAGCACCTACAGTTAATCCAGTAGGTCCTCTCCCATAGCAACAGAAGGAAATAACAGTAGAATTGGGAAGGTTTATGCTTAAAGGACAAGACCATGTTGCCATTTCATTTCATATATCATTTTAGAAACACACACACACACACATACACACACGTATGTTATATGTTCTATATATATGCATACATGCATAGATGTATGTGTGTCTATGTATACATGTATATGTGTATATATGTACATATGAATAAATTATATGTGTATATAGCTGGTTATTGTTTACTTAAGGGAAATATGAAGAGAATAAATAATAAGACAAACCAACTCACCTCCTGCAGGCGGTCTATGTACATACGGCAAGTCTCCAAATCACAGTCTCCACGAACAACTAGAATACCCAGGGGGATGGCTGAGGATGGAGGAAAGAAGAGAAATCCAAAATGACATGTATGGTCTTTAGACTGACAGCTGTGCTTCTCACGGGTAAAACAGCCTTACAGGTATTCTGCGAATCTGGACGCAACCATGAAAAGAAGTAAGTGAACTCCACAGAGCTCCCCGGTGGCCCCAGCTTCTTCTTTGTCCCAGCAGGCATCATATATTCACCTTGGTTGACTCACATTGTCCTTGGTACATGGCTTTTACCTCAGTGGCTGATACAAAATATAATGTCTACTAACAACAGGACTGCAGAATTGGACAGCTGCTCGCTGCCCACTGCTAACAGATGCCTGCATCTGCAGTGGACAGCACGAAGGCACAGCCTGAGGAAGTCATTAATCACTCAGGATTCTGAACACTCATCCTTTCCCTCCAAAATACACGAGTCTCATCTTTTGGTTCATTTGCATTCACTTGCTATTTCTAATACTGAAGCTATTCAAATGGCTTTGCTTCCTGATGGGTCACAGCACAATTAAATATGTAGAGTTGAAGGAGGGAGGGAGGGGAAGAGGGGGTAAGCATGAGGACAAAGGAAGAAAGGATTCTTGAAGGCAACAAGTTTTAAACTCAAGTGATTTTAAAGAGATTCAGCATTACATGTGGCAACATCAAGGCCTTGTGCAACATTAAGCTAAAATAAGCTAATACTTCTGAAATATTAAACATTCTACTTCTCAAAACAAAAAAATAAGTACAGTTACAATATTAAATCCATGATTTAACACAAAATGTCAAAATATCGAATCCATCAGCAGGAAACTAGCAAGCGACTATATGACAGTAGTGCTCACGATTTTTAAGACTTTCATGGATTAAATTTAGCTTTAAAGCTTCACTATTAACAATGAAATTACAAAGAAGGGTGGTATGGAAAAATTTAAAAACAGGATAATATACATTTAAAATGCATAAAATTATCACGAGGAAGTCTTAAAGTAGGACAAGAACAAATAAATAGTAAGCGTGTGATAATTTATACTAAGGGTATCTCTGAGCAGGTAGAGCGCCTTTCATCTTTTGTCTGGAAGCAGGGGTGGTTCCAAACAAGAGAAGCAGCTCCTTCCCCCAAACTACGCTGCTTTTCACTGAGGAGAACAGACCAGAACTACTTATTTCCTGCTGTCTCCTCAGGTCCTCCCTACATCAATCTTTGCAACATCCACCACCCTGATGATCTAAGGGAGCCCGGGATAAGCCTGTCTATTGTCTCGTCCCCCATGCACGGTAGAGAAATGGTGAGAACTCAAAAGTGTGTATAGAAGAAGATGAATTAGTGCTCACTCAAACATGAAAAGAAAAGTGTGCCTTTAAGACACACGTCGTTTTTATGGGGTAGACAAAAGTAGAAGCAGAGAAGTAAAGAACATGTCTGGGGTCCTAACTCACTTTTGGCTATTCTTCAAGAAGCTGAGTGAGTGAGTCAGGAAGCGGGAGGTGAAGAAGCCCCTGAGTGCCGTATGTTTGGGAGAATAACCTCAGGTGGCGATGGCCTCCTTCTTTTCGACAATAAAACATTAAGAATTTGTAGAGTGGCACCCAGGCATTGTGGAAGGGAATGGAGAAGAAGTGGAATCAGAGGGAACTAACGCACCTCTTTAAAGTACTCCTTACGGAGCCTGGCCAGGCATGGTGTGCTGTAGGCACAACACAGGCCAAGGCAAAAGAATAGAAAGTTAAAGTCCAGCTTAGGCAACACAGTGAGTTCCAGGACAGCCTAAGCCACAACCTTTGTGGTAAGCAAGCAAACGACAAAAATTAAGGAGATTGCCTGAAACTATGCTATCTTGTGGGTTGATGTCTATATGCAGGGCAGGCTCAAAATAAGGCAAGAGCCTGTGATTGGGCAGTGAAAAAGAAAGGTGGGCTGAGAATTTGAGAGATGGGACAGAGAGTACGGAGAGGGGAGTGGGAAGGAAGATGGAGAAAGAGATGGACGTAGGTATCCATCTTATGAGGGACGGATAATTACAGGACATTTAGTTTTATATAGGTGGGCAGTTTATATCAATATCAACTGGCTCGGAGTTTATTGTGGGGTGAGAATTTACTGATATAAATCCGATAAATTACAAGCCCCTAGAGTTTTGATTTTACTGTGTTAAAGTGGTTTGTGATAGCTAACCGCTAGATAAGCGGTCACTACATGGGGAGAGCCATAGAGGCAGTGAGACTGCCACTGGGGCAAGAGAGTAGCAAGTCCTCTCTGGATGATCTTTCCCTCAGTCTCTGCTCCACACTCTGGGATCCATCCCATATGCTGTCACCAAACCCAGACAATATTGTGGATGCCAAGAAGTGCATGCTGACAGGAGCCTGAGAAATATAGAGTCAGATGCTCTCAACCAACGATTGAACTGAAAATGGGGCCCCCGATGAAGGAGTTAGAAAAATGACTGAAGGAGCTGTTCAACCCCATAGAAAGAACAACAGTATCAACCATACAGACACCTCAGAGCTCCCATAGACTAAATCACTAACCAAAAAGTACACATGGAAGGACCCTTGGCTCCAGTCACATATGAGGCAGAGGATGGCTTTATTGAGCATCAATGGGAGGAGAGGCCCTTGGCTCTGTGAAGGCTCAATGCCCCATGTAGGGGAATGCCAGGGTGAGGAGATGGGAGGGAGTGGGTGGGAGGGAGTGGGTGGGAGGGAGGGGGAACACTATCATAAAGGCAGGGGGAAGGAATAGGGGATTCCATGGGGGAAAGGGGATAACATTTGAAATTAAGTAAAGAAAATATCCAATAAAAGAGAGGGGGGGGGGGAGTCAGAGATGGTGCCTTTTTTTTTTGTTTAACACAACAGGTGGCAATCCAATGTGTTAGGCAAAAATCTACTAGAAATTCAAGATTATCAGCCTAAGAGTTAGACTTTAAACCTTGAAACAAAGAAACACAGAGGGAGTCTCTGTTTGCAGGCTCTGAGGTCCCGCACTATGAAAACAACCCTGGTGACCTGCCAAGATAACAACCGAAGACTGTTTTAATCATTAAAGATGATGGGGAAAGCTAATACTTTTGGCCTAGATAGAGGAATAAGTCAAACATTGGGGACACTAAATATAGCTATAGTTCAGGCTGTTTACATGCAAATCTTGCTAATATGCAAGATGCTTCCCCTTAATTCCAAGTGGGGAAATGTGGAGAAGTAATCAATATTTATCCATTTTTTTTAAAAAAACTTGAGGATGAACATCATAGAAATTAAGAATATTATTTCCAATATCTCTGATGCCTTTCAATTATTAGTAGCTAGAGTTACTATTGTTACTATAAATTGTTCAACTAAGACATTTTAACATATAATTATGTAATGAATGTTCATGGTTGGGAATCCACCAGATACAGCTAGAAAAGTTGTTTTTCAAAGACATGTAGCTAATTTCCACTACCGGTATAACTGACAGTTTTTGCCTCCTCCTGAACTAGGTGAATAAAAATAACTGTATTAGACTATTATTGGACTAAGTGTTATGAATACTTAGCTACTGGAGGAAAAGAAAGATAACCTCTCTGACCATTCCACAGCACGTTTGCAGTCAACAGTCAAGTGCACCTTCAGAAGGCAGCAGTGTACATAAGGGAAGATCCACAGCCTTTTGCCCATGCATGGCCTCTACTCTCAGCACTGCTTTGGACTTGAGAACTGTTTATCTAAGCTATTGGTTCTTGCTGTGAAATCACACAATCCCTTTGAGCCATGGTTTGAAAATGATTGTTCAGAAACGGTATCTGTGGAATTTTGTGAAGATGAAATTCCAAACTATATTTAAAATTGAATTGCTAAACTATCAATGTTGGTTCACCTTCACTACTTTTTAGGCATCTTCCATTAGGACATGGTTTTATTATGAAGGGTCAGCTAGTGCTAGAAGTGCCATGATTACATTCTTGTTTTGGTAAAAGTAAGTTCCACTCTTTCTGAAATGGCAGCGAATAACTGTACTGCAAAAATGTTCCTGTCATCTTGATTCAGAGCTTACGTGATGAGGAGACAGCAGAGGCTTGTGGGAAACTAACACCTTCGTTTTGCATCATTGATAATTGTCTGCCAAACTTCACGCCAAAGTTCTCTCCATTTTAACTAGGAATAGAAGGATACACTCATGGCCAGAGCTTTGGTGGCTCTGCCACTGTCTTGAGGACTCATCTTCTGATCATCTTGGAGACTTCAATAAATACCAACCAATACTGATTCTACCTTATAGGATGTATTTTCATTGGGATTTGCAATTTCTAACTAAGCAAAAAAGAAAAAAACTAAGCTGCCCTCTTGAATAAAATGATAGATTTAGCACAATTACTTCTCTCTCATCAAAAACACTTCTCGACTATAGTAAAAAAGGATATAGTAATATCAAGGAGAAAGTGGAAACAAGAAGTGGACCAAAGATTAGTGATTGAGCCAGGGTCCATCAGAGTTCATCCCTATAAAGTGTGAGATACATACAAAATACTGAAAATATGCAGAAACATTCAAGGCTGGAACCCCATGGCATATCCTGCAACATTACACACAGAAAGACAGAATGAACTTTTTTCATAAATGGCTGGATGCTAATATGATTTAAAAATTCTAAATAAAATGTTGATAAGTTACTTCCACTTAATTACTAAAATGTTTTGATGAAAGTAATTTTTAACTTTTTTTGCACATTTCCATACATTTAACTGTATCTACTGAACTTAATTCTTATCTTGTTGTCTCTTATCTACCATTAGTTTTTATTATGTAAATTAAATTTCCTAATAATTTTTCAAGAAATATCAAACAGAGCTAAAAGCACAGTAGAAAACAAACAAAGAACAATTGTTGATGGAAGCCTGAATCAGAGAGGGGAAACAGTGTGCACGAATAACAAAACTTGCACTGTCTCCTGGCCATTGCAAATTTTTCATACTTAGCTTTGGCTTTATCTGAAGCTATTTCAAGTTAAAGAAAATCAAAGAACTGCTGTGGGCCTCCAAATATCAGCATATTATAAAAAATGTTCTCTGTATATCAGGAGACCCTAAAGGGTTGTATCATAATGAAATCACAGCGTGAACAGCAAGAAATATAAAACTTTCTAACTCCAAAGAGTTTGTAAGTCTTTCCCCAAAAAAAGGGAAAAGGAGAGGACATGGGAGGGGAAGGGATGAAAAAGGAGATTAAGAGGATGAGAAGGAAAGAGAGAGGGGAAAACTTAGCAACACAGTTTATAGAATCCTCCATGGTCTTACTATGAGCACCATCAGAAATGTCAGGAATTGAGGGGGGAAAGGAGAGCTGAAATTGGAGCACTGTGTACTAGATAACTAGATCGATTACTCCCTCATGTTACACACATTTGCTATCTAAAAAGGGGGGATAGTTGCAATTAGTGGAGTAGAGTGACCCAGAATTTCATTCCCGCATAGGGCTTGACAAAACCTGTCATCAGGTAATCTATCCTTTCGGCATGAGAAAGGCTTTTTTGAAATCTGACAAACCTGTGGGGCAATGTGAATGTGTTAGCATATTTGCAAGTGCATGCCCAACATTCGTTAAAGTTCAAGGCAGGAATGCTAGACTTGAATTTCATATACCTTCATAGGCTCGGTTTTAACATAAAGTTCCAGAACCGAGAGAGTAGACTACACTTTCCTACTTTGTAAACAGAACTTTGCTGATACCTGAAGGAGGTGTCAGAGTGAGAATTCTTGTTAACCATGGAGCTCTGGACAAATCACAGTGACTGTGACCTGGAGTCACACCCCTTCTCTTTCCATCGCAGGCTCCATCCAGAACAGGGAGGAGGCCCTGCACATGTGGGTAATCCAAAACACACCTCAAAATTCTCTAAAGCCCACACAAATTCTTCTGTATCAGGGCTTGGTTGCATCAACACTACGTACTGTCCCTTAGAGCCTGCATCAGAGGAAGAGACCCATAGACATCCAAAGATCAGGCTTAGGGCTATGGGCTAAGAACTGTAAGAACCTAAAGCATATTTGAGAAAAACAAGGAAAGATCTCTCATAAATGGTCAAATGCCAATCCATCCAATCATGGGTTTTAGATTCTAAACAGAATGTCGGATAAGTCACTGGGATTTAATTATTGGAGATTTTTCTGATCAAAACAATTTTTAACTTTAATAATTTTAATTTATGAAAAAAAACCCAACATAATCCCAGGAAGCAGAGTTGAGCTGGCACAGGCCACAGCAAGCCGTGACAGAGCTGGGGATTTCCTCATATAAACCTAAAGGGAACGCTGACTTGGAATTCTCAAGGATCAGTTTGCCTGGTCCACATGAAGAAGCTTGACGTACAAAACCTTTTCCAAGAATCTCAATGTTTATGGCTGTGTGTCTGTGCATAGGTAGGTACACATGACCTCATTGGAGCCCCTGGAGCTGAAGTTGCAGACTGTCTAAGGTACGTACTGGGAACCAAACCCAGGTCCTTGTAAGAGCAGTAGTCTTAGCTACTGAGTCGTCTCTCCAGCCTTCACTCTCGTGTTTAACGAAGAACAGAAATGTAGAAAATGATCATAAAACAGGGACATCCATCTAACACAGAAGGCAGTGACTAAAATAAAAGAGGAAATAAAATAAAAAGTATAAGAAAAAAGCTTTTTAAATATTATCTTTATTATAACTGCAAAGATTTTGAGAAAATGGATATATCTGTGAAATCAAAGTACGTTGATGATGTTAGAAGAAGATGAAGAGTCTGAAGAGATAGGGCCTCACACAGGAGACAACCACACATACAGAGTAACTTTGAAAATTTAAATTTGATGGAATAAATATAGAACTTAGTCAGAAGGTCAATAGATAAAGTTGAGGTAAAAATGAGGCAAAAAAAAATTTTAAAGGGAGGAGGGGAGCAGGACAGAAAAGACCAGGAAGCCCGGCATTATCTCAGGCACACAAGATAACAAGGGAATTGTCAGAAAATAAAATATTCATTTCCAAACTGAAAAGATCTAGCAAGCATCAAGCACAGTAATAAGATGGATACGCACCATTGTGAGTTTTAAGAGCTCTGAGAACTTAGGTTTACACCTACAGACAAATGCTACTCTCAGTCACGAGCAAAGAAGCCTCTGTTGACTGTGAACAGTAGGGAATGCAGCTGCTCATGGCTAGTCAAGGTGCAGAGATCAGGCCATGTAGAACATCCCCTCTAAGGCCCAGAGGATACCACCAAGGAAGGAACAGAAAGAATACACAAGCAGAAAGACACTGTCAAATGTGGTCTTTGGGGCCCGACACAAAGATTGTAATCTTATAGTCTTACACACACTAGGGCTATCTATACTGGAACTTTGTAAACTGAGCTTGTCAACAGCAATCGCAGACTGGGTAGGGACTTATATGGTCCCATTTTTCCCTGAAGAATTATTGGCTACTTATAGATTCTGGAGGGGGGACAGACATTATCAGTTCTGGTCCCACTGGAGAGCCCAACTGGATCCGTTATATAGTTCCACACCCACTGGGGTGGGCTTTGAGATTAAAAGCCTTGATCCACTTCCAATTTAATGTTTTGTACTGTGATTAAGGACGTGAGCTCTTACCTCCCAGCTCCTGCCATTCCTGACACCTGCACTATGCTTCCTCCCATGATGCTTCCTCCCTGAAACCGTAAGCCAAAATAAACCCACTTCCTTAAGCTCCCTTCATCATAGTGTTTTAACGGAGAACCTGAAAAGTAACTGTCTTATATTTTTAAAATTTCTACTGCCCTGATAAACACCAAGACTGAAATCAAGCTTGGGAAAAGGTTTATTTTACCTAGAAGATTTATAGTCCATCATCAAGAAAAGTCAGAGCACGAACTCAAGGCAGGAACCTAGAGACAAGAACTGAAGCAGAGCCCACAGAGCAATGCTTCATCCTGGCTTGTTCACCATGGTTTATTTAGCAGGTTTTCTTATACAACCCAAAACCACCTGCTCAGGGCTGGCATTATCCCACCACAATCAATCATTAATCAAGAAAATGCCCAATAGACTTTCCTCCAAGCCATCTGACACCGGCATTTTTCCCAACCGAAGTTGTTGTTCTCCAATAACTATTGTCAAGTTGACAAGACAAAAATAAAACAAAAACAATACACGGTATCATTATTTTAAAGAGAGAACACTAAGGACAAAGATTGAATATACTTCAAGAGAGAGAGAAATCAGACCATATACAAAGGGTGAGTAATGTTTTTAACTTCTCCAAGGGACTAAGGGAGGCTTTAAAGCAGCTGCTGTGAGATTCCTGTCTCAGTGTTCACATTGCAACACAACACAGCCACTCACAGAGTTCACACTCAAAAACACTGCAGTCTGTCACAAAATAAAACAAAAGACTCATAATTCTAAAGTAATTTGTGATTTAGTACTGGGCTGTATTTGTAGTTGCCTTTGGCTTCATGGACAGGTCACAAGCTGGACAAACAAAATGACTTTTATGCTTAATCCAAACTATTAAACTAAATGGGCCCAAGAATTGAATAGAGAACAAATGTCCTTTAGTGAGAAGCTATTGGAATATTTAAGTATTGGGAAAGTTAAGTTTTGTTACAGTGTAAATATACATGAGATAGTAGAAACGGGCAACCCAAAATCAAAGGGAATCTCCCAGTGTCAGCTACAAGATCTCAGGACAAAAGATGCATTGACTTTCAAAACAATTGGAGCATGTGAGTCCAGAGTCAGATGTGCACAAAACAGTCATCACTGAGACTGGCATGTTGCTTATAAAGCTAGTTTTCAAACCAAACATAGAATGTGGGAAAGCCTAAACCAGCTACATGTGCAAGTAGGTATGTATGTGTGTGGGAGTGAGTGTGTGTGTGCGTGCGTATGTGTGTGTGTGTGTGTGTGTGTGTGTGTGTGTGTGTGTATGGATGTATATGTATTCCTATGTATATGATGTATGTATATGTACATATATGAGGAACTATTATTCCTAGATATGCTTTTCCCTAGCCTACTCCTTAGGAGAAATACAAAGACTTACTCCCCGGAACAGCATCTCCATTTGACAGTAGAAACTGCCCTGAAGCCATCCTAGCACCTGCCAAATGTTTCCAGAACATATTTATCATGATGTCCTGTAAATTCTCTCTTATTGGATATTGCATACTTTTTGGGAAGCTGAAGTCAGATAGTGACCTAAAATGCTTTGCAGCAATTCTGAAAGACTTATAACATTCCTTGTGTTGTTTGTTTGTTTGCTTCTCTACACAGAGGATTCAGTTTGCTGACTCAGCCATTATTTGATTTAAGGATGAAGAAAATAACATTACAAAACCTAGCATGATTGTTATCCTGATTGAAAAGGCAGGAGGGGAACATGCTCTGCTTTTTAAAGACAACAAAACATAACAAAACAAAAAGAATTATGTGACAGATACATTTCTACTTTAATATTAATTTTGAAACCTCTCCATTTTACATATATAGCATTATTATGCTTTCTACGTGCAAGTTAGATTGAGCTAAAAGATGCCCACATAAGTAATAATGCACTTTTTCTGGCTGTGTGAGTGCCCAGAAGAGATAAAGATTGTATCAGTTGACAAAATAAATAAGATCCACTTTTATCAGTGTGATGGCATCATCTAATCTTTGGAATACCAGGACAACCAAAGTGTTTTCTCTCCTCTCTTCCCTTCCCCTCTTCTCTCATCTCTTCTGCTGTCCCCCTGCTTGCCCGCTGAACTGGAGTATACCTCTTCTCTGACCACCTGGTGTCACAGCTCTTAGTTTCCTGGTCTTTGGACCTCAGACCTTGTAGTAGCAGCACTACCCTGAGACTAGCTCTTAAGCCCTCAGCTTCAAGACGGGAGGTCCATCACTGGTTCCTGTGCACCTCAAGTCTTCAAAGAGGGGATGACTATACCACAGGCTTTCCTGTCTCTGGCTCACAGATGACATATGGTAGGACTTGCCCCTATAAGTACATAAACTTGTCCCGTTTCATAAGTCCCTCATATTATCATTGTGCCCTGATGATTTTGTGTCTCCCATGAATCCTCATCAATATCCATATATGTGAGGACTTAGAAGTCAACAAAACAGCAAAAGAGCCCTCAAGGCAAAGGTGGCACTGTCACAAATTCAGGTACAGAAACTGGGGAGAAATTGTTCAGTTAACTGGTGATCCTCAGCTCCGAGGAAACTATACCACCAATTATTTACTTCCAGCCAAGAGTTCTACCATGCTCCCTCCTCTTGGGCTGCCCCCCCCATTCCATTAACCCCTTTCCATGTTTCCATTGTTTAAATCTCTCCTAATCTGGAAAGGGATTAAATTAGCTGAGCTGAGAAATACAACATCCATTTCACATGTGCACTGTCTGGATTTTATGTTTGAAATAAAATGCCAATGGGTCATACTAATTAATTTTTTTCTTCTACACTTAAACATTAAGACTACTTGAGCTCATTATTCAAATTTATGCCAAATTGTGCATATATTAGCACTAGTCATCTACAGTACATTCAAATCTTGCAGCAAACAATCTACAAGAAAACTCTTTTACCACGAAGAAGCTTTTAAAGTCTCCAGGCACTAAAACCAAACATGTCAAGTACAATTTCTAAGATATCTATCTCACCACAAACACCAAACAAGTCCCGGGAAGAGAAGTAGCCTCGACCTCTGCCCATGGGGTTGAGTTGCTCAAACTAGGGAAAACCAAAGTTGGTAGAGATTACAATGGAAGGGGCTTGGAGCTTAAGAAAACTTGAGAACTATTTTCCAAAGATAAAGAGATACCATGTAAAAGAAAAACACAACAAAATAAATTCATCAGGTTAATTGATTATTTGATTGAAGAGAGACAAAAGATCTTGGCCAGTATGATGCCCTCTCCCAGGACCTCTGGACCCATTTTTGACTCTTGTGAAACTTAGAGGTACAATGAAGCCTGAGCAAAACTCACGAGAATTCAAAATGGTTGGAAACCTAAGCTTATGGTTCATGGAAACTGTGTGAGCCCCTGGATATAGGCTAAGTTAGGTACACTCTCCATCCCCTGTATGCACAGTGCCTATACATTCAGAGGAAATGAATACAGAGAAAAGTCTGCTGTGAAGAAAAACTAGGATCTAAGAATCTAGTATTTATTTCCCTATATAAAGCATTCTCCACCTTCAGTAGGGCCAACCAGGCCAGAACTGACTTTCTCTGAACATGCATTATGGGAACATGAACTAAATGGTTCCATATTAAAGCTACATCCTCTGGGGTCATGTGATAAGGCCATTGATCTACATAATGTGACACTATATGGTTTACATGAATTTTAGGGTGGATGGGACAAAACTGAATTAATAAGATGCTGATAGAAATAACCATACACAAGGGCTGGAGAGATGGCTCAGTGGTTAACAACATTTGACTGCTCTTCCAGAGGTCTTGAGTTCAATTTGCAGCAACCACATGGTGGCTCCCAACCATCTATAGTGGGGTCCAATGTTCTCTTCTGGTGTATCTGAAAAGAGTGATGGTGTACTCATATACATTGAGAGAGAGAGAGAGACGGAGGGAAGGAGGGAGGGAGAGGGAGGGAGAGAAGAGAGAGAGAAAGAGAGAGAGAGAGAGAGAGAGAGAGAGAGAGAGAGAGAGAGAGTCATATGCTAGGAGGTAAAGGGAAATACTCAGGGCTGAGGAGGAAGAGCTAAGGAAAGGAAGATGGCAAAGAAGAGGCAGAAGGAAAAACAACTTTCGCTGATGTAAAAAAGCATCTATTGATTTTGTTCTTTAATCTTTGCTACAACACTGAGAAGTGTGTAGCATCGTTCTCAGAAGGGTTAGGGGATACACACTCTAAATGTCATGATGACAAAACAGCAAGGCAGTGCCAGTGCCACATGGCTTTTACTCCCGGGGGCCACCCACTCGTTGAACCCAAATGTTCCACAAGGCATAAGTACAGAAATAGTCGTGTGGGGTAGAGAGCTGAGAGTTCTTTGAACGAAACAGAATGTCCTTAACCTTCAACACTGAGCTCAGGAGAGCAAAGGTAGAAATGAGGGAAAGAGTGGCCAAGGAGAGGCTGGATCTGTCACCCATCAAGCTTCACAGAGAAAACTGTGACAATGGAGGACGGAAAGCAACAATTCTAAAGCTGTGCAGAAGATCAGGATGAGGGGATGCAGAAGCTATGAGTAAAGTCTACATGAACACACTTGGCGCACGAAGAGTTCCTTTCAAAGCTGCTCAACTTTCAACAGGCCAGCTTCTAAGAGACTGACTCACACAGACCAAGAATGAAGCTCGCTATACCTGGATAACCCTCACTGGAATTCAGTGTCCATGGAACTTAGGTGAATGCGGTTGACTTCGTGCAGAAATGCAACTTATATTGTGAGCAGTTGCTAATAGTTTTGAAAGGATAGATAAAATCCAGAGTACAGAGGACCTTAATGGAATCTGTGATGAACAATCACAGAGTTGCTTTGCTGTTAAAATGCTCATACTTGAATGTTTAACTTGGAATTGAAAAGCTGACTGACTACTGACATACTCTAAACAGGAAACAAATCTCATACTCCCCCTTGGGGTATAAACAGTACAATACTTTAGCTAGTCAAGGTATTCAAAATGTCTCCAGAGATATTTTTTTGAATGAAAGTTTATGAAACATTTGTTTATAACCATTTTGTGTTTGACAGCTGTTTCACATGCTATTTTAATGATGAAATATCATTGGCAAATAACTGCATTAAGAAAAATGTAATAGGGGTTGGGGATTTAGCTCAGTGGTAGAGCGCTTGCCTAGGAAGCGCAAGGCCCTGGGTTCGGTCCCCAGCTCTGAAAAAAAAAAATTAAAAAAAAAGAAAGAAAAATGTAATAATTATAGAACCACTGAGCTTAGCATCTTCTGCACAGCCTGATAGCGCAATGTAATGGATGAGATTATGATTCCCACATCCTCATTACTGTGAAGATTAAGCAGTGTCTGTGAAGCACTTATAGATAGCAAATCCAGCCGATATCCTCCTCTAAGACTTATTACCATCACCATGCCTTCTCCTAATTCTGTTATCAACATGTACTGGTCACTGATAAACACTCAAAGCAAATTTCAGCAGACCACCTATGAAACCTTGGACAACAGATAAAGGGCTACACCAAACTAAATAAGAGAAATCACCAGATCTACAAAGACAGAAGGGACCAGCATCTGGCAGCCCCTTGATCTAAGCAACGGCCCCAGGGAGCAAGCCAAGAAGAGCTGTCTCTGACATCCAGCCTACACGAAACTGAGAATGGGATTAATACTGGAAGAAACTCACAGCTGTTAATTCGTTCCCTGCAAGGGACTGTGATTTAGTCACCAAGGTATCCATGTGGAAATAAAGGTATTAGTATGCTTTGGAGGAGAGAAAAACACAGGGTTTAATTATCTGACACTTTTGCTGTTACGGTATACCACCTGTTAAAGCAACATTGCAGCTAAATGGGACCATTTATTTATTCAAAGCACAAACAACTGTCTTCACAGGGATCCTGGAAAGAACGTGAGATTCCTTGGGGAGAGGCTGCGCAGAAACTGCAAGGGTTTCAGTTCCCTTCTAAGTACGCAGGTGAAGAATGCAGAGGCCTGGGCCAGGGCATTTTAATATGCTGTCACTGAGACTGGGGATTTCAACTGTGAACTTTACATGATTTAAACTCATTTGAGAAAAGAGTGTCAATGACACACTGCCTAGATTAGGTTGGCGTGTGTGTGAGTGTGTGTGTGTGTGTGTGTGTGTGTGTATGTGTGTGTGTGTGTGTGTGTGTGTGTGTGTGTGTGTGTGTAACAACCCAGCCTAAAACCATATACCCTTGCCCTTGGGCCGTGTCCTGAACTGTGTGAGAGGAGACATGAAACCCAGTGTAGGCATTCACACTCATTCTCTCTCTGACCTTGACTGTGCATGTGATGGGCCTGGCTGCCAAACACGGCTGCTAATGTGACTTCTCCAGAGTGGCTGACTAATGTGGGATTGTGAGGTAAAATAAAACAATTAAGAGAAAACCTTTTCTTTCCTGTGTTCCTTTTGTCGGGGTTATTTCATCAAGGTACAAGGACTAAGGTATCAGTTTCCGAAGAGATTAATAAATATAATCACAAAGATAAAAGCTCATAGACTAGGAACTGTTTAAACAACAGAGTAAACTCTCAAAATGCAGATACTAAACACAGAATCAAGATACATCCTGTGAGCATAGGCAGACATTTTGTAAAATTTACCATTTCATTAAGGATCAATTTTGGGACTTATTGGAAAGAACAGGGCTTATGTCAAGTATTACCTATCTTTTTAACAACTAATATGCAAGAATAATGAAGAAGAAGCTGTCCCTTAGAAACTAACATAGTAGGAAAGCTAGACGAGCCTGGACTAGCAATAATACTTTAGACAGAATACCAAAATCATTGTATGTGAAAGAATATATAACTCCATCAATATGAAAAAAACCTGTGTAGACACTGGTAAGAGAATGCCAAAGACAAGGCACAGATGGGGAATTAGTCTTTGCAAAGCACTTACCTGGAAAGGAATAGCACCCTCAGTGCATGGATCCTTACAATTCAGCAATAAGAGCAAAAATGACTTTTATTGCATTCGTCTATCTACAGATATACACTCCAATTTACACATGGTAAACATAAATTTGAGACTATGATCTGCATAAGAAAGAATATCCAGTGCTTGTATTTCCTATCCTGGGTTACCTCATCAGTGGGGTATTTCCCAGTTCTATCCATTTTCTTGAAGATTTCATAATTTTTTCTCTAGAGGTAATAGAGTGTCATGGCATATATGAACCGTGGTTTTATTCTCCATTCATCCTCCAGTTGGTTGACTGTGCAATGGTTGATGCAGAAGCTCCTAACTGGTCCAAGAGCCACAGAGACCAAGTGAGACCATTGAGGATAAGTGGCCATTGAGTGCTCAGCGCACTAAAGGCAGCATCTAAATCATCTGCCCAAAGGACCACAGGACATCTAGGAAGAGGAAGTGGAAGGGCTACAAGCGTCTGAGGAGTTCTGTGAGGATGTTGCCTTTTAGACATGGCATGCCCCGGCAGTCATGAGCACACAGTCGCTGTGAAGACCTACACAGGTCTTCACAACATTCCATGAGTAGGGGTGAGGCTCATGAGACCCCTCTCCTCCCTGAGGAGTTTTACCATATTTAATACATTTTATCATATGATGTCAAATATTGTCTTGGCATACAATCCAGTACCCATCATTCCTTTGTGATGAACTGAGCTGAAAATTCTGTCCACACAAAAGCCTACATATCAACGTTTATAGCATTCTTTAGAAAATAAATTTCCAAACTGTGGATGCAAGCATGGTACTCTTCAGTAGGTGAACAGTTAAACCAATAGCAATGTGTCTGGACAATAGGATACCAGGCAGTAAAAAGAAATGAGCTATCAAGGCATGAGAGCCCTATTAGAATTTTAAATGCATGCTGCTGAGTGACAGACATCTGAAAGACTGCCTACTATATGGTTCCAACTATATAATGCTTCATAACCAGCAAAATTATAGAGAGAAAAGAGATAGATAATAATGAAGATGAGAGTTATGAGTTATATGGTATTATAGGCATAATCTTCCCATGGCACTAATGAACTCCCAGTAGCTACGGTTGTTTGATAAAGTCAAGACTGGACCCTTAAACATTCTGTCATAAAGGCTGATGGGACCCAGCCAAGCCCTGCCTAGAAGAGCTAGTGGTGCTAGGGGATGCTGGGGAGAGAAAATGAGTGCTGTAGTCACTGTTAAGTTACTGGCCCAGTGAAGCCTGGTAGGTCACAATGTAAAGATAATAAACAAAACAAAATACATGAGCGTGGGGGTCTTGGTTAGAGAAAGGGGGCTCGTGGAATGGATAGAGAATGAGGCAAGGTGGGAGATGAGTGTGACCAGAATATAGTATATGTATTAAAGGATCAAAGAGTGCATTAATAAAAATTATAGGAAAATCTAAAAGAAGCGTGGGGTAGCAGGGAGAGTCCAGGGGTAGACACATGCTTAGGAGAAGAAAGATAAACATGGTACTTTTTCTACCGTGTTTTACTTTTAGGGTAGCGAACTTCCTGTGTATGGCAGTATGGAAGTGAACTCATGCCATGATGCATTCACAGAAACACATGGTGTGCAAGAGTGTTTTCTGAGGCACCATACTGGTAGTGGTGAGTACTGAGGGTAGGGTGGAGGCTTGGGGAGGAGTGGGTATAAAAACAATCCTCTCTACTGTCCCCTTAAATTTTGTATAAACTTAAATTGGCTTTAAAACTTTTAAACTTTTATCTCCTAACTTTTCAAACATGAGAAACGCTCTGTGCTTGCTGGGGGCAGGTACTCCATTGACAATGGATAACTGCCTGATAAACGTTTATCCCCTTAGTGTTAAAGCTTGCACAAGAGGTCAAAGGGCTGATGGGAATTAGGGATTGAAAATGAAAGCTGAAAAGGAGAGGCAGAGACAGAGGAAGGGCAGAAAACCCTAAGAAAGGATATGGGATCTCTCCACTTTATCTCATTAGCTTGAAATGTGCCAAGGTTTCTGGGATTGAATTCTTACTTGACATCTGATAATAATGAGATCGAGACAATTGGCAGTGCTTCAGTTTTCCCCAGCCATGAGCCATGGGTACATTCTCCTACAACCTGACATCATTAGCAGCCCATTGCTTACCTAGAGCTAGCAAGGACCACTAATAAGCAGATTAGCATATAAAAGGGAACCAGGCACCCTATGAACACTGTACCTTGCCTTGCCCTGTTATGTCTGCAGTCTGCAAAAGATTTCACAACCTCTGGTTCTTATGATTAAAATTTGAATTCTGTAGTTTAAGCTAAACCAGGTTTTGCCTATAGTTAATTTAAAATGTCAGTCACAAGATAAAAGCAAGCTACGTACTTTTTAACTGCACTTTGTTAAAAGGTGAGATTTCTAAACTACATTTCTTTGAAACTATTTGGTTCTCCACAAATCTTGGTTTCAAATTATACTGAATTCTGCCTTTTGTTAGAATAGCAATCTATCTGAGACGGTATCTGTGGTGGCTTGAAGGTTTGGCCCCCATATTCATGTGTTTGAATGCTTGCCCCTTAAGCAGTGGCACTATTAAGAGGCACGGCCTTATTAGAATAGCCTTGTTGGGGTATGTCACTGTGGAGATAGGCTTTGAGGTCTCCTATCCTCAAGCTCTGCCAGCCCAGTATGGAATCCAGTCTCCTCCTGGGTGCCTTTGAATGAAGATGTAGAACTCTTGGCTCCTTCAGCACCATGTCTGCCTGGATGCTGCCATGCTTCTCACCCCGATGATAATGGACTGAACCTCTGAAACTGTAAGCCAGCCCCAATTAAATATTTCCCTTATGATCGTTGTCTTGGTCATGGTGTCTCTTCACAGCAATAAAACCATGACTAAGACAGTATCTCTGGGAACATAGAACTTGCATTTTTTAAATCCCCATACATTCTTTGGCATTTCCAATTTTAAGGAGCAATGTCCAGATTTCCTTTTCTTTTAATTTGGCAAGCACATTTTATACAAAAGGGACTTGGCTGAAGGTCTATAAATCATTCAGTGAATCGCTTTAGAAAACAGGTTTAAAGTAGTTTCTGGCACCAGAGACAACTATAATATATGCCAGGAGTTTGGCATTTCGAGCTGGGTAAGGTATAATACTTGGCTTCAAGGTGTTAGTGAACGTTGGAAAAGGGTTGTATATATAGAACATTCTACTAGTGGCAGTTTTATGATGGGAATTCCTGTGGACAAGCACTAAAGTTTGTTGAAGATTCTGAGAAGGTACACATTACCCAGGACCAGAAAGACCTTCACAAGGAATGTACCCTCCAGTGACAAACATGAGAATTTCAATACAGAAATAAGAGTCTTGGACAAAGGAGATCATTGTATTTTCCATCCTGGAACTATCCACAGGACTACCAGCCAAGGGACTGGCACCACCTATAATGAGCTGGGACCTCCATGATCAGTTCCTGGTTAAGATGACCTATGGGCTGATATTGCTTGCCTACCACCTGATCTTATGCAGGCATTTTCTTATGTAAGGCTCCCTCCTCTCCAGTGATTTTAGCTTGTGTCAAGTTGACATAAAACTATCCACCACACAATTTTATACTAAGAAGCCAAGGCATTATTCTTTAAAAATGGGTAGACTGAAGTATGAGGGCCAGCATGAGCACAAGGTTAGCATGAGCTATACAGTTAAGTTTTAGGCAAGCCTGGCCTACATAGCAACAATGTGTCTCAGAAAACAAACAAGGCTGGTAAAATAGCTTAGCAGGAAAAATGTTGTTACCGTAAGCCTGGTGTCCTGAGTTGGATCCTCAGGACCAACTGGCAAAAGAGGAGAACCAACTCTCAAAGTTGCCCTCTAACCTCCATATCCATGCCATGGTTCATACACAGACACCCAACACAACACACACACACACACACACTAAATGGATGCCAACAGATTTCTAATAGATGAAGGTTGCTGATGTACATTGGCGATGGCAACTTCAATGCTCCCGTTTGACTAATCTTTAGGCAAGTATCTTTAATAGAACTCCCTGAACTCTTATTCTGTAGAGCATTTATGTAAGCAGCTTACAATGATAATTTCTTTCTCTGACCTTTGAGATATAAACCTTTCTTATCAGTTTTATGGCCTAGCAATTTAAAAAGGAGGGAGGGATATCCAAACACTCATGAATACTGCTGAGATATGAACACCATGAAAGAGAGAGCCCTTGCCTCACCATCTATTGGTAGTACAGAACTTCCATTACTGGTACTATCACACAACCAGTAAACAAGGATGGGTTATATTACACTGCCCATCAAAATACTGACTACTTTTCTACAAGCTTAATCCAAGGCTTCAGAGAGCTCCTCACCTTTGTCTTTTACAAAATTTTACAAAAAAAATCACCACCCAGTTAATACAAGAGACAGTTTTATGGAAAACAAGATGAGTTAGCAATTGAATGCAAGGGATAAGAATGCTGTCTAGGATGACGGTGCAATGAAACACACAAAGGGAGACAAACAGGAGACTGCTCCACGGCCAATTAATTAGGGAATGAGAGATAGGGGAGCAAAGGTCACTCGGGGATGGCATACACACATATGGGAGCACATCCATGTGACACACTTGTAACAGCCCGGTGGATTTGCAGCTGCAACCTTCAGCTGTATGGAAGAAGGTTCAAGAGGGGCAACAGAGACCTCAGAGGAAAAATGGTGAGAAAGAATTATATAAAATCAAGTAGACATGAATGATGGTGAATTACAAGACCACTGATAAGGCCATTTAATAATACCTAAAACATCAGCTCTTGAGTGTCAGACAGAAATTGCAGAAACATACTAATGGCTAGAGAGCAAAGATCAGAGGAAGGAGGAGGAAGAGAATCCTGCATCTCCCTAGACACCTTCCCGCTACAGCGAACACTGCAACATCTCTGGAGTTGGCCACCAATAAATACTTTAATTTTCCTCATTCCAAATCATCAGCAAAATGCACAAGGCTCATGGGAAAGTGTGTGGGGGGAAGTAAAAGCCCAGAATCGAAGGAACTATCCTAGCCTCAGCTCCTGGACAAAGATAAGAGATTCAAATGGAAGCCCAATGTTGGGCATTATTTACCCTATATTTGTTCTAATTTTTCTTCTTGTTTCTGGTGAACATGTTTTCTATGTTGTCAGTGACAACGAGATAAATCTCAAATGCCCTATCCTTCTGTTAGATAGTAAAGATCAAAAGTCTAGGTTGTATAATGTATAAAGTATAATTCCCTACCGCCATCATGAAATTATAGTTCAACAAAATGATCAATAATCTCCTGGAGCTCACATCCAGTATGAGGGCATGTTAGAATCAAAAACTACCTGGAAGAAGGAACTATGGGCACGCTATTATCTCAAGTAATTGAACTGAAGTAGGAAGACCTGCTCACTGTGGGTGGCACCATCCCTTAGGCATGATCTATGGGCATGCTAGTAGGATAATATCTCAATTAACTGACCTGAAGTGGGAAGACCTGCTCACTGTGGGTGGCACCATCCCTTAGGCATGATCTATGGGCATGCTAGTAGGATAATATCTCAATTAACTGACCTGAAGTGGGAAGACCTGCTTACTGTGGGTGGCACCATCCCTTAGGCATGATCTATGGGCAGGTAGGATATTATCTTAATTAACTGACCTGAAGTGGGAAGACCTGCTCACTGTGGGTAGCACCATCCCTTAGGCATGATCTATGAGCTAGTAGGATATTATATCAATTAACTGACCTGAAGTGGGAAGACCTGCTCACTGTGGGTGGCACCATCCCTTAGGCATGATCTATGGGCAGGTAGGATATTATCTTAATTAACTGACCTGAAGTGGGAAGACCTGCTCACTGTGGGTAGCACCATCCCTTAGGCATGAGTTCACAACCATATAAAGTAGAGGATGCAAGCTGAACACAAATATACATGTGTTCATTTTCTCTGCTCTTGACTGTGGATGAGACTTCAAGTTCCTTCTGTGGTAATCCCAACATTGATGGGATGTAACTGGAACCTGTGAGCTAAGATAAACCCATTCTCCTGAGTTGTTATTGTTAGGGTATTTTTATCATAGCAACAGGAAAGAAAGTATGACATCTAGTGTTAAATATGATATTTTTTTTCTTAACAAAAAGCCTTTGGCTGTGAGGTCCTATAATAGTCCAGGCAATGGGCAATGTAAGTTGTTTTTTTTCCTAAATATTCCATCAATAATATTTATAAAATGTTTACATATATGGGATAACCATTACTGGCAGTGTGTTTGGAAAAGAGACAGCAAATAGCTAACTGTGATATGGAAATAATTAGCCCCAGAGCCAAAGTCAGGCATACAAATAAGAAACTCCAGATCAAATACTCAAAAACCTAAATCAATAGTTCATAACTGCACCCAAAACTTAAATGCATGGAATGATGGTAACAGACACACTGGTCCAATTTCAGCATCATTTCATCGATTATCCTGTGTGGAGATAGCTAAGGTCAACGCTAAATAGAGTTACTGGAAACTTAGTCGTGTAGTTCTGAATTTCTGAGCTGATGGGACCCATATGGAAAATTAATGACAGTCTCTGGAAGCAAAGAGAGGAAGCCTTGTTAATTTGTGGGACAGGGCAGGTGACATCCTACAGAGGCCTCTCATTCTACTTCCAGGGGACAGCAGGAGGATGGCTGTAACGGTCAGATGCTAAGAAAGCATGCCTCTTTCCACTGGATACTGTGACGCTCGGGCGTGAGCCATGTAATGGGTACATCAATTTGTGGTTTTGAGTCAGTCTCCAAACAGCTTATTTTCAGATGATCTCATACATTTCTATCCCTGGCTCTGTTCAGTTCAGTGTCATTACCAGTTAACTTGATGCATGCAGACAGAATACCCATCTTGTTGAGAAGCAAACTCTGACTGAAGTTCTATTTACTGCCGGTAGTGTGAGAGTAGAAATCATGGCTGGAAATTCAGGCAATAGTTCATGCCAAAGGAACATCCAAGGTCAGCATTCATGTATATTCTACTAGTTTGCATTCTGAAGAAAGTAACATCTAGTCTTTTCTTCCTAGGTGGTAAGGAAGTCTGAGCAAAACACGCACAGAGTGGGCCAAGGGGAGGGTTGAGTGGGTAAAAATGCCTGTCTTCAATCATGAATTCCATAATTTGAATCTTCCATGAGGAAAGGGGAAAACTGATCCCTACAAATTGTTCTCTGACTTCTATATGCTTACCGTGATGCATATGTCAACTCTACCCTTCCACCCACAAATAAACAAATCTAATTTCAAAATCTAAAAGCACAGAGAAAATCTTGGGGAGTAGTTCTCAAGTTGAACTCTAGGATACACAATAATTCTAGATACATCTATTTTATCCAGTTGATAAAAGGGGATGAAAAACCCAAGGATTTTGTTATGTTTTACATACATTATTTCAAGCATATTGTGGCTATCAGGTAAGTCTACAGACTGTCTCATATCCAAGGGTCATAGTGGGATTCCTCTGCCACAACTTCATTATATCTCAGCTTCTTATTTTGCCCAATATGTGGTCCTTGCTCTGCGCATCTGTAGTTTCCTCTTGGGAATATGCCATTAACCCAGTTAACTTCCTGTATGTAAAACTCAGTCTCGGGCTGTAAATCTCAGGGAGCCCCAACCTACAAACAAAAGTAGTGACCCCCCAACTCTCTTAAACAGCACATTTCTGTAGGTGCACTGATGTGTTCAGAAAGAAGCGGGGTATGTGCTACAAACTGCACTGCAACCGGGCAAGAAAGAGAAATATTTTGTTAAAATTCTTTCTCTGCATGTGACATTGTATGAAACAATGCTTCATAGATCCCATAGTCATGTATTTGTCCAATATAAGCAGCAGCTCCCAGTAAAGTAGGAAGAACAAAACAAATAAGCTTTGTGTGCACCATTATTTATTAGTCAGTATGTTGTCAACTAAGCTGTGGTAGCTATTGTACAACTTGCATAGTAATAAGATAAATCAAAGAGTAATAACTTCATGCCAGGGTCTCAGAAGAAAGTTTTCAGAAAGAAACCAACTACCACTTAAGTTTACATTCAATAACTGTCAATCTGGTGTGGTTGTTTGAGTGAGAATGGCTCTCATAGAATCATGTATTTGAATGCTTAATCCCCATTTGGTGGAATTGTTTGGGAAGGATTAGGAGGTGTGACCTTGTTGAAGGAAATTTATCACTGGAGGTGGGATTTGAGGTTTCAAAGGCATACATCATTCTCAGTTAATGCGCTCTCTCTCTCTCTCTCTCTCTCTCTCTCTCTCTCTCTTCTTCCCTTCCTCCCTCCCTTTCTTTCTCTCTCTCTGCCACATGTTTTTAGCCTTAACATGTGAACTCTCAGCTACTGCTCCAGTGTTTCCCTTTGACTCTATTAATGGAATACCCTATTCCTCACATGTGAACCCTCCACTGTCATAGTCTCTTTGTATGTTTCCCTATGTCCAGTCTTGAAACCTGATGGTCAGCCATGCTCGAAATAATACCAACAGCTTCTTCTCCCATTTTATTACAGGCCCTTTCCTACAAATCCACAATCACGTTCTACCCGTCTCTACCTAATTTGGATTTTGCTGTTCATTAAACATGGTAAGAACACTTATACCACAGGGCCTTTCAGCTTCTTATTTCTTCTACCTGGGGATACTCTTCTTTCAGGCATCTATATCTCTCTTTGTCTTTAGGTGCTCTGCTGAAATGCCAGTGCCTCAGAAAATCTCCCTGTGGTTGATTACCTTGAGGAAAGGAGCTACCAGCCACTGCCCTGCTTTCCTTTCCTTTATAGTACATTCTGCTGAGCTATACTATTTATTCCTCCTCTATAATGGCGAGCACTTTTACTCACTCTGCCATTGGCTGACACAGTGCTGCTGAAAGGATGAAAAGCAGTCCATAAATGTAAGTTAGATGCATGAACGGGTGATTTATCTGGAGCTGAAGATATAAAACTTGGTTGGGTTGTTTTCAACAAACCAAAGGGCAGTAAATTAAGATAACATCAGTTGAATGTGGAAAGGACTTTGGAATGCTTCCTGAACACTTAACATAGGAACCTCATTCTATAAAATACATTTTATATGGCAACATCAAAACCACTGTATAGAAGACACAGAAAGCACAGTAATTAGATGAGTATTCAGAATGCTGGCCTCCTACACAAATCCCTTATGGTTTCTACACATCAGTTGCTTTCTATCTGAGACGAGGTTAAGGATCCTACCTGCTACACAGGAAAGACAGAAGAGTTAAATTTCACAATATGTATGGAAGAGTACAGAAATCTCCTGGCTCAATATAATAAGGTTCAGTGAACCTTAAACTACTAGCATGCACACTACCACTTCATTTTAAACATAAATGATCAATACAGTCAAAGATAAAGGAAAGTGAGCAAAGAACTCTGGGAAAATGTCAATTTGTGGCCAGGAAACAAATGTTTGGGAAAGGATGGATCATGGCTTGCAGCGGACAAGCTGGAGCCATTTAGCTCCCTGACAGGTTTCAAATTGAAACGCCTTCCTCCATCAAATGAGTGCTAATCTCCCCTGAACAGCTCTATTGTCAACGTGTTAAATGAGGGGGAAATTAAATTCCAGATAGCGCAGTTCATAGAAAGAAATGTATCTTTTAGAAAAATCTTGAAACAAAATAGACTTGCACAATTGGTTAATGCTCATATTCTATGGAACTTTGGAAATGTACCAAGAAAACATATCAGAGAAAAAAATCAAGTCTAATGCAATTTCTGGACTTTTATTGTATTTGATTCCATTTGAGAAAGAGTTAGTTCAGCTGATACAGAAATTGAAGCCTGAAGATCAGCCGTTACCACAGTCACATGCTTTGACCTTAAGAGTTTCTTTTCGCATTTCTTCTACTAATATAGATTATATCCTCCATTCACATTTTGTGATGCTCTATAGGAAAACAGGTGCTTAGTCTTTCCATAGCTTACCCAGTCCTTAAAACAGACAGAAAAAAAAGCAATTCCCAGAATATTTCTATTTTGTTCTGTTTCATTTTTCAAACAACATTTTCTTACAGTAATAATGAGATAGGAGGGTAGGGCAGAGAGCAAAGTTTTCAAAAGCCCCGAAGGAAGCCTTATAAAATTAGTATAGGGGGAAAAGTTGGGAAAGAAGAAAACCAGAAATGTCTCAGCAGAGGGACTGGAGTCAGCTGGTGCCCACTGGAGCTCCAAAGAGTAACTTATGTTCATTAGAACATAAAACAAGTATGCCCTTGGTGGAAACTTAAGATGCTATTGAGATATGAAGTACATGAAGTCATAGGTATACTCAGAGGGAAGACACATTGAAAAGCCAGTGCTACAAAACTAGGCCAGAAAGACTGTTCAGTTCAGTTGGCATAGTGAGACTAATGAGTTAAACACTTCTATGCTCCAGCCTGCTTCCCACACCCCAGTGCCGTACCACCTGCTGACAGAGAGTCTGCTTCTGCCACAATGATGTGTTTCTTCTGTTCAAGAACTTGCTCTGGGCCCAAGAACACAGAACCTCTCTGGATGTGCCTTCTGACCCTGCAATGCTGCTATCATATTGAGTGGTCTATACTGTGCTGTGAGACGCCCTGGTCTCATCTGTCAATGCCCCGTAACAGTATGTAGCTGTCGGAAGCATAGATGCATGATGATTGACTTGCTCTGCCAGTGTTTCATACTGATTTCAACAAAGTCAAGCATGGCAAGTTAGAACAATGAACACTCCGGGGATTTGTCTTCTCCCCTTTTAAACATGCCTTAGACTTAATGACTTCCATATCTGATTTGACTCAAGGTCATGATATGCTTTACTTACTCCAAGAGATGCTTGGTTATGCCATGACATGGGTGACCAAGAATTTGAAACTAGACAGCCCAAAGACCTAGGGCTACTACTTTTAAATAAATAGATGGATGGGTGGGTGGGTGGATGGATGGATAGATGGATGGATGGATTGATGGATAGATAGATAGATCGATGGATAGATAGATAGATAGATAGATAGATAGATAGATAGATAGATAGTAGATAGATGATAGATAGATAGATAGATAGATAGATAGATAGATAGATAGATAGAAGTTAAAATGTGACAAGAAAATGACTAATGACATTCTGCTATACTCATAGATCAGTGCCTTACTCAGCCATCACCAGAGAAGCTTCCTTCTGAAGCAGCTAGGGACAAAGAGAAAGGCTCACAAGCAGACATTATCCAGAATATGAGAAACCTTGGAATATTCAGCTCTAAATGTGATGTCCTCATCAACACTCGGGGATCAGGAACCCTACAACAGGGGAGGCAGAAAATATCAGAGCCAGAGTGGATAGAGGACACCAAGAAAACAAAGCCCACTGTATGGACACAATAGAAGCTCATAGGAACACAGAGAGGAGAGAGATCGGGGGCACCATGCACACAGTCTGCCCAGGTCTGCACCAGGCTCTTTACATATGCATTATGGCATCCGGGTCAGTGTTCTGTAATGGGATTCCTGAGTGTGAGAATGAGCTGGTCTCTGTTTCTGGTGCCCTCTCTTGGGCTCTTTTCCAACTTCTAGTATGTCTTGTCGAATTCTGATGTGTTGATATTTCTTTTACCATACTTTATGTTATTATTATTCCTTATAAGCATGTCTATTTTCTAATGAGAGATAGAAAGTGGGTAGATCTGGATGGGAAAGGAGGGGAGGGGAGAGGAACTGAAGAAGTAGAAAGAGAAGAGACTATAAACTGTGTATATTATATGAGAAAAATATTTTCTTTTTTTTCTCTACCCTCTACAAGAAAAAAATATTTTCAATAAAAGAGACAAAATTAAAGAAAAACAATAGTAGCAATTTCCATGTCAAGTGTGGTGGTGGCAAATGCCAGCAAATCAAATATGATTTAGATATGAAGCCCTTCACCACAAAGGTCATTGTGCAGAAGCTTGGACCCCAATTGTCAGTGCTATTAGGAGGTAGCCATACCAGGATTACCTAGATTAGTCATCCAGTGAATTCATAGATGAATAGACATGATGGAAAGAAAGTTTTTGTTGGCATGTCTTTGATAAATACATTTTGTCTCTAGATCCTTCTCACCTCTGGCTTTCTGCTTTCTGACTTCCATAACATAAATGGCTCTGATCCAGCTCACTCTCTCTGACACAGTGAGCTGCCTCAGCACAAGTTCAGAGGCAGTGGGTCAGCTAACTACAGACCAAACACTCTGAACCCGGGATCAAAATAAATCCTCCCAGCATAAGATGTTTTCTTGGCCATTTTGTCACAAGGTTTAGCAACCAAAGCTAATCAAGCTACCAGGGTAACATCATCAGAGATGTCATGTGAGATCATGTCATCATCAGATGAGTCCTAAGGTAATGGGCCAGACTTTAAAAATTGTTAGTAGGAATATAAATTATTGAAATATGACAATTCTTCAAAAATTGAAGTATAATTGCTGTGTGACCCAGACATACTACCTCTGAGCACACCTAACCTGACGAAGTCTAGGTTGACTACCATACAGACACACACAAAGAAAGACACACACACACACACACACACACACACACACACACACACACACACACACACACTCCCCAAACAAGAAAAAGAAAAGATAGTGGGTCAGGAAAGATATTTTCCTTCTGTCTTTCCATAACTCATAATTCTGATCAAACTGAATAAAGCAACACAGAAAGTCAGATTAGAATATATATTTACTGGACCTGAGGCCAGTCTCATCCAAGTCACTGGGTGCATGCCTAAGAAACTGTAACAGTCCAGAGGACACTGGGTAGATGTGACAGATTCAGGAAAGGTGGTTCCCTAGATTGGACCTTGGAACAGAACGCCTATGGATTTAATTAATCACGACCAAGCACTGGTCTTTGAGAAATATATTATAGCAATTAGTGTAAAGCTGGGACTGCCTGTCTTGTTTTTAAACTTTATGAATCTCATACAATTCTGGAATAAAAAGTTCATAAAGTTTGCAGGAGGGTTGACAGAATTGAAAAGTCCTGAATTGATAAAGTAACCCAGGCCCGAGAAAATGAATACTGTGTGCCTCCATGCAAAGATGCTGTTTGCTTTCATTTTTTTTTTTCTAAGCATACAGGTACTGGAGGGGTGAAAGGTTCCGTGGTGGCATAGGACTTGAGAAGAGCAACAGAATACATACCCTGTGGACTTGGGAAGCTTAGTGATGGGGACTGAAGGGTGCAGGCATAGAGTGGGAGAAGGAGAATGAAGGTCAGAGGTGGGTGGTAGGGAGAGCCAATCAGAGCAACGTTGCATGAACATTCCATAAGGAAGCCTACTAGTTTGAGTGTTAATTTAAAAGTAAAGAAACAAAATGTTCAATTTCAGACAGGCTATGTCAGAGGATGCATCTAGGAGCCTGAACTCAGAGCAGTGGAAGAGAAATTGTAATTATCTGGTCAGATAATCACATGTGAGCACGGTGCTGACATGTTTCACGGGTATAGATATCTTATCAGCCCAGCACACCATTGTGCACAAGTGTAATAAAAGCAACTTGAGTGAGTGTAGTTCTCCTTCCCACCATCCTGTCACGACACACTTGCCCCCATATCTGAGGGTTCATGTTCTGAGAATTCAAAATATCAAAACCTTTCCAAGCCGCAGTCGTTAAACGGTTCCCCGTAGAGGAAGACGCTCTCAGCATTGGACTCCCCAGATCGATCTGAAATGTGAGCTGGTACAAAGGTCTTTCTTAGCGTTACCCTGCGTAGAATTCATTACACTAATTATCTATATAGTGTTTTGCACTGTGTTTGGCACCAAATTGACTAATGATCTAAAGCATATGGGAAAGAGATGCCCAGATCTTATGAAAATAGAAGTTAAAGTATTGCTCTATGGGTTTTAGTGAGGAATGCAGGGGCCCTGAGACCATCAGTGTCCTCCAGTCTGTTCTTCAAGGGGAAAAAGTGAATTGGACAGTGGTGGGCTATATAGCTTGCCTGATGTCAGACTATCCCCTGAACCTGATTCACGGACTTGCAGACTGATGTGCTGACAGGCAGTGAAGCTTTTAAACAATGCAGCCTCACCTCACGACGCCCACATTTGTAGATTTGCACAGCGCTATTGTGCTGTCAGGTTCAGCCTCGGGGGCTTTACATACAAGATTACACTTAGCCCCCGCCCCCGCACTCTATGAGGCTTCAATTATATTCTCATTTTAGAGAGGAGAGATCTGATCATCAGAAAAATTAAATTACTTTGCCAAGGTTGCAACTGAGATTCAAACACAAACATTCCTGGCAGTCTCTCGTAACTCGCTTACCAAGAAAATTCCATTAGTGCAGACGCCTAAATGCTCTAATTAGACTGTGGGCCTGATATTGTTAGTGCGAACCAATATACTGAGGAAGCATGCATGATGCATTGTAGGCATCCCCACAGCATCCATTACCCCGAGATGGTGCATATACAGGCTTCTTAACAGCGACTGCCTTTTTTTTCATTTGGTCCAAACTGACTTCACTTGCTTGTATTTTAGACTCTTGTGAATTACCACAGCAAGTCAAGATCCCTACGTTTCTTCCTTCAGGGCTATGGTAATCGCTTCTGCCTCCCCTGAAGATCTGCTTACCTGACATCTCAGATTCATCCATATAGGATAAGCTATCACCCACACTGGCCATGAGACAGTACTTACCACAGGGTCAAAATGTAATGTCTGGCCAATAGGAAAATTGTAACTGTACATGGGCCAAGGTTGTAAAAGGAAGCTGCATGTGAGCTGCTACAATGCTAACTGACGTCAGTGAGTGTGGGGATTTAGAATGTTACAGGTTCAAAGCCAAACCTACCTGGCCATCTTAGTCTTTTTAATGGACAATCTTCTACCATCCCCTTGTATGTGACCGAAGACCCTGGTGAGGGGGACTCTAAACTGCCCCATGGGACTCCATGGGACAACTCCACTAAAACCCACCTTTACTCTCTGATGTCTTTCCCACTGGCCTCCCCTCACTTACCTTAAATATCAAAACTACTCCCTTGTGTGTCCCTGTTCTGTCATTAACTCTGTTGTCAACTTCATCCTTCTTCATAAATTCAACTCAAAATTCTAAAACTCTTCATGGCTATCTTGACTCATACCTGTTGATATTCCTTAAATAACACTTTTGATTCTTTGGATCTGCAGTCCTTCTGCAGTCTACCCTATAACTTAGATTGTCTCAGACTGTTCTTCAACATACACGGGCTTACGTGACAATGCCTTCCTGATACAGAGTCCGAATGCCGGCCTCTGCTGCAGAGACCCACGACATCCATCATCCCCTCCCACATCTCCTCCTTCTCTTTCCTTTCCTATAGAATCACATCTGTATCCCATTCCTCTGTATGCTGGTGTGTGTGTGTGTGTGTGTGTGTGTGTGTGTGTGTGTGTTTGTGTGTGTGTGTGTTAGAACATGGGCCTGCTACTTTTAGAGACTGGCCCCTCTAAGATATCACATCTGTGGCCTGCAGAAATCAGGCCACACATCCCTGCCAATTTTTTCTTGGGATAAGGGACTGATAAGCCCTGATGTGATGGCACAGATCTCAGTGGGAGAAGCAGACTGCAAGAGTCACAATAGTTTCTGCCTTCCAGGAACTTCTCTGGAAGCCAGCTCCTCCTGCCTTGCTCTCCGCGGGAGTCATTTTCCCTAAAGCTCTCATGTCTAAAGTTCTCCTGCACCAAGCCCAGCCATGCTGCCTCAGATACGATGCTCCACTCTCACACTCTCTCACTTCAAGTCCACTCACCTCCCCTTGAGCATAAGGTTCTCTCTCCGATAAGGCTCACTCCTTCCTTCCTTCCTTCCTTCCTTCCTCCCTCCCTCCCTCCCTTCCTTCCTTCCTCCCTTCCTTCCTTCCTTCCCTCTCCCCAAAATTAAAAAAAAAAGTATTTATTTACAGTCCAAATGTTGCCACTTCCAGTTCCCCTCCCAGAGTTCTTCACCCCTCCCCCTCCCCTTCGCTTTTGAGAGGCTGCTCTCCCATCCCCCTTCCCAGGAGCATCAAGTCTCTGCAGGATTAGGCACATCCTCTCCCACTGAGGCGGGACAAGGCAGCCCTCTGCTAGTGTGTAGGGCTCCTTTCTTAGAGGTAACCTTCAACCAGCACTTTCCCCACTCCTGCCACTCTCACGTGTACAGTTTCTTGAAAATGTGGACTCCCTGGACCTTGTCCCTCTCCCTGTACATGCTCATGGTTTGCCATTTTGAACGTTTTCTCACAGAAACACACCGATGTTGAAATGAGACCCTTTCAGACAGTGCCTTGCTTCACTCTCCTTTAATCCAAAACTCTGTGATTCTCTTCCGATTGTCTTACCAATCCAAACTGCCTCCAGTCTCTGGGTTGAGCTTTGAGTCCAAACCTTTCCCACCACCTTGGGTCTTCTGCTCCCTTTCAACATCAATTTCTTTAACATGCTTGTTACTGCTCAGATGTGACAGTCCCTCCCCCAACACACACACACATACACACAACACATAGGACCCTGAGTCCGGGGTCTGTATCTCCAGAAAGCTTTTCTCATTTTCCCCAGTGGGGTTTTTGGAGAATAATTAAAGGTTCTATTTGTTTACTTAATAAAAAAGTGTAGAATTAGCTGTTATCAAAAGTGAAGTGTAAGAAACCTGGGTAGGATTCAGATAGAATTTTGACCTCACTCAAATTATTATGTGTATCAAACTGTAAGTCCAGTTAAGTCTCTTTTGTAGCTAGAACTACAACTGTGTCGAAAGCTGTTTCTCCTTTCAAAGACTGTGTAATTACCTCTGTGCTGTACTAGTGAACTGAATCATTTGAATATGCCATTTGGTTGGCAGTAATAATTTTCTGTTGTCATTATAAGAGATTCGGTTTAAGTTTTTCCTTATATTCTCTCTTCCTATCTTGAAAATCATCACTTTTACCCTGAGAACTAATGAATCATAAGCAGTGAAGACACAATGTTTTAAGTAATAATTAAATTTATCAACAAGTGCCGGAGGGCGAGCTGTAGAGCATTTTTATACCCTGTGCTTGTATATTAATTAGAGCTCGGTCCACGGGAGAGAAGGAGCTTAAGGAAGAGAGATTTCTGAAAGCATCTGAAAGAGTAAAGTAGGCTTTCTGTCTGTTGGAAGAAGCAGAACAATAAGGTGCACTGGATTGCCAGGGAGCCCTGAGTTGAAGATGGCAGCAGGGCTTTGTTACCCAGCAAGCATCCAAGGTTTGTAATCATATTAGATTACCATCTAGACACACGCATGGGCAACAATTATATAGCGGTGGCAAACAGACCACGGTGCCTGGATAAATCACTCAGTTCTGCTATCAAGAAAGAAAACTATCATTTTAAATGCAGTATTACTGCCACTGCTCAGCTGACACTTTGTTACCAATAAATGAATGCTTCCGGGTGGATTCAGTTTGTTTGTTTATCTGGAATGCAGATCAGGGAACATTTTCTGGGGCCCTTTCTATCTATATGTGTTTCAGGAAGTTCGTTTAATTAAGACTTCTGAAATGATGTCTTTTGGCGTGCACTTCGCATATGAACTTGAACTGGCCTTCACTCTCGTTCAGCCTGAGCGCTGTCAGCCATTCTGCAGATCTGTAGTCAGTCTCTAGGTAGACTTTTTGCAAGGCAAAAGAACCAGTCAGTAAATCCTTAGCCTCAAAAGCTAAGCTTCTTCTGTACCCACGTTTTACAAGCCTCACCGCCATTTGTTATAAGCACAAGGGCTGACTTTGCAGTTTTTCCTCCCAATTGATTTTCCTTTCAAACTCAGATCTTTAATATAACTCCTTTCTGTTCCCCTTTAAGAGTTCACTCATTCCCTTGGCTTCCAGAGATACCGCTGAATTTATCTGTCCCGTGCTTATGCCAAGTTACTGTTCCCAATTTAAGAAGTTTCCTCAGATAAAAGTTTTATTATTTAAGATAGGATGAGTCAAGAAAGCCCTTGCCAGGAAATGTCATCTTCCTGGAAAAACTCAAACCACAATGACCTCCAGCAACAATGGACTGATAGGGGTGTGGAGGAGATAAAACAGTTACAGATAAGCCTCAAAATTCCTGTCAGCCAAAACCTTCAGCTGTACCCTACTCCCAGCTAAGTTCTCCATAGAAGCTGCAAAGAATGACTTGAGACGCATTATCTCTTATTGGTTTTTTTTTTTTTTTTTCGGAGCTGGGGACCGAACCCAGGGCCTTGCGCTTGCTAGGCAAGCGCTCTACCACTGAGCTAAATCCCCAGCCCCTCTTATTGGTGTTTGATAACTGGAAGCCTTTAGTGTTTTAATAATCGGAAGCTGTTAGTTTGGAACCCAGGAAAGGGGAGGTGTGGAACGCTGCTGTTCTCTGTGAGTAGTTTCTGAAACTCAGTTCAATTCAGCTGTAGCCAGACCTTCTCCTACACGTCCCGCTCCTCTGTCAGTGGGTTAAATTGGACTTTGTACTAATCTGTCCCTTACACCCTTATTTATATCAGAAAACAGAGTTCACAATGGATTCTTAACAAAAAGGAAGAAATTCAGAGACTCAGGGAATGACTTCTGTTCTTCGGTTCACATTTTCCTGCCAAAGAAAAGAGATGGAGGGACAGAGCAGGAGGCCCACAGAGACGTAAGGTACTGATGTCTGTGCCAAAGGATGCTCACCGAAGCAGACAGCAGACCAGAGAGTCTAAAAAGGAGTCTCCTCACAGAATTTCTCAGAGGCTCCATGAGCAACCTACCAGGAAAAGGCTCCTTACTCACTACCATCTGCAGATCCCAGAAACCCTGACAACCAACTAAAAGATCTTCCTTGAGGATTTCCATTTGATAAAGCTCGTTCCTGTTCGGTCTTAAGGAAGCAGAGTTTGGAAGCCACTCTCCCAGGAATACTTTGCTGCCCTCCCTCCCCAGCACCATTTCCCCTAATGTTAAGCACTGGCCTCTTCTACAATTCAGGTCCACTGTGGGCCAATTGATACTGGGCTTGACCAAGCTTTGGTTTTACTAAGTCCCTTCTTTCTAGTGACACCCATGTCTCTTTTCTTGAGTACTGGTCTTCCCTTACCCCATTTTATTGCACCTAACTATTGGTTCCCACAAGTAAGAGGCATCTTAACTCGAACCTTAATACATGTAGCACCTACAATATCAATTTAGTTACGATGTCTAAACATCAATCATGGTGTAGAAACTGATCTAAAATAGTGATCAGAATATAAAAAATGTCCAGTAAGTACTGTTTGGTGACACAGATTAACAATTAGCTGTGCCTTCAAGGATACACAAGGAATATAAACCCTCACATAATTCATAGGTTGACTCAAACTACAACTTCAGAAACAGACCTCCTTATAATATAATCAATGAATCACCTCATCGTCACATTCCAGGATCATGGTCCTTGGTGCGACATCCTACAACAGTATAGGAGCTGAAGGGATGGGTGGGCCTTTCCAGATAACTCTACTGATGACCAGGAAAACACGTGAACCATTTCACAAAGCAAGCTCCATCAAGAAATTTGTGGAGGTTCCTGGTGTTTCTGTGTCAACCTGTAGATCTCATTTTAGATAAAGCTGAGACTACAGAGGTGCGTAAACCAAGAGCACACACATCACAGCACCCAGCTTCGCCATTTCTCTTCACCTTTCCCATTTCCTTGGCTCATAGGAATTTTCACCAGGAGCTTCCCTGTTACCTGCACTCCCATCTTCCCTTCTCCAGCTCTAGTTTTGGATGGGAGGACCAATGACTCTACTCATCAACACACGGAAGAACAGACACCAAAGAGACTCACCAAGTGCCCCTTAGGTACTGGTAACTTACACGCTTCCCGGAGTTTCTCCTTGTCATAGTGGAGTCCTTCATAGTCTTGTAAACTGATTTTGTTCACGCGGATCCTCAGGCGATCTGGGACAGACTGGGGACTGCAAGACAAGAACCGAGTGGTCAGATATAGTGATGGAGTGGAACTGGAAAGTGAGAAAGGGTCCTGGAGAGACTAGGGGTGATCGAATCTCCTGTGGGTTAAAAGGTCTGTTTACAAACCAGAAAAACCATGAAAGTTATCTAAAGAGTCCTTTCCCAGAAACTTAATATAACTGCACTTTAGGTAAGAACATGGGACTAGGAATATTTGCTATTAGTTTGCCAAAACTTCAAATAAGATCATGCATGTTGTTGTATAATAAATAATAACAAATAATGAGAACATGTTAGTGGTCCAAAATAGTAGTAAATATGTCTATAGTAGTCAACGCTGAAAAAAATGTACTTACTAGGCACAAAACTAGGCATCTAGAGTACACAAGACCAAGGTTGAGATTTCCCATCCTGTTGAGGAGTCTTTGAAAGCACCACTCAGTTAAGGGATGATATAAGTTGAAGCTGCCTGTGAGGTGCCTTGTAAAGAAGCACACAGTCATGCTGAAAGAACTCTTTCAGGCTGGCCCAGAAGGTGTTTTAATTACTTAATCAGGAAACCACATTCACTGAGGCACCATGTTTGCCTGCCTGGATTCTGTGTCTTAAGTTACATCTTCAAGTGGTATAATCCTAGGCCTGAGTTGAATGAAAACAAACTAAATGGTTATCACCTCCTCTATGGAGCAATGTATTCCTTTTGGTCCATGAGAATAATTTAGTTTCATTGGTTGAAAAAAAACTTTCTCAAACACAAGAACTGCTGCTTATTTTGTTTTTAATAGTAAATCGTAATAAACATTGCCAACAATAGAAAGGGAGAGATAAATTTTATGTTTTTCAATGTAAGTGTATAAGTCTACAAATTCTAGCAGGTTAGCATACATGAGGTACACTGTATTGAAAAGGTGCCAATACAAAACCACACAGAGGCTAATCCTGAGCAAGCCCTGGAGACCGATGTGATGGCTGGGTGGTCTGTAACTCAAAGTATGACCATTGGGTAGCTAATCTACTGACATTGTGCTGGTTATGGTGGAGGCCCAGGGAATAAATCTGACATGAGTATATTAGTCATGATGAGAAGAGAGCTAGTTTGATGAAATAGCTACAGATCAGTAGACCAGACCTACTGTCATATGCCTACAAGCATCATTTCACCAACTGATTAAATGTTGGTTTCAAAATATAAAGTGATTTTTAAGGTCACATAGCTCTATATGGCAGAGGTAGTTCCCAACACTCATTCTGGCCTTACTATTATATACTACTCCTCTGAGACACTGAGACCATGAGACTACAGATAAATAAAACCAACAGTCCTTGTCTAAGACAGCAAAGCCATTACAAGGTCAGCTGATCTCTAACTAGTGTCAAGAGGGTTTTATTTGTCAGTGATAAATAAATAAAACGTGAGGTTTGTTAAGTAAGCTGTGACACAGCCTAGCAAGAAAACATGAGGCAGGTGTTGTGAATGGATGCATAGATCTATATTGACTTAAAAGAGAAATTTGGCTATGACATCATGGAAAACCATATATGGCTTAAATTCCTACTTTTAAATTGTAACACTTAGAAGTTTGTGAGTGTAAAAGAAATGTCTGCACATTCTGTGATGACAGGCAGGAGGTGAGTATAGGGTGGAATGAGTTCTGTGTAAATATTCTTTAGAGATAATGGTGGATCAAATGCCACTGAGCACTAGTTGTCTTCAGTAGTCCAGTGCCAACAGGTCTAGAGACCTTGTTAGGGAAATAGTTGCCAACTATAGACAAAATGTAGAGAACTGATGGCCAGTCCTTGCTCCTACTTCCATGGGTAACACCCACCCCAGCCCCATCAGAGTCTACTCCCTGTCTGCCCACATTAACTCCTGGCTTCACAGTTTTGCCCACTGACTCCACCCCATACGATGCTGCCTCTGGAAACACTAAGCTCCATGAAACCCTCTAGGGACATATTATAGGATCAACTGTTTGAATAGGGTTTTGTAGATCCTAAGTGAACTGACATATTAGTTCATTTCTTCTAACAAGACAATCAGCTAAGTAATGATTGTGTCACTAGCCAGCATTGGATTCTCTTATCCATCCACCTTCTTATTGCTTTTAGCTCCCACCTTCTTGCAAGTACTTAAAACAGACACCAGTAAGAGCTTTCTTAAACCAAGCCTTCTAGCTAAGCTATCATGTGTTTGGCTTCCTAGTAAATGATGACTTAAAACCTTAAAAAGAAAATGTTGACTTAACAGAAACCCATTAATAATTTTTAAGGCACCAGACCATGGACTAAGTAATGGAAATTCCCTTCCAATCATTCTTGACCCTTGCCTAAACAGTAGATTTGGAACAGGGGCAACAAATCCAGTTGTTGAGAGAAGCTGGGCTCCAAAGCAGACTGGCTGGATCTGAAGCAAAGTTCTTCTACCTCCTATCTCATCTGATTTAGTCTCCTCATCTGTAGGATGGTGACAACAGAATCAACCTCATAGAAACATCATGAGAACCAATCAGTTTATGTGATACACCTTGAAAAGGTGCCTGGAATATTCTAAGTGTCAAAGAGGCAGTAGCTAATACCATTGTGATAATTGCCCTGATGATTTCTTCCCTAAACAAGGTTCTACCCAACAATAGCATCTGCTATGTGAGACACTGGAAGATTCAGAACTGATAAAGGAACTTCCTAGACATTTCTACTGAGGGTCTGGGGGGAAGAGGCAATGTCTTTTTCATATGGTGTCCTGACATTCTACACTCACGAATATTCTCCAACTTGGTATTTCACAAAGCCAGCTAATGGCAAGGAACTGGACAGCTAAAAACATAGGGGACAAAAAAGTGCATTGAAATTAAGTGAAAGCCAAGCAATTCAATTTTATTCCTGTGTCACATTATATTAGTGTCCCATTACTGGCTGACTGAGGTGGAGGACAGCAAAGCTGTTCCCTGGAGTCTGGGGAATAGCCCGGCCATTAGTTTTCTAAAATTACATTTTGCCAAGGAAGTTAGTAGAGCATAGAAGAGACTCCTAAGTTGAATATAAAGAAATTTGCCTCCATGCCAACCAACATCTACAAGCAACCCAGACTGACTTAGGCATTATTGTATCAAGAGTTCTAAACTTAGCTTCCAGAGGGCATTTGAGTTTCCAACAAGAGAGCCAGAAACTTGTGAATTGCCCTTTCTATTGAGGTGGGGATTGCAACCTGTTCTTTTCATACTAATTTCTTCTGAAACCTTATACAGAGTCAAAAGTCACTGTATAATCACTTCCCTTAGCTATACAACACGCAGCTGTTGCCTTGTGAGGTGGGAAGGAAAGGGACCATCATCCATTGCAACAACTTCTTTAGTATTCAGGACCATTCTCTTACTACTTACTCTCTGTTAAGAGATACCAGCATAGATGTTGCTGGTAATCCTCACCTCTCTCTACCCCCCCCATGTGTGTGTGTGTGTGTGTGTGTGTGTGTGTGTGTGTGTGTGTGTGTTGCTACGGATCAAACTCAAGGGAGACAAAAGAGCTATATATCTATGATATTGATTGATCAAAACTACAAAGAATTAGAGACAGTGAATGTTTGCAAGAAACTTTACTCAATGACGTTAAGTATATACATCTTAATACATGTTATGGACAGGACCCTAAAAGTTATATAAATATTCTACACACTATACCTTGTGAATCTCCTGTCTTAATTAAGATTTCTCAGATGGCTCATTTCAAGGTATTACAGGATTTCTTTTTGTAGCCCCGGCTGTCATGGAACTTGCTCTGTTGAGCAGGCTGGCCTTGAACTCAAAGATCCACCTGCCTCTGCCTCCTGAGTTCTGGGGCTAAAGATGTGTACCACCATGCCTGGCTCTCTAACTAATCTTTAATAGAAGTCGTTCAACTAGTCCTTATGTTATGATGGGCCCATAACTGAAATATTAATTATTAACATGAAAACATAATAGGGATGAGTTACTCCTTCTTTGCAACTCCAGCACCCAGAGTGCCACCTTTCCATCATTTCTGGTAGGTATTTATGAGACACCCTGGACCACCATGGCCATGAGGCTTCAGGAAAGGTTGGCACTTTCACATTGCAGCTTTCTGTTCTGACATGGCTGTCCATTTCTGTGTTCTCTCTGATTGGTAGATCAGGAGGTAAATCCACGCAGGGTTATGATCTCCCCACCCGTCACTGTATCTCTAGTGGGTCCACATAGATGAAAAGAGAATTGAGAACTAGAACTGTTTACCCAAAAGACCAAGAGTCCACCTGAGGATCCATGGTGTTCAGCCAAAGGACAGGAATCCAGGAACACCAACCACTAACTCTTTACACCAGCTGCCAAGTGGGGCTCGACTTAAGTACAATTATAACTGAAGCTTCCTTCAGGAATATTCTAGAAATTGCTGAAAGTTTCCTTTGGACATTGTTTGCAACTGACATTGAAAATAATCTAAATATAAACACTTCCAAGAAGGCCTCTACAATAAAACAAATTGAATCAACGTTTCTGAGCAGAGATTTAAAATGGAATTCTGACACCTGCTAACTCATTACAAAACATTCATCTTCAGTTATCTTCTGCTGGACATGTGAGAAAATGCCTCAGGATTCTAGAATTGTGCAGAAGTTTTTGAACTCAGTAGAAATAACTCAAAATTTACATTAATGGTGGGCTGTCAGGTGATCGTCCTACCAGACTCGTGTTACTGCTGAATCCTCCACAGGTTGCCCATGTTTCCGTATAGGGATGTACTACTTAGTTTTATGTCAACCCAACACAAGCTAAAGTCATGTGAGGGAAGAAAGCCTCAGTTAAGAAAATGCCTTCCTAAGATGGGCTGTAGGCCAGCCTCTAGAGCATTTTCTCAATTAGTAATAGATGTGGGAGGGCCTAGCCCATTGTAGGTCAGGCCACCATTGAGCTGGTGGTCCTGAGTTCTACAAAAAAGCATCTACTCCACACTCAAACCAAACCACCACATCTGCACCACACCAAACCACCACATCTGCACCACACCAAACCGCCACATCTGCACCACACCAAAGCACATCTGTACCACACCAAACCACCACATCTGCAACACACCAAACCACCACATCTGCATGACACCAAACCACCACAACTGCACCACACCAAACCACCACATCTGCATGACACCAAACCACCACATCTGCATGACACCAAACCACCACATCTGTACCACACCAAACCACATCTGCACCACACCAAACCACCACATCTGCACCACACCAAACCACCACATCTGCACGACACCAAACCACCACATCTGCACCACACCAAACCACCACATCTGTACCACACCAAGCTAGCACACCTGCACCATGCTCAAACTAGAGTCACATTTACTTTTGATGCTATATAATATCTGGCTGCCAAACTACCGCTTCCCCTCCATGGGTTTGTGGCTAGGTCTTATCTCTACTTCCTCCTTCTGCTCCATTTTTGCAGGCTAACCCCATTCTCATTTCTCAGCCTAACTCACACTTGGGCAGCATTTCACACTGTGATTAGTTCTACTCCCAGAAACTCTTTGCCCCTTGGACTTTTGTTGGAAGGTGTCTTTTGATTTCCCACCCACGCTTCCAGGAAGTCCTCCTTTCTCTCTTGTGCCCCTCCTCTTCCAGACATTTTTCTAATATCTGTGCTTCTCTGATGTTTACACTTCCCATAGACCAAAATACTACCATCACCTTGAACCTAGAGGAGCTCCCTGCAGCTAAAATCCCCGTGACGCACTGTTTGAAATGAAACATGATTGGAACAGGAGGATTTTGCTCCCTCCCACTGTCGAATCATGAGTACACTTGGAGCCAGAATTCCACCTACAGCTCTCCTCTCTCTCACAACATATGATAGACTTTTAACATGTTAGAGCTATCATACAAGTGGAGAAGAATCTCTACCTGTGATCAGACGCCATCTGCAAACATAATTCTAATGGGTGTGGACTCTCTTGGCCCTTCTATTGGCCAAGCTGACAACCTTCAAGGAAAACTGTTTCTATGTGCCCCCCTAACACAGTCATATAATGTTCCATGCTGGAAGAGCATGAACACTGGGAAAATGCCATGAGGAGAGGTGAAGAAGAGGCTAACACACCACAAATGAGGATGGGTGGGACTTCAGTGTAGAAGACACTGTGGGGTTTTTTTTTGTACTAAAAGTTCTGCCACTTCGAATAGCTGGGATGAAATCCAGTTGAGAACAACACATTATACTACTTGTATGCTGAAGGCACATTACACAGTGAAAATCTCCTTCTGTAACCCAATATCCCATACAATGAATAGACAACAATGAAAATTAAACCCAAAACTTTGTAATAAGCATAATAAAAATAACATAGTAACAGTTGGAACTGAACTGAGGCAAGTGCAGAATTTAGTCTCTTTGCTTCCAACAAATTAGGCCAAAGTCATTTTAATCTTAAGAAGCAAGTCCATGCAACAGAGGATTCCTAGTTACTAAAACAAAACGTCTGACGATTCCAGCCTAAAATTCCGGCTTGAGGTTCTTTCAGGACTGTAGCCTGCAATAGCAGGGAGAGTTCCTTTGTTGTTCTGACCGAGAGGAGAACTATGGGAACAAGTTCTTGGGATGGAGCCAAGGAGACATAATGGAATAATGTGAGTCATATGCCATCAGGATGACCGTGGCTCTCCTGTGCTCAGGAAGACAGACATTCCCGACGTCTATCTAGCAAACAAAGGTTCCATACTTATTTGCTGTCTAAAAAGCTTCCGTTGGGCTTACAATCCCAGAACGGTTTATTATGCTGTTAAATTATATTCACAACTGACAAATTGAGCTTCCTTTGTTGGAGAACAGTATGGTGGGGGAGGGTGCTATGATTTGAGAGGCTTAAAAAATGTCATTTGACAGAAGAAAATGTGTGGCTTTTCACACGTAACAGGATGAGCACTGGGACTAAGCTTCCCAATGCAGGCATGTATGTTTCCTTTCCAAACTCTCAAAGTCCGTGGGTGAACTGAAAAGTGTTATTTGAATGGATGTACCCAGAAAATCGGGCAAAATAAATTGCCATCTTTCCTTTGCAACACTTGTTTCATATACAGAGCAGCAGGGAAAAGATTAAGAATTAAGATCTGTTTGCTTATGACTGAAAATACTCCATCGAAACAATAAAAGCAAGAGCCAAGAAGCACAAAGCAGTAACAGGACAAAAGCCAATGTAACTACTGCCATGTGTGGTTCCTCCAGAGGATTACGGTGTGGCCATGACAGAAGTAGAGGTCAGTGAAGGGCATTGGCTTTGGAAGGGATCATAGACTCCAGGCTCCTTGGCCCTTCATGTTTGGTGGAGACCTCTCATTCACTCTCACTCATTCGCTGCCGCTGTGGTCTGCATGAGGTAAGGTAGTCAAGGTGAGCCCTTACTGAGTCCGTGACATACTGTTTGAACAGACTCTAAAGCTGTGAGCTAAAGAAATTAAATTTTCTTTTCCTTATAAAGTTACCCTGCCTTGAGCATTTTGCTATAGCAAGAGTGATTCATACAGCTATCCTCTAAGCCACTGGGTCAGGAAAGACTGAAATGGGTGCACTGCCACGAATGGTCCTATTGAAAGGAGACACTGAAAATCCTGCATTAGACTTGCTTTCCTGAGAAACAGACGTGGTTAGGAGAAGAATCACTATGTTATTCTAAATGAGGAAAATAAAAAGTCAGCACAGGCCAGATGTGATGATGAATCTTCACTGTCAGTTTGACTGGGTTCAGAATCACCTAAGAGATATACAGCGTCTGCATGTGTCTGTGAAGATGTGATTCTAGACAGGTCTGAGAGAGTAAGATCTACCCTGACCTGGATGGCACCACCAAACAGGCTAGGAACAAGTTTCAATAGAAGGTGAAAAAGGAGAAAACCAGATGACCACTGGAACTCTCCTTCTTGTTTCCAATCTGCCCAGAGGTGAGCAAAAAGCCTCACACCCCTCCGGCCACATCTTGACAGATGTTCTAAGGCACCATGCCTTACCCACCACAGGAGACTACCCTTGTCTGAGACAAAGTAAGCAAGTCCTTTCCTATGAGGCATTTGCCCAAAGCAGTGCCAAAAGTAACTAATAAAACTGACAATATTAGTTTAAAAATTGCATGAGAAATATTTATCTATAATGCCTTAACAGCACACATAAATATTTCATGTGTGCTTAGAATTTATTTCTTTTATTATTGTGCTTATATGCATGATGCATTTCTGGGCATATATGTGGAAGTTAGAGGCGATTTTGTGTAATCAATTCTCTCTTTCTACCTTCTACTGGGTTCCAAGGTCTGAACTCAAGTCATCAGGCATGCATGGCAGGGAGTGCCTGTAGCTGCCAGGGCACTTCACTGACCCACAAAAATGCTTTGTAAGCAGATTTATAAACTTTAAACGTAATCTACCTATCAAAGAAACTTCTAGAAAAGTGCTGTATCTTGATTGGTTGGGAACTGATGTTTTCTCTTCTTTGTGCTGATTTATTTCTTTGCTCCAGACTAACCGTTGCTTAAGTATTGACTGTTCTGTGCAGATGAACAAACCAGCCTTTTCTCCTCACGCCTCCTGTAACATATTCTCTTTTCACTTCACTCGGGTGTTTCAGGATGTTAGGACAGACCAGGAAAACGCAACTGAATTGGTCTAATTGGTCTAACTGAATTCAAACTCTCTCATGAATGAAATGTCCTTTGTGGTTCATCACCATGTCAGTAATGTAACATACATACATACATACATACATACACACACACACACACACACACACACACACACACACATACATACCCAGGCCCTCAAATACCAACTTTTATTGATAAGTTCTTGTTGTTATCAGGTACTAACTATTCCAGTGCTAGAGCAAAGGATGAAACGCATCTCTTTTGTTCTTGAATGCGGAATTTACAAAACATCCTGAAGATTTCTTTCCTGGGTAGAGAATCCATTTATAAATAAATCTGTTGTCTGTGGAGATGATCAGAACAAACCCTCCCCTTCCGTTTACAGTCATAAGCCCTTTCCTGGTTATTTTATTACAACAATGTCTTAGGAGTTCAGATCTGAACTAAATTTAACATGCCTCTTGTCCGGCCACTTTATTTTTTTTATAGAGAATGAATTTGGAGACACGCCAACAACCTCACTCTGAACCCATGTAATGAATTCTGAAAATCCACTTATGTAAAAGGGTAATTTCCTTCACCTCCTTTATACCTTTAATAAAAATTATTTTCAGGAATTAAATGATGAATGTAAGTGCTAGATGTTAGGCTCCATTTGCAAACTGCTAGTGACACACACACACACACACACACAGAGAGAGAGAGAGAGAGAGAGAGAGAGAGAGAGAGAGAGAGAGAGCGCGCTAAAATCCAGGTCCAATGTATTTAGTGTGATGCTGCTAGGAGCCAAGTTGTGCTCGCCACCCCCAGCTGATCTATATAACCATCCTTAGCATCTCAGAATATGACTTGGAATATGCAAAGAATTGGTGTTTTGTGAGGAAATAAGTAAGAATAAGATTATTTTGGAAGAAGCAAGCACATCAGACCATTTTCTTTATTTGAAAAAAAAAAAGGATTTGGTAGACACCGGTGTTAAACTCTATGAGAGCAATTGGAGAAGATGCCATCTCCAAGTATAGGACACAGGGTTCCGAAGTCAGCCCTGGCCGCACCTTTGTCTAGCCTGCCAAACTATGAACAAACACAATTCTGTGACTTCACTGCTCAGTTTGTAGTGCTCTGTTAAAGAAGCCCAAGCAAATTTATATGGGTATCAGCTCAAACGCAGTGAGGGTCAACTTGTTTAGTTTAATCCTGCAATTAAAATTAACAATGTGTGTGTGTGTGTGTGTGTGTGTGTGTGTGTGTGCACGCATTATACATTATATATTATTATACTATATATTAACAATATATATGTATTTAAAATTGCGTAAGAAACATTTGTCTTAAATGCCTTAACAGTACACATGAATATTTTGTGTATGTTTAGAATTTCTTTTATTATTGTGTTTATATGCATAATGTCTGGGCATGTATGTGGAAGTTAGAAGCAATTTTGTTTAATCAGTTTTCAATTTCTACCTTATATGGGTTCCAAGGATTGAACTCAGGTCAGTGTGTGTGTGTGTGTGTGTGTGTGTGTGTGTGTGTGTGTGTGTGTGTATGTGTGTTCAAAGTAAAAAAAATCACTTTCCCAAATTTCAAGATGTCCCCCAAATCCATGTCCACTTGATACTCCACTGCTGTGACTATTCAGGTCCCAATTTCAACTTCTTCTGAAAGAAGACAAGCTGTACAGAAAAACTGAAGCCATGCCTTTGTGTTTACTGAATTTTTTTAAGGTCAGAGTTTTATATGTTTGGCTTCCTTTTTACAATACAAAAGAGTCAAATCCAGGCTTCTATAAATGCTAGGTCTATATTCTCTCACTGAATTACATCTCCCATTTAAATTATTTTTTTATAGTTTAAAATGTGTATTTGTTAGGGCCAGCAACATGGCTCAGTGGAGGTACGGACACTTGCTGGGAATCCTGACCACCTGGCTCTGTTCCTGGAACCTATGTTGTGAAAAGAAAAAAATAGTAATCAATTCCCATAATGCCCTCTGACTTGTGTGACTGTACATATGCACAATAAAAAATAAATAATGCAAAATTTAACAAAACATTTTTACTACAAAATACATGTAAAATATTCTCATGCCTTTCCCCATACCCAATAATACACTTAGAGCATGTATGATTTAGAAACCTTTTCTCTCTTATCCCAAAGACGACTTTGACAATGGCCCCATATGCCCCATATACCCAAGCCAGCAAAACCAGCCCTGAATAGTCGCCTTACTCTTGAAGTGAACTCTTCCTATACAAAAAGTGCTGAGTCCTAAAATTGTTCATTCACCTACACAGAAATGAATAATTCATCTGTAAATATAAATGCTAAAAGCAATGTGATACAATTTTTAAAATCCAGGGAATCCTTAATGCATTGGGCCTTTATATAAATATACTGGATCCTAAACCCTGCACTGTCTTCTGTAATAGGAGACCATAGAAGCCATCCCTCAGCGGCATGACCCTTCATGGTGAGCATGGTGCTGACCCTCACTGCAGGAGACATACACATTACTCTTCCTGGTAAATCTGATGCTGACCCTTACTATAGGCAGAAGCCTGGGTATCTTTGTACACCTTTTCTTATAGCAACACTTGTAACTTCAAAGAATCAAAACATCTAAAATGTGTAAAACTGAACTCTTAATAATCCACATCTACCTTTTGCTTTAAAAATGTATATGGTACAATCTGATTAAACGACATAACTCACACACATTCACACACTGCAAATGACCAGACTTTATATTGATGATGAGTTCACCTTAAGTACTATAGAGAGTAGTCTTAAGTACTATCCTCAGAGCATACAGGCCCATGTTTCAATCCTTACTTTATTGGCTTACAGTGTGTTAGAAAGCAAGCTTCCTACCACTCTTCTCAGTCTCCTCATCTATGATAGAAGCATAATAGTAAGTGCTATCCAATGCAGTGATTAAGGTGCTAAGCTGGTCACTGTATAAGATGCCTGGCACAGTGTAAGTATGTATCACCTCTCTGACCAAGTGTAAGCATTCGTGTGGGTTCTTGCAGGCAGCGTGGTCTGGCCTTAACTAAGTGTTCCAAGGCAGTACAGTGCCTAGCCTTCTGCTCAGTACCCAGAACCAAAGGCGACCTATAATTCTACAACCAAACTTGTGGATGTTTCCTCTTGAGGCAAATTTTAATGAGATTTAAAGTCATGCCTTGGGTTTACCATGACAGAACTTCAGGGCTGATAGGAATCCCAAGAATTGACTGTATTTTAAAAACTGTCTTAAAAACAAAATGTAAAAGGATTACAAATCCATGGCTCCGTAGTATATGGACAAAGGCAGGGTCATCAAGATATTTACATTAGAAGCCTGGAGTATTTGGTTGGCAGGGAGAGCTGTGCTCTGTTTACCTATGCGTCCCTGCCCTTCTGTCATGACACCCCCTTGATAGGAATGAAGTTGAGACAGAGAAGGAGCTCGAGAGGAAACCTGCATGGCATAAGGAAGCTGTTATTTGGATTTGCAGCCTGACATTGGTTTGGAGACACCCTGGGACAGAGCCAGAGTAATTCTGATGTGCTCTGCCCTAGTAATTTTCCGTTTAGCATATCTTCCGTATGGACAAGCAAGGAAGAGTGGCAGAGGGAGAGGAAAGGGAAGGGCGGCTGTGGAAGGGCAGCCGTGGGCCTACCGGGGTGAAGAACGAGAAGAGGTGGGCAGCAGAATGAGATGACTAGTCAGATAACACCCAACACGTCACAGTTCTGGGAGAGACAAGGGCAAGCGGGAACGGGCAAAGCCTGGCAGATACTTAGAGAACAAATAGCTTCATTTCCAAGAAAATGTGAAACTGACCCTGCTTCATTGTCTGACCCTGGGATCTGGTGCCTTCCAATTCTATAAACAGAGCACTGCTCACCTGTTCTTTCAAAAGAGAAACCTCTAGGCTCCTTTAACTTCTGTAGAAGTGATGTAGGCTCACTGAAATTATAAGAAAAAAAAAAGTATATACAATCACACTGTTCAGAGGTAATTGCACAAGGCTATAATAAAAGGAATATTAGTTGTGAATAAATGACATAAATATGTTGGGGTGCCTGGACCTTTTAATGTCCTCAAAACTGTGTTTTGTTTTTGAGCCAGAAAATATATTACAAATTTTTAAATCCATGAATCTGAATCTGGACATTTTCCTGCCAGATTCTAGAAGCTCGGCTGGCCTGCGAGAGTGCATTTCCATCAGGAGCTTGGTTTGTGGAAATCAAACCACAGGTGAGGGACCATCCTTTGGCATTGGAGGCACAACCTGAAGATCACAGAGGCAGGCATGCAGACGCCTTCAGCAGTGTTCGCGCTGCTCCCCGATACCGTTCTTGATGAAGTGGAGGAGTTTATGGAAAGACAGAAAGAAAGGAGGAAGTGGTGTCCTGCAGCATGTGTGTCTTCCAACTCCACGTCTTACTTTCTAATTACAGTGTCAGGGTCCCAAAAGCAAGAGAGGCGGATGTTGTATAGGACACAGCACAAGGTTAAGTCGGGGAAGTTCGGATGTGGGCAGCTAGAGAAGACAATTACAGTACTTTCTAATGAGCAGCGGAGACTGGCTTCCTCCTCCACTCAGAGGTATGCGGACATTAAACCACAGACCAGCCACCAAGATTGAAGGTTCTCGGTTCTGCATCTGCACGTCTTTAGCCATGGAGCTCTTAAATTCAGCCCCAAATAAAATCTTAAAAATGGCACTGGGACAATGTTTCAGACTCTTTAACTTCTGCAAAGAAAATCAATTTACTTTTACCCTTTCCCAAGAAGCCTCCATTTATCCAAATCAATTTCGCAAAGCTGGGATCACATTCCTCCTGTGGTCAACTATGACAAGTTACCCTGTCCTTCCAATATGTTTACCTCCCCTCAGGCAGCAAACAAACCTACATAAGTTAGCGCCAGGCAGATCCTGTGTGTCTAAATTATACCTTTAGATGGCGCATCCTATTTAACATATGTCAGCGGCAGGTAGGACGCCCTGATGTCTGCAGCGGTGCTCTGCTGCCTTGAGCTGTGGCATGTGCTGAGTAGGGAGTGAGGAAAGACATGGGATGAGGGACCTGACGAGCTCTAGGCCTGGTACGGTAGCCCAGTTATCTTACAGAAGGAAGCCTCTCCACCCTTTTTTCTCCCTAGCTAAAGCAATAGAGCAGCCATAAGGGAACTCTGGAAGGTGAAAACTAGCAACAGACTGGTAGAGAGGGCCAGAATGCAGGTTATCATCTTCTGGCTGGTGTGCTCCCTCACTGTCCCCTCCCACAGACCAATCTGGACTCCAGCAGCATCCAATGTGAAAGTGGATGCCAGGGACAGGCAGGGAGAGAGGTGGGGGGGGGAGGGGAAACCTGGACTCTGGCTCAAGTTCAGGAAAGAGACACCTCAGAATGCTGACTCACTGAGAAAAATCAATCTTTTTTCTCTTTTAATGCTTCCTCTCCGTCATCCACTCACACTTCAGATTTGGGCCATTTTGTGTGCTGCTAGACACCACGGCAAAGGCCCTGTGGCAGCTAAGATTACTGACATCGAGAATGAGATCTCCTTTCTATTCTCTGGAACTTGGATGCCCAGAGGGTTCGCTCAACCTTCTTTGTTTCTCTTTCTGTCACAGAAGGAAACATGATCATAGGGAAGTAACTGAAGCTTGAATTTTCCGGTTGAGGACTGAAGAGGAATGCCTTCCAAGAAGAAGGGGTTCAGAAAGCAGCTTCATAAAGGTTTCTGTGCTGTAAGCACATCTGCATCTTCATCTGCATCTGCATCACCTACATCTAAATCATCTACATCATCAGCATCTACATCAACATCATCTATCTCAACATTACCTACATCTAAATCATCTACATCTACATGAATGCCAGAGGACAGACCCTGCCTAGGTCTGATACCAGAGACATAGTATAACCATACTATCCAATGGAAGAGCACCAAGAAGGATTTGAAAACAAGGAAGCAATTGCAGCCACAACCCTGACTGAAGATAGAACTTGTGGCTTGAACCTCATTATGCCAATTGCCTACTAAGGGGAGTGGGTAACTGAGCTCTTTAAGGAACCAAAACAAGAGTAAACAAAATGAGCCCAACAGGAAAGGAAGGGAGGAAGCAATGAAGGCCAAAGGCCAACTATATTTCAAACAGAAAAACAACCAGGAAAGCCAATATAACCAACAATTCGGGGAACTGGGGATAAAATAACTCTGCCAAGACTGACAAAAACTTCAAAAGATACATTGAATTACAAATATCAGAAATAAAAGAGAATTATCCCTGCAGACTCCACAGAAGTAAAAGCGATAAGAAAAATCCACTTTGTCAATTCCATACACATTAATTGCCCACACAGAGGAGATGCACAGGTTCTCTGAAAATATCAAACAACTCTAAAAAAGATTCACCAAGGTAAAGATAAATAACCTAGAGAGATAGACGCTCAAGGGCTTATTCATTGTTTATATTTTCTGTGTGTAACTATTTGACTGTATGCATGTATGTACACCATGAGCTTGTCTTAAGCCCAGGGAGGTCAGAGGGACTGTCGGGTCCTCTGGAATTACAGTCACAGGCAGTTGTGAAGACAGGCCATCTGAAGAGGATTATGTACTTCCAACTGTTGACTCTCCCTCCAGCTCCTTTGATCTACTTGTAAAGGTTGAGAAGGGGAAAAAAAACCCTAATGCCCAAAAGGTTTCACTCACTGGCAAAATTCTACCAAACAAATGTCAGAGCCTTTTGCAGAAAAAAAAAAAACAAAAAAACAAAAAACAAAAACAAAGAAACAAACAAACAAAGAAACAAACAAACAAACAAAACCTTGAAGAAACTTACAACCGGGTTTGATTCAGAAGATTGGCTGTCCTCCCCAAGGACTTGTAGACATGTTCCTGGGAGGATTGACATTTTTTTCAATGGCATAGCCACTGGCAAGTTGCCCCTGCTCTTGAAAATAACTCCCCACCCTTGCTCCTGTAAGTAACCCAAGTTAAATGAAGCTTACCAGATAGCACCAACAAAAAGACAGGAAAGCAAAAAGAGAGTTGTTTAGGAGAGGAAAGTGCTCAGCAAGAGTAGAGAGGGGACATGAGAAGGTAATGTAGGAAATGTGATCAGAATGTTATATGCACGTATGAAACTATCGTTATGTATGATTACTAAACTCAAAAAAAAAAAAAAAAGAAGATTGGCTGTTTTCCAGAGGACCTGGGTTAGAGTCCTAGCATCCACATGGCTGCTCATAACCACCTGTCATTCCGATTTCAGGAGATAGGGAACCCCCCTTCTGGCCTCAGCTGGCAACAGGAATGCATGTGGCGTAGAGACATGCATGCATGCAAATGCCCACACATAAATTAAACAAATAAAGGATCTCAAAAAGTTAACCTAACCGTGAAAGCAGCATGGTTTCTTAAAACCAACAGCAAAGCAAGTAACCACTCTTTCAACATCATCCTGGAAGCCCCAGCCGACATACACTGAAGAAGAAACATACACGTGCAGATTGGAATGAAATAAGCCAAGCTGTTCCAATTGATAAACTGGAGGATGCTATCAAATTCAAACTAAAAAGACTTCTTAAGCTGGGCTACAGGCTCTAAGGTCAGTGCATAAGAATCCACACTCCCACTGCAGAGATTAACAGCTTAAACTGATGGCTCCGTGGAACACCAGAAGCAACAGGACATGAGGAGGACTCCAAATGTCACCGATAGAAAGGTAAAATGGCAGAACCACTCTGAAAACAGTGTTCCATTTGCTTTCCTGCTAAGGAAACCAAATAGACTCCCCATGTGGAAAACCACCTCATTTCCAGGCATTTAACCTGAGGTAGTGGGAACTCTTGTTTATACAAAATTGACTCCTTAATGGTTTGAGCCATGTCAACAACCACTTTCAACCAGCAACAAGCCAGGTGTCTTTCACTAGGGTAGTGGAAACGGGGACAGGGTGGAAGGCAGCTCAAAACCAAAAACAACAAATGACTGCTCCACATGACAACTCAGATAAATGTGAAAGGGGTTAGGCTCTGTCAAAAGTACCAGCTGAGATGGATTACATACTGTTCGATTCCGTCTTTGTGGAATTCCCAAAGGCACAAATCTATGGTGATCGGTGGCCGTTAGATGTTGGGCAAGTAACTAATGATATCTGGATGGATTACAGGGTAGTATTGTAGAGGAAAGTTAGCGACATTGGTGATGTAATCGGTGTTCTGGTGATGGTGATGGTTATATGAATTTTACACTAGCTTTAAAAACTCACAGGACTGCACCGGAAGTAACAATGTTGCCGCATACAAATGTCAAGGATTGGTTAAAAACACAATCAATTGTGACAAATACCCAGTAAAATGTTGCCAACACAGATACAACTCAAATCGCTCTACGTGGAGTCCTGTCATGCCGGATTATAATTACCCTGTAGTCAACTCAATTAGGTCTAATGCTGGGGTCTTCATTTCCCAAGGGCAGGAACAACGTGGCTTTGTGATCTCAATGTCTTTAATACCCCAGAGTATCTGGTGTCTGAATAAGCAGTGTTGAAAGCTGAAAACGATGAATCGAATGTAAATGGTTCCCATTATTTCACTTTCATGCGGGAAAAGCAAGAAGGAGATGTTACCCGACAAAAAGTGGCTACTAACTAGCAAAAGAATTCTAGAAAGCCCCATGCTGAGGTTCCATGTGCTTTCCAGCAGATGCTCAATTGAAGGGATGGGATAAAGGATTTAACACCATTACCCACAATTTAAGAAATGCAGCATGTGTGTACTTCCCTATGAAGGCATTTAATCACATTGAAGTCACTGATTTTAAGCTACATTGTAGGGGATGCACATGTGAATATTCTTGGCTTAGGGTAGCCTTACTTAGTGAATGGGGAATTAAACGGTTTTGTTTAAAATCCATAAATTCAGATGCACCCATAAAGGACCAAAACATTGTATAATGCTAGTGGCTAGAGAGATGGCTCGGTGGCTAAGAACACCTACTGCTTTTGTAGAGGGCAGGAGTTTGCTCCCAGCGCCCACACTGGGGTGGCTTAAAAACACCTGTAAATATAGTCATCCTCTTCTGGATTCCACAGGCACCTGCACGCATGTGCACAACCCACCCCTCAACACATAACTTAAAAATAATAAAGATAAATCTTAAAAGTATTCCATAGTGCTGACGTTTCGCATGTGGTTGGATTTTAGCGTTACATCACGATTCCCAACAATCTATGTCTCACCACCTTAGCGCCACACGTGTTCTTGCTTTCCTCGGAAAAAAGTCACCTGAAAACTAGAGAGAAGGATGCTTTCCGGGAAAGGGTCCTTCAGGCCATTTCAAGGAGGTAGCATGGCTTTGGGAGAAGCAGAGAGCCCCCTCCAGTGATCCAAAGAGCATCTATTTAAAACAGATTCTGAGAGAAGAGGAAAACCAAAGATCTCGGTTCAGGGTGTCAGGTCAGTCCAGAGGGAGCAAAGCTAACTTCCAAACAGCGCGGGTAGAAAAGGCTACGTCAGCACTGCTCATGATGTGAAGGCACCAAATGGACCTCTCCCCATCATCTTGCTCTATTTAAGATGAGTCTCCACCCAGCTTTGCTAACTTTTATTACTCAAATGCTTCCACCTTGTCCTCGGAGGTATGACACCTCTGTGCTGTAAGAGTATGTTACAGATCCGAAATATTTTCATATTAACCCTACAGTGCTAAAGTAGCCACACCTACCGCCTGCTGTAGTCTACGGAAATGAATACCTTGCTGCAGCACACCTACTCCTGGAAAACAAGCCAACAGCCCCACCTAAGATTCTCGGCCACACTGTCAACACAAGCCTGCTAAGGAATGGACCTCAACCACTCTCACACCCACGTCATGCTGAGGTCGTTTCTTTGACCTCAGTCCGTGGAGCCACTAAAAGCTTGGTCAGGTGACTGACAGCCAGTCTCTGAAGTCAAGCTTACTGAGGGGCCTAAAGACTGGAGAATTTTTCCCTGTAAGCATCAGCACATTGGAAATGAAATACCATTAACTTGTTGGGTTTTGATTGTTCAGCTTTAAGGCCCGAGCTACACGAAGGTACTGAGGGGTGGTGCTGCTCACTAATCTGCAGCATAAAATAGTGCATGGTGCTCAACCAGGGGAAAGAGAGAAACTCTGGTCAGCTAACATATATTTCTAATAAATGTGATCTGTAAGCTGAAAACGAGATTGGGCAACTAAACTTCAGGAAGAACTTCGTAACACCACTAGATTTCAGATTTTACACAGTTCCTCAGAGACACATATGTCCCTACTCATTAAGCCCGCCAACTATGGCTGAGTTTCACAGTGCTGTCAAGGACTGTGAATAGGTCTAGAACACAAAGATTCATGGGGATGTATTGCTAATCCCTTTAAGTAGGCCATGTCTGGAGTGGGATATATACACACACAGCGGGTTCAGACAATGAAAACCAAATCAAACTTTAAAAAGTATAACAGGCTCGTTAACAGTAAACTCCAGTGAGGTGTGACTGATTCTCAAAGCATGAATCAAGGAAGAATTATTTGAAAATGTGATCCCTCTGCTGGGTCTGGAGAAACACTCAGAATTGAGACAGATGGACGCCCACAGGAGTTTAGAAGGCTGGCTGCCTGAATCTGAATCTCATTCTAGAACCTGTCAGTCTGCGACCTTGAACGTGTATACAGGAGAGAGAGCGCTATTCCAAATGCATAGTATCATCGTGGGAATTATGTGGTAGATGCAAGGCGCCTCGCACGGCACTTGAAGCATAATAAATGTTAGGTGATATAATATGGAGCAAGGAAGGAAAGATGAATAAGTGTTTAGCGCCAAAAAATGCTAAAGAAAAATCCTAAAAATTCCCATTTCCATTTTATTTCATTTCACTAGAAAATTAAACCACCCTGGAGTCCATTGAGCATAAACCAGTAATCATGCATAATAATACATTTCTGCTAACTCAGTCAGAGCGCATGGTCAGTGATCGTTGTACAACAGCTGTGACTCTGGCACAAAAATGAGCTCTGCTCCTCACACGTTGGGGCCATAAGCACTTCCCCAACACTATCTGTAATGGTATTGGTCTAACTGTCCTATAAGACTCTGAAAAACAATGGTGCTTAGCATAGACTGTTACACCAACCCACACCACCATGGGCTTTGAAGTATCTCATAAAAAGACAGAAGTGCAAACGCATAGTGGGTGGGGACATACAAAGCACAAAGAGAGCTACTGCCCTCCATTTCACATTTAAAAACGAAGGTGTAAGAGCATCTATGATTAGGTGGCTCTTGTGTGAACAGCAGACCTGTGGAGGAAAAATACGCCGTAGGCAGTCTACCCCTTGAGGAGAAGTTGGGGAACGAGGGTCAAAACGGAATGGCACTGTACTCACATGGTGAAGGAGCCGGGGGGAGCAGACACTCGCCGCAGGTCCGCAGCTTGCACCTGATGGATGCTAGAGGCGGCAGGGAATGAGCAGCGAAGACAGAGTCAGCAGGACAGCGTGGACAAACAAGGAACAAGCCGGGGAGAAAAAGAGAGACACACAAAGTTTAAACAGAAATTAAATGAGCGCATCACCAACAGCGATGAAAGAAAAATAAAAAGGGAATCGAGCCAGCCATAGAAATAATCCAGAGAAGCCGGTGATAGCAATGAAGCCAACAGGACACACGGAAGCGGCTAGTTTCAGGCAAGCCACATACTGGAGCGCGGGGCCAAAGCAGGAGGGTGGGCTGTGGGCGCAGAACACGTTGTCAATGGCGCCTTTGCTCCAAGACATTGAGGACGACTCAAGGGCAGGGGCACAGGCTTCCACATCAGATTGGAAAGTAGCACACTGACCTCTCCCGGGAGAGGGAGGCCCATTTCACCCTTGCACCTCATCTTTGAGGTCCCATCAAAGAGCCATCTTGAAAAAGAGGCTTCCTTCAGCTGAACAGCAAAGGTTTTCTGAGGACCCCAGCAATGGTTTTACAAAATTCAACTTCATCCCTCAGATGCCTTAACGTCACTTCTACTCCAGGTACAAATATGAGACCACAAGCATCCCCCCTTCATTCTTTTGTGATGAGGTCAGTCCACGAATTAGAAAATAGGCACTGTGCAACTTAAAAAGCTGACCCCCAAACTCACTCTCACCCTGTACCATCAGCCCCTTTTCTTTTCTCATTTAAACTGTTGCAGAGCAAGAGTGCGCAGATTCTCTACTGGGTACATAATTCCCAGGGAAGGTCACCCGTGTGTTTACGCCAGTATCCTGTCCATGTTATCTTCCAAGGCTCTCTGTTAAAGCCAGTATTACGCCTCAGTAGCCCAGGATGATGGAACCCAGTTGCCGAATTCAAAGTTAGCTAACTAGCACTCTGGCCTTTATACAAAATGGCCGGCCGTCTCTCATAATTGCTAATGAAGTCAAGAGTACTAGCTGAAAACTTCCCTTTATACCAGTTATTTTAAGCTTTTGATCACCTTCAATGGTTCTTCACAATACAGAACATAATGAAATACATCTGGCTCTTTTTTTTTTTTTTTTTGGCTAGGATATTAGTTTAAAAAAAAACCTAGACAAAAATCTCTATGACATTTTGTGTGCAAAATATTTATTGGATTCCAAAGTCTGTGTAGACTCATATGCTCTAATAAAATAAAGTATTCTCCCTTGCCAATATCAGTTAGTGAACACATTTTATTTTGTATATACTAATAAACTTGGGTTATTTTCTGGTAAATATGCTTCCTTTCACAATAAATGTGCACAGAAGGACATTGTGAAGGTCTACTACTTGGTAATTGCTCACAGAGACTCCTAATTATTCATGTAATCACGTCTGATTGGTTCAATATTTGTCCTACACTTGTATAAAACATCCTCGAAACATATTCTATATGACCTCTAAATTCGTGAGTTTTTAACATAGCTGTTATTCAGTTAATAGTTTCCAAGAAATGTGGCAGAAATAGAAGTATAATGAAGTGCACTTGTGAGTCACCAATTCAGTAGGTGATCATGTTTCAGAGACGATGCCAGGTACAGGGCATCCTGAGGGCAAAAGCCCAGGGCCTCCCGACAGAGCAGAGCAGAGAGACAAGCAAACAGATGAGGATGCTCTGTGGCAGATGATGTGATGGAAACGGCACCAAGAGGTATGATAACTGCTAGAATCAGCCAGAGGACGCCACTGGGTGGAAGTGACACCTGAGTTGGGCTACTGTGAGCCAGACGGGTAGATGAAAGGAGAAAAGGGGACCCCTGTGAGAAGAAAATCCAGGGGCAAAGGAAGGATGGTGATGGAGAAAGGCTGTAGCTTCTCTGGAAAAAAAGGAGGTCAGGATGAAGACGGAAGATACCAAAACCATCTGTGAAGATAAGGAACAAAGGCGTTCCACTTGGAGGGTTCTAATTGGTATAGTAAAAAAAATCATCTTTCTGAAGGGGGGCAGTCAGGCAAACCTGGAAATGCTGTGAGCGCACATTAGCACGTTCCCCATGAACAGGAGAGGTGGGGTGCAGGAAGATCTGAGTGATGAACTAAAGACAAGGAAGGTGCCCGCTAGCCAGCGGGGTGTGGAAAAGCCAAGGTGAGTGTGGTGGCTTCGGGGACAGAGGTGTGATGAATGTGCACCACGTGGGTGAGGGACAGACGCGATGGATGAGAAGGAACTACAAAGGCAGCAGAGTTAAGGGTCCGGTTCTTAGTGTGTAATCTGAGCTTGCCACCAAACCTCGTTAAGGAAAAACTGTCACTTACAGTGCTTGAGGATTAGTCTTTCGTTTTGGGAAAGAGCTAGGGCAGAAGTCACAGACCCGAGATTCAACATCCCAAAGAAAGAGTAGATGTGTGAGACACGCCAGCATTCAGGCGGAAAGAAGGAGTCAGTTGGGGAACCGCAGCATTAAAAGAGCAAGTCCTCCCAGGTACCATGGATGAAAGGAGGCCAGTTCCTTAGATGAGCCAAGCAGCTGCTATTCCTATGCTAACACACACATGCACACATAAACACACATAGTTGCATATGCACGCACATGTGTGTGTGTGTGTGTGTGTGTGTGTGTGTATGACACACACAAAGGCCTGTGCCTTTGATATAAACATTTTATGACACAGGAAAGTAGTTGCCTTCCCCTTCTAGCAAGAAAAAAAAATACAGGCAAATTAAGCAAAAGAAACAGTTTTAGTTTATTAAATAAATGGAGAAAAGAAGGAAGACGAAGAAAGCAAGGAAGAGAAGAAAATGGGAGGTGAGAAGGGAGGCAGATAAATAAAGGTAGCTTGACTTTCAATATCTCTTCCATCACTCAATGATGGACAAGTCTGAGAGCCTCAAAGGAACAGAAGCTTAAAGAAAAAGTCTTAAAATCAAGGTTGACTTTAAACTTGAAACTCTATTTGGAAATACAGAGGAAGAAGTTAGATCGGGGGGGGGGAGATGTTTTATGGTGCTGTAGATATAATCTAACTATAGAAATGAAAAAAAGATTAAGGAGGAAGTCAGGGTTAGTGAGCAAGTTTGACATAGGAACCAGGTTTCTTCCTTTTTCTTTGAAAATGCAGTATAAATACTGATTTCTTTTTATTTATTTTCTTTTAAATATAGTGTTGAATAATAATTTTATATATTTTTAAAATTTTGATTGTTTTATGAAAAAATGAATAGTGTGCCCTGACTCCCATTGGATATGATCTTCTGTGTCACATGAGGCTGATGTGTTGGAAACACTTCCCCGGGTAGAAAGTGTCGGGACTTTATTAGATGAGGCTGCTCTTAGACATCTGTACAAGTGAATGCAAGAAGAGTGTCATATGCCACACAAGCCATGAGGACAAAACAAGACACTACGTGCACTTACTTTGCTTGTAAAGGAAGCCAAATGAACCCTCGTCAACAGGATTACATAGAGAAGACAAATTCTTTCTTGACAGAGCATAAACGTTGTTTGGAACTGAACACTTGAAGAGGTTTATTTCTAGAAAGGTCATGAGGGCATATTCTTCCCTTGAGGGCTACTAAACTCATTGGGCTTTGTCTTTCCCACCAATGATCTACAAGTGACATAGGAACCTTGGCTACCGTACTAATTCAGAGGTGGCCTTCTATTCCCTGGGTCTTAGGCTTCTGCCAAACCAGTGTGTCATGATTTGACTAACACATCTAGAAGAAATGTAAAGAACCATGTACGACCGTTGACCTCTCATCTCTTTTAACTTATAAACTCAAGTTATGTCTTCAACCTAGAAGAAGGAGAAGGCAGCGAGGACAGGAAGCATCAGCAAATGAGCCAAGAGTTTCGCCAGCTGCAAAATGTAAATGGAGCAAGAAATGTCACCTCAGAGTGAATGGAGTAAACCTGAGGAAGCAACCAGGCCAGTGTTCCAGGAAGTCCAGACTCCAGGAACACAGGAAGCGGGCTTCTCACGCCAGCCTCAAACTTAGAAGCGGGCGGATGGCAAAGCTGAAGTGCCTGGAGTGTGCTGTCTGGTGCTCTTCCTGCGCATATGCTGGCACGGAGGGAGGTGACAGGAGCTATGGCACCTGCGTCATCGGTTATTCTGGGAATTTGTGCAGATTCTCTCCTTGACTTCATGAACACATGGTAAAGCATGCCCCTTCCTTGCAGGCACCGCCGGGAAGCCAGCCATTCAGTACAATCGGTAACCATGCATAACAGAAAGCGAACAGGAGGTGCACCTTTGAGGCCCCTCACTGTGACAGAGAATGACCCGAGACTCTGAAGTGACCTCAGGCATAGATGCATGATATCTAGAAGACACTCAAAAAAGTGACTCAAATCCTCTTCTCTCTCCAGCTACTTCTTCAAACCCGAGCAAACATTAAGAAAACAACTAGAAAATGAGTATATATCCTGTACTACCTAATCTTTATTGCCTTACCTTGAATCGGTTTATTAAAACACCTAAATAAAAGAGAAAGGGCGTAGAAAGGAAGGGATGCCGGGTGTTTAATAGTAGACACAGTAAGTTGAGTTCAGTATGGATTAGTAGATGCTGCCTTAGAAGGCAAAACTGAGTTGATGCATCAGAGGACATGGGACCCCAAATTGGAAAGGTGGGGAGTAAGACCACTCACCAACAGGCAGAAAAAAAAACTGTCTCTATAAACCAAACTAAATATTAAAACTAGTTCATCTGAACACAATATACCCCCAAACAATTGGCAAAGTAGAGCCATCTATTCTACATATAGTAAAATGTACCAAAAAGAACGTCAAATAAGATAACTAAAGCGAGATTTTATGTTCCAATGAGAGTGATCTAGGACCCATGGTTCCTTCTTGATGTTTTTTCTCTCCTTTCTAACACAGTGAGGTCCCCAGAGCATGCACATGCTCTGCTATCTGCTTCCCAGTGTCTCCATGTCACCCAGGAAGGCAAGCACAGACTCACTCATTGAGCAAAGGCATTGAGGTTCTCCGCTTGCTCTTCTGTACCATGTTGGCCTGATTCCTCAAGGAGATCCGAATCATAGCAGGCGCCAACCTACATGGCTCCCCGTCCACTTGCATGGGAATGGACTTGTACGTCAGAAGCATCACTTCCCGACACTGGTGCAACCTTTCTCCGTGGCCCCCGACTTGCAGGGCAGCCTGTCCAAGGAAGGAGAAGAGGAGCCAAGAGTCAATGCCTGACATTTCCAGAAGCTACATCCAGATCTACTGCAGACAAGCAACAGCCTTTGATAGCATCGGTAACACTCATTAGCCAACAAGAACTTGAAGATACCATAGCTACAAATAATTTCAATATGGAAAGCTTCTGAGGAAGTGCATCATGTATTCCCAGAGATAGCCTCTGTCCATTTTACACAGTATGAATGTAGATATAGCTGTGACAGGAAAAAGATGAATACATATTTATGTATCTTTCATGTTGGGCTTGCATGCATGTAGAAGTCAGGGGACAGCTTTCAGGAATGGGTTTTCTCCTTCCATCATGTAGGTCCCATTGGTAGAATTTTTCAGGCTTGACAGCAAATTGAGCCATCTTGACAGCCCTCATGCAAGATTAATTAACATAAACGGGTTGTTATGTGTTGTGTGTGTTGTATGTATAGTGTGTGTTGTGTGTGTTGTGTGTATAGTATGTGTGTTGTGTGTGTGTTGTATGTGTATTGTTGTGTGTGTTGTATGTGTATTATCTATTCTCAATAAGTAATTGATGTCAGCATAATAAAAATTAATAAAGAGGACAAAGCATATACTTTACCAATCTCTAAATTGAACTCACTAATGCTTAAGTGTACAGTCGATTTTAATACTTGATGACAGTTTTCTTTCTACCTAAAGTCTCTTTAGACTATTTCAAATTTGTTTCAGTAAGTAACATGGTAAAAATAAATTTTAAAAAGTAAGTTATTAAATTTAAGACATCCTGACAACTTGAAAATCTCACATCTAATGCTATTATGCTTATAAAATCAATTCTGTAACTAACTTAGAAAAACAAAGCCCAAAATATATCTAGAATAACATGAAAGAAAAAACTAATGGTTATTTTACTATCCTTACTATCAAAATACTTTTCATAAAAACGTGTCATTAAATTCGTGGTGTCTGCATACCAACAGGGATGGTGAATGGAAATATACGGAGAAAACTACATTCATTTTCTGGGGGTATGACCATGGATTTGACAATATAATTCATTGAGTAAGTAATGGATAATTTAGTCAAGGGTGTTAGGAGTAGCTAGCAGGACATGTAGAAAAATAAACTCAATATAATATTCCATATCATACACAAAGAAGAAATATATATTATACATTAATCTGAAGGAGAAAGCAAAATAGTTATCCCATCTTCTACAGTTTGGTATGTTCTGTTGTTGGTGATGATGTTTTTGTTTCTTTTTATCAAAAGGAAATGTTGCTTTGCAACTAATCTGACCTTGAACCCTCCCCAATGCTCTGGCTTCAGCCTCTTTAGTACTGGTTACTCTAGCACACTTTAGATTAGTACTCTTCAGTACAGACCTGCACTACCACACTGAGCACTACAATTTCGCTCTTGAATGTCCTCTGAAGTCATATGTGCTAAATGTCTGGTCTCCAGTCCATGGCTTTATTGGGAGATGGGAGATACTTTAAGAAGTGGAGCCTTGGGGGACAAGCTGGGTCACTGGCGTCACATCTTTGAGGGGTATCAGGACCCTGGCCCTCCTGTTATTAATGCTTTTTCTATTATGTGCCCTTACTATGATACCTTGGCATAGACACAAATACAACACCCAAGTGACCACAGATTCAAACCATGAGCAAAAATATCCTTTTGGTTAAAAGCCAATTATCCCAGATATTTTGCCACAGTAATGGCTAACTACTTACCATCTCTCGTCTTTTCTTTTTTTTAATTGGTTATTTTGTTTATTTACATTTCAAATGTTGTCCTGCTTCCCATTCTCCCCTTTGCTATGCCCACCACCACATCCCCCTCCCCTTTGCCTCTGAGAGGGTGCTCCCCACACCAACTCCCACCTCATCACTCTAGCATCCCCCTATGCTGGGGCATTGAACCTCCACAGAACCAAGGGCCTCCCCTCCCACTGATGTCAGGTAAGGCCATCCTCTGCTACATATGGGACAAAAAAAATGGAACAGAGTCTGAAGGAAAGGCCATCCAGAGATGGCCCCATCTTGTGATCCATCCCATATGCAGACACTTTCTCCTATTCAAGCAGCCTCCCCAGTTGTGGCTAAGCCTCCACTGGAGGCTATCTTTGTCTCTCCGGAACACAGGAATAGCCTCAGCAACAGGCCCTCTTCTGGTGGAGTAACTCCCTTTCAGAATACTGTCTCCTGCTTCACAACTCTCATGACAAAGCTAATCAAAAGCCTTCTCAGATTGCCATGTCTCTCTCCAAAGTTGTATCTCTTATCATGTCCTAGGTCCCTTAGGACTAATACTACCATCTACAGCCACTCTCACTCTAGCACCAGAGGTCGCAGGGACTTTGATGACTGATGAATCTACAGGCTGTCTGCCTTTCAGTTCCTCTGACATCCTCTCGTTAGCCTTCTGCACTTCAACAGCCTCAGTGAAACTAGCTCATATGGGTTCCTCCCTTCGCGATGCCCGATGCTAGTCAAAAAGAAGAAAATTCTACCTAGATGATTCGTGACACCATGACTGGTTAGTTCACAATGTCCCACACAAGGCTTTACAGTCATTCTCTTTCCATAGAGCAATATCATTAAGTTTTATTGCCTTTCCCCCAGGTCATCAAGAATTAAACTCTGAACGCCAGTGTGCTACAAAGTCCCACGGGATGCTGTTAGCGAGTCTAACAATCTTAGCAGTGGCACTTCCCCAGTGAGCTGTCCACATAATTAACTACTTAGAGAGAAACTAATCGGACTTGCATTTCCTCAAATGTGGATGATTTGGGTTTACTTCTATGATCTTTTTCTGGACTAGCATTTTATGATTCTAGATTGTGTCTATAATTCAAGAATATCATGTTCTTAAATACCACCTCATCCCATCTAGAATCATTGTTCTTTATTTCTCTGTATCTGACATAGAAGTAATGTTCATAGAAGTCAGTCATTGCCAAAATAAAGTGGGATAATTTAAGAAAGGAAGGGAGTTTGCCTGAAAACCCTCTTCTTAGTTATTGCATAAGAGAATTAAAATTCAAGAAAAGAATTCTACCTATAGTGTATTTACAAATTCCCCCTTAATGACAACATAAAGACTGAAAAGTCTAAGAGCACTTGTATGTATATGCTGTGTGTATCTCTGTTTAACGGACACAGAGTCTAACCAGGACTAACATAACATCATGACAAAAAAAAACAAAAACAAAAACGGAAAAAGAAGAAGTAAAAATGCCTGATAGAACTTCACCTTTAGAAAGATCTGAGGTTCTATGGCACAATTTCGAGAAAAATCTCTACGCTTTAAAACTACTTAAAGAAATCATCATAACTTTAAAATCTGTGATATCCTGAAAGTTAAAATAGTGACAGAATCAACAATCTATCCTGAGAAATGGGATAAGACATATTTGTATAAATCTGGGAAGAAACACATTCCTACTGATATTTTTAACTCTCAACTTGTTAGTATTCGTCATTTATATTAGACACACTTTATATCTTGTAAAGGAAGAATAAAAAAGGTTGTGTTAAAACAATTCGTACTACCTAACAATAAGACATAGTTTAGATTACATTCAGTAAATCATCTAACGAGTAGATAATCAATGGATCCTGACACACAAAGAAGAAACCATGGTCCATAAAGAAGGAAACACTAAAATGATCTCACAGTGCAGCTTAGTAGCACACCGGATCCTGCAGAAGGAAATAGGTCACTGAGAATGGAAGCAGATCAATAGATATTACTGATCCCAGCAACACAGGCAGGAGTGCTTCCTGTTATCCCACCATCTGTGAGACAGTAACTAGCCAACTCTTTAACTGAATGCATAGGGGAAGGATAAGAGAGCAGAGGGTACATGGATGAAAAACAGGTTTCAGATTCATAAGAATCAATGAGACTAAAACGGACTAAAAGCAAGGAACACCACTGCAGTGTGCAGAGAAATGCCTGTGCTGCCATGACCAAAGGACGCCCATGTTCTAATTCATCGAAACCATGGAAGCCATACACAGCAGAAGTGCATTTTCCAATTTAAGTAAACGAACGTTGAGAAGGAAGAGCAAATGCTTTGGGATCTGGGAGGGGGTGCAATAAGCACAAAAACCCCTGCACAGGGGAAATGCAGAGCGAGAGAAGAGAGGCAGAGAGGCAACACAAGAACACAGAGCAAAGAATGCAAAAAGAGCGCAGTGCACCCTTTCTCTACAGAACCTTAGACTTCTTTATAAATGCTAACAAAACACCATCATGCTGTCTAAAGCTACTGTTTGTGGGACAGCCTATGTGTTTATAGACTGTTTATTGGGGGAGTCCCTGCCTTCATACTCACAGGTGACCCCACCAAGCTCCAATGGATTGTTCTAATCTAATGGTCACACACATGCCTGGTTAAACTAAGTGGCTCACAAAACAAACCGAAGGTCACATTTATGTAAAGGAAACAGGTAGAGTTGGGGAGTGGGTTTGACAGGAATAAGGAAGGTCCAGGGGTGGGGAAGACTAATCCAAAGGGGCTATCATCTGAATATGGGAAATGGATTTCAGAATAAGACCACTATAAAGGCAGATTAAACAGGACAGTGTGCACCGACATAAAAACAAGAGAATGGAAGGAGATGGAATTCAGGGGAAGGCAAAACCACAGAAGGGGAGAGTCACTCAGAATAACACCGATGAGAACAACAAATGTTTTTAACAGCATAAGAGCTGCCTTGCACAATGCACAAAGGTTTTCCTAATTAAGAGACTTCCTTAGACATGCATGAAACTTTAAACTACAAATCATCAAGGAGACAAGAAAAGAGAATGCCTTCCCTGTCTAACTTGGAGCTAGTATTTTAAGGTGTATGTGCACACGCATGCACGCACGCAAACATGCACGCACTTGTCGGCATGTTTGCATGTGTGTGTAGCCCTAACAGGAATTAAGCCTACTTCATGAAACAAGAGGTCATAAGGGTGTGTAAGGTGACTCCTAGAGGGGTAGGGGATGGAGGAGGTAATGTTGAAAGGAATACAGAGTAATGAAAATGCATTTACAGTGTATTTGTGTATAAAACCCTCAAAGATTAAATGACAAATACAATAATGTTGAAAATGCATATTTGTTAAAAGAGACGTGAAGAACACACACACACACAGAGAGAGAGAGAGAGAGAGAGAGAGAGAGAGAGAGAGAGAGAGAGAGAGAGAGAGAGAGAAAGCAGACAGGTTCTCTCTCCAATAAATATGTGTGCCAAAAAACGTGTATCTAGATTACCTCCACTTATTCTTTTCTTATATATTATACGCAATGGCAGTTTTCACTCCTCCCTCTCCTCCCATCTCCCCTCTTCCCCAGATCCACTCCTCTTCTACTTCTCTTAAAACTCCATAATAAAAGGCAAGCCACTCATTAGCATATTTAAAATATGAATTTCTCAAAAGACAAAGTGTAATAATAAGTCAGGCTTATTCTGTCACTTCTGTTGGGTGAGCTGTTAACCAACTGTTGCCAAGTTCAACCTCACAAGACACACCCAACTCCTTTACGATTTGTTGTGGTCCCATTACTACTCTTACTAACTGCAGAGTTTTAAACCTTAATCAGCTCTTACTACTACGCCCATGATGACATTGAATCAATGCTCTCTTCCTGGGGTCCTGTCAGAACAACTTGAACTCAGAGTTCACACACAACATTAATCAGAGTTATTCATGAGAGCAAACATCAGAAACACAAAGCTTCATAAAGGGAAGGATTATCATTTAAACTGTGATATGCTTATATCATGAAGAGGAAGTTATCACTTGTAGGAGGGTTCTGCCATAATGTTGGAATTCGAGGAAAGCCAACCATCCTGGTAAGGAGAACAATGCTGGCTGCTGTGCTGATGTAATTGTCTGTGAAACTGTGTGAATTTCCTGTTGCTTTGTTATGACAAACCCTGGGAAAGAAGGGCTCGATCCAATGACATAAGGAAAGAACCCTTAGTAAAAATTATTAAACCGCTTTTTAAGCTGTATGTGTGTTTTCAAACGTAAAAACCAAGTCACTGGAAGGAAAGACATCAGAAATCAGAACATGAGTAGCTCTCCGTAGGCGTTCTGGTGAGATCTACAGCTTTCACTTCAGTTCTTACACTTACGTGTGTTATAAAATTAGCATTTCGTTTTCTAAAAAGCAAAAGAGAAGATCACATTGTGCAGAAGTATTAAAACCTCAGCCCTGGGAATTTATCCCCACCCTCCAAGACTGACCAGCCCTTTCCTCCGCCTTCCTCATCCAGAAATGTAAAAGAACTTACACATTTTAATTTCAAGTAACAAGAGAGATCAATGAGCTTTCTTCAAAGTTGAGAAGCCTGAATCGCAAATGAGGGTCCCACTTCCTCCATGTGCATCATGCTTTGTACTGTCTTGAAAAGTTTTAAATTACTTAGAAACAGACTCAACACGAAAGACCCTTCCTGGCCATAATAACAAAAAATTGAGGCAGAAACAAATACATGTTACAATGGCTGATTATGGGCTCCATAAAACCCAAGAAGGCAATCAGGCTGTTCAGTACCCCCTGAGAGAGCATCTTAATTAGCAGGAATGCACCGCAACCAAAGGAGTCAACTGATGACTTCTCTTTGAAGTTTGCAATTACAACATAAACAGTCTAAAGGAAATACTTTTCTTTTCCCCTATTCCAGTAATTCAATTTAAAATCTCTTTTCAAGAATCAGTCTGAGCTTCCTTTTCTTCGAGTGTTCTTAAATTATAAGCAATATACAAAAATATTTATGAGTTTATTGCATAACCTTTAAAACATGTAGCCTTTAATGATTTCAGACATGTCAATTTCTAAGAAAAAAAATTAGCTGCACCTAGTAGTTAAGGTTTTAAATTATATGGAAACTATTTGAAGTACATATTTAAAAAGAGTAATTTTAAGTACGTAGACCCTTCTGTTTAGACAGGCATTTTAAAGCATATGCTTATAATTTTACGTAATTTACCTTCTTGGAGATATAATCAATAGAATACCCTCAATGAATTGAAAACTGAAGGACTGAACATAAAAATACTTTCATACCAATTAAAAAAACAATATTAACCATTGAATGAGTGATAGCTAAATGTTGTGTGAATATTTAGAAATGCTTTGCCAGGGTTATTTAAAGAGCACATAATGTTCAAAAGTATACAGCTTTTAACTGTATTACTTAAATGGCAAAGCAGAGCTAACTCTACTTCTAAGGCAGGATTTTCTGCCCAGAAACAACTGCATTCCCTAGAACTGGAGATTCTATCACACATCTGACACACATGTGGCTTTGCAGTGTGCATGTTGTGCAAAGAGGAAATTATAGTTGTCATGACTTTATGGTTCCATTCCCTCTTCACCAAATCCCATATATTAACTTCCTCCCCTCCTCACTCCAGCTAGCCACAGGATGGCAGAGAGAGGGATTTGACAGACTCTCCAATGCCATCTCTCTAACCTATGGAGGTCCCCTGACTTCCACTCACGAATTGTCAGTTGTCCACTTTTAAGTAGATGCTGACTTCTTCCACAGATTTCAGAGCTCAGCTCTTGCACAATGCTCTTACTCTCTCTGCCTTCTTTAGTGGATTCCTCCTTTGGCCAATTGCCTGCAATAACCCCCCCCCAGAACCATTTAACACTCCTCTAAGGTTACAATGGTTCTCAACATCCAAACACCTCTGCAACTCACCAGGCCCTTTCATCTTCTTCCTTCACCATATAGTATACTCATGCACTTGGACACCAATGCCAATTTGATGATTTGTCTAACAAGCCCCAGGGATAGAGATTCAGATCACATCAGATTGGGGGCCAGGCACAAGTCTCATCATGGCCAACCCTCTTGCAACATCATCCCCATGGACAGCTTGAAGTGTTGTTTCTGCTCTACCTCTCTCCACTCTTAATTGTAGAGTCACTTAAGCAACTACTTGTAGCTCTTCAAAGACATTGTTCTCAGGCTGCTTGCTCTGATAGGCCATTACACTCTAGAGACTCCTGCTTCTTCTGGGAATATTTGCAGACAGCATCACCTAACAGGCACCGTTGTTTTTGATATTCCTTTCTAGTGTCTCCCAACTCTCTCCTGGAATTTACTGTTTTATTCTTGGTCTTTCTTCCATTTTGGAGCTGGGAGTACCTCAAAGACAGGTCTTTTGTTTCCTTAACCAGTTGTACCCAGTAGCCTGTCATTTATGACTTGTGAGTTCACTATTTTATAACGGAAACTGATTGGAAACAGACATGTCTGAACGATTACTCTGAATTTACAAAATTGCTACCAATTAGAGGGGACCATTATTGTCCACTTCCTCTCTGCTTCATGGCCTTTTATGGTCCACCCCAGGAGTTGTGAAGTTATACAATAGCACACCTCTCTCTCTCTCTCTCTCCCCCTCCCTCTCTCTCTCTCTCTCTCTCTCTCTCTCTCTCACACACACACACACACAAACATACTCCCTCTCTCTCTGTCTCTCTCTCTGTCTCTCTGTCTCTGTCTCTCTCTGTCTATGTCTCTGTCTCTATCTCTCATACACACACACACACACACACACACACACACGAGTGTGTAAACGCATGTGGAGCACAGATATAGATACTGGGTGTCTTCCTCTCTCACTCACTACCTTGTTTCTGGAACAGAGGCTTTCGTTGAACCTAGAGTTCACTCATTTGGACCAAAGAGCTTACAGCAAGACTCCCATGCCCACTTCCTGCACCAGAATTACAGGCACACCAAACATTTCACATAGGAACTGGGGATTTGAACTCAGGCCCTCATGCTTTTATGTTGAACCTTCTCCCCTCTGAGACATCTCTCCAGGCTCCCACTGTCCTTGACTCATCACAAATGCACAAGCCCAACCAGACTCAAGGAAAAGACCACAGACTCAAATTCATCATGAGGTACATGTCTAAAAGTTCAAGGCCATTTTAAGCGTACTCTCTATGTGAGGTTGCCAGTGAACCAACTTGTTAACTTGAAAATTAATAATAATGAAAAATAATTAAACAATGAAAATAAGAATCAGCTGCCATGCAAGACAGCACAACTAAGTGACCAAATAGAAAATGAAAGGGACTCTCCCCTTTAAATATTCCAGTATTTAGACATAGGTCAGAGCTAGGGGTGTTGACATTTTGCAAGACTCAATTATTGTTGGATCCAGTCAATGCACATCAACACCCACTAACCTTACAGAAGAGATTGGACCACATACTATCCAATCCTTTCTCAAAGAAAACTATGGCCAACAGAGCAGATTTGGGGGTCCATACTTCCTGTTCCCCCGGTTTCCTGAGTATAGATAAAAAAAATGTCATCAACTAGCTTCCTGCTCCCACTGGCATGCTGTGTTTTCTGGGCCATAATCCACTCTATCACCGGGGAGCCATTACCCCAAATAAACTCTTTCTTCCTTAAGTTGCTTTTGGTCATTGAATTTTAACAAAGCAATATCAAAGAATCAAATATACAAGCTAAGTGTCTAAACTTTGATCTTGGACACAGTGAGGACATAAGGAACATACCCTTTAGTCACATAGACCCTCACCACTCAGATAGTTCCTGATCGCTCTTGTCTCACAGGTAGCATGAGGAAGCTGTGGTACATGGTAACTACTTAATCAACTTTCACTGGATCGAAGTATAAGTCAGTGAGGAAGATACAGGGCTGTTTGTGAGTGTGTGTGTGTGTTGAGGGGTGTCTGTTATACACAGCACAGCTCTGTTACCTTTAGTCATTTTTTTTTTGCACATAGACTTTCTGAATTTAAGCCTGTTTTTTTTTTTCCTCCTTTCTAATAGCTTAGAAAGCTTTGGTGATAAAGACTGCTCTAAGAAAGTCAGCACTTAAGAGTAAGTCTATGGTATACATTCTTCCTTTTATCCATCTCCCTCCTTCTCAGTTGCTGGATTTTCACCTTTCTTGCCCTGTCATTGTCCCCCTCAAATGCCAATGAAAGTCAGTCTCACCTTTAGAGACACCATCAATTGAAATGACACAGATTCTTGTCATAATCGCAATAGGTTACTGTGTTAAAGTGCTTTGATTTTAGGTTAAAAACATTGAGGAAGAAACCATTGTCATTCACAAGGCAGACAAAATGAGATCTACGTTACTGTCAATTTGACAATCTATAATCACCTGGCACACAGATTTCTGGGTGTTCCCATGGGACAGTTATCCTGTGATTACATTAACTGAGGTTGGAAGATCTTTCAATGACTAGAGGCACCATTCCTGAGCTGGCATCCTGGACTACACTAAGTAGAGAAAGAAGCTGAGGAGGAGCATGCATTTACTGCGCCTGCGTCCAGAATGCCTTTACCTTTGCACTATGAGCTGAAACACTTTTCCTCTGGAGTTTCTTCTGTTGGAATATTTTATCACAGCAACAGGAAAAGAAACTAAGACAGATAAGCTTCTGCTTATTAAAGTAGAAACACACCTTCTGACCTTTTGTGGATAGGGGCTAGCACAGCCCAGTTACAAAGGAGGTATCTGATTTGTACAAACTATGAGTTCATACAATAATTTACATAATACAACATAAAGTGAGTAGTTTTTACAATTCTTAATTGGTCAACCCTAGTTGAATAAGTTGAAAACTATTTGAAACATACTTATACTAGAAATTCAGGGTTAAAAAAAAAGATGTATTTATTATGTATACAGTGTTCAGCCTGCATGCTGGGAAAGGCCACCATAGCCCATTACAGATGGTTGTGAGCCACCATGTGGTTGCTGGGATTTGAACTCAAGACCTCTGGAAGAGCAGTCAGTGCTCTTAACAGCTGAGCCAACTCTCCACCCCCTCAAATTTTAATATAAATACACAATATTAAAATACACAATATTAAATTATGAAGCGATGCGTCCACTGTAGCGAGTGCAGTTCTAAGGTAGTCATATGGTCTCTTTTCCCATTTATAAGTATTTAGAGATAATCCATACACTCATCTCATGCTATGTGAACAAGATGAAATTAAGTTTAAATAACTAGTTTTTTGTTAAGTATTCATTTTCTCAGCAAAGCAAGAAAAGCACCAATCAGGCCCCGTGGTCTCGTGTTAATGCTGTACTCTGTGCCAAGATGGCTTCCTAAGCATAAACTGTTTATTCCCTAGAAAGTAAAACAACCAAATGAAATTGATTTATCTTCAAAGTATTAATATGAATAGGTTTTCAAACTTAATGACACATTCATCTTTATCCTAACCCAATCCATACTATGTAGAGTTTATGAATTAGTAAACCAAGAGAAAAAAACTTTTTTATTGAAAGCAGTTTTTTTTCATACAACATATTCTGATCATAGTTTCTCCAACCCAACTCCTCCCAGACGCCACCCATCTCCCAACCCATGTAAATCCATACCCTTCTTTCTCTGTCTCATTTGAAAACAAACAGATATCTAAAAAAAATAAATGAATAAAAATATAAATAAAATAGGACAAAACAAGAAACAAGGCCAAAGAAAATGCTCCAGAAACAAAGACAGACACAGAGACACACACAGTCACACAAAGAAATCCCACAGAAACACAAAATCAGAAAGCAAAATATTCAAGAAAAGACTTGTAAGGTAAAACAGAAAATGCCCAGACAGAGCATCATGAAACAAAAACCCTACAAAAGCACCACTGTGTACATTTTATGTTGCCCATCCACTGCGGGGCATGGGGCCTGCCCCGAAGTGTGTTCTGTATCCCCTGTCAGACTTCATTAGAGAAAAATAAGTTTTTCTTTGTGAACATTTAAAGTCTACTCGTGCCTTATAAACAAGGGTTTTCAATAAGATTGAGATATTGCTCACCAAAGAGGCCATAGTGAATCCGATGACTTCAATGTAACCGTCATCATGACGCTGGGGTTCAAAGTCATGATGATCTCCAGGGTTTCCCCAAGGCATTGTGCCAGCACAATATCTGCAAACAGGGTCAAAAGCAGTTAAAGCTACTTCATTCTACTCCTGATTAGCCCTGGGAAGTAATTTGGGGTTAATACACTAAGGTCTTGCATGGTATGCTCAGGAATACATAGGGGGTGGGGGAAGGTTGTGCTTCTGTGCGTCACTTTATAAGGAGACTCTTGAAAATAACTTCCAGTGGGACTTGACGCTTTTCAAGGATAAGAGCAGTTATTGCTATAGATGTCCACCTTCAAGTATGAAAAAGCTGTCTCCAGAATATCACAATCTTGCAAAAATAAGCCACAATTTAACAAGAAAAGTATACCGTGGCGCCCATCTATCCCATCATTCCTCACTTCAGGGTTCCTGTTGTCTACAATGTTATTATGAATTATCTTTAATAATTTCACAATTCTCTTAAATAAAAAGAAATCCATGCAGTGTAGGAGGGACATGAACTAAGATGGCATCATTTATCACGACAGAAAGTAAGACAAGAAATTCTCACAGGGGGAAGGAAATGAATGAAAATTGCTTCAAATAAATAAAAGACAAAAAAAAAATGCTAGGCATGGTGGTGTATGCCTGCTCTCCCGGTACACGAGAGGCTAAGGTAGAACTGTGAACTATATATTCTCTCAATAGAAAGGATGGACTAGAGGGAGGGAAGAAAAATGGGTGGAAGGAGATGTGAGAGGCGCGAGATAAGAAAGGGAAAGGAATAAATAAAATTATAAAATTGGAGAAGCAGACACATACGGGAAGAGAGGAGTAGGCACTGCCATCCAGTGCTCTGCAAATCTGTAAGCCGTAGACTAAAATCACGTTGACTCATGCCCCTGAGACACGCTTGGACCTCAGGGGACTGAGCACTTCCAAGAGCAACCTGGAGGCCTTGAGAGGCTTCCCCAAACATCAGTTTCCATAGATGCTCATTTCCTATAAATTCACCCAAGCTCAGCTCATTTGTCTGAGTTGGTTGATAGCAAGTAATGAGGGGATATAGGCCCGTGCCTTCCAGTGCCTTGGTTTGGGAAGCTGCAATCCAACGTTATGCCACTAAAGTGATATATTTATTTTAAAAAGTAGTCCTAAGTATTCCTTTCTCCTTGTGCATAATTCCACAGAGCATTGAAACCCTGTCTACACCATGCTCTGTGTCTACACCAGGCTCTGTGTCTACACCATGCCTCTCCCATGAATTCTAGCTCCTGGCAGAGACACCCATCCTCAACAGGCTGGATGAGACTGAAAGGACTCCATCACATCTCCTTCCCTTGAGGCTGTAATGTGGGTGTAGAGCAGTAATAAGAATTAAATGAAGATGTCTGAGAAAACAGCCTGCGTCTCTCAAGGACAGGAGAATACAGATAATGAATTCTTTATCACAGACAAAGCAACCTGCTACAGGAAACAAGCTGGGCAGGAGAAGAAAATGGGCAACCTTTAACACTACTAAAATACGGGATTTCACGGGTTATACCCGAGACGCTTCACTTCTGCGTTCAGTTGTCAGAGTTCACACCGCACAAAGGCAACAGCATGGACAGAGCTTACCTGGGAATATTTAAAAATACTATACACTGGAACTTCAGGTCCTGGATCTTTGGAGTGAGGTCTGTCCCATCACACTGCAGCAACCAAAGCAGAGAAAGCGAGGCTTCTGAAGTAGTCATGAGTCTGAGAGTCTCATCCAAGATAACTAGGTCGACAACAGCATAGAACATAGAATTCTTTCCCCTTGCCCCTGAGTGAATGCCAGTTACTAGGACAGAAATTTATGGCGAACCTAACTGGAGAAGAGCCAACGCTCAACTTCAGTTTTGTTATAAAGTAAAACTTTCTGTTGACCAAAACAAATTTCCTCTGTTCTAATATTCAGGGCAGATACTGTCACTCATCGACTTGAACGATTTGATATCTAGACACACAGTGCTAACATTTAAAGACTACACATACTTCAAGGATGAAGTCTTGAGTGAACCCAGAAGCATTCCCCACTGTAATCAATTGATCCAAACAGGGCATGAAGGTGCCCACTTGTTTTCTTTGCTGTCTGAGACAGTGTTTATTTTGAAGCTAGAAAACTTGTTTTGAATACATTATCTGAATGTTTTTAAGGAGTCTGTTCTAAATTTGAAGAACTTGTAATGGATCCTCTTTTGTTTGCCGCAGGATGAAGCCAGTATTTTAGATGTAATAGTTCGTAAGCTCCCACATACATGTGAATGCAAATTAACACTAGATCAAGAAGACGAAATACTGTCAAGTGACTGTGTGTTGCAAATCTAATCTCTTACAGAACTGGAAGGCACTTTTGAGCTTAGACTGTTGGGGTTTGGCTCTGACCTTGGTCTCAGGGCCCACTGATCTTTCTGCCTTAGTGCCCTTCTACATAGGTTCCTTCGCCACCTAGTTTTTCCCCATGAGTACTGTCCTGCAGCCAATCACACCAAAAAAGTCTCAATCCCCCCTTTCTTTATCTCCACTGTTGATATGCACCAGAGGGATCTAATCAGGGTCAACGACACGGTAGCACAGCTGGCTTTTCAGTTTGCTTTCTCCCCACTTCAACCTCCACATCCCAGAATTCCATCAGCTTCTTCTCTTTCGGAAAGAGATGCACAGTATTCCAAAACGTGCTACAATTTTGTAAAGATCCTTTCAGCAGTGTTTCAGTCTAGGCATAATGATTTTGTAAGCAGTCAATGGTTGCTTCAAAGCAACACACTCTTTTCCCACCTGGTCTGACTACACCCTAGTGTTCATAAATGGTCTCAAAAACGATTTCCAGGAAATCATAAGGTTCTCAATAAAGTATTTCCAAAAGTAACTTAGATAGAAATAAAGTTCTAGATAGTGACCGAATATATTTTAGAGTACTTCCAACAACCTAAATCTTTCATATGGTTTAAGGGCTTCAAACAGATTCATAGATGACTATGCCCATGAAGAAATCATAGAGTAATTTGGTTGTAAGAAAACTTACAACCAAAACAATAGGATGCTAAACTCTGTGAATACATTACAGAAAAATAGTATAGTAAATACTATTGAACTTGGAACCGAACTCTTTTTCTTTTTTTTTTTTTTATTAACTTGAGTATTTCTTATTTACATTTCGAGTGTTATTCCCTTTCCCAGTTTCCGGGCAAACATCCCCCTAATCCCTCCCCCTCCCCTTCTTTATGGGTGTTCCCCTCCCCATCCTCCCCCCATTGCCACCCTCCCCCCAACAATCACGTTCACTGGGGGTTCAGTCTTAGCAGGACCAAGGGCTTCCCCTTCCACTGGTGCTCTTACTAGAATATTCATTGCTACCTATGAGGTCAGAGTCCAGGGTCAGTCCATGTATAGTCTTTAGGTAGTGGCTTAGTCCCTGGAAGCTCTGGTTGCTCGGCATTGTTGTTCATAAGGGGTCTCGAGCTCCTTCAAGCTCTTCGAGTTCTTTCTCTGATTCCTTCAACGGGGGTCCCGACCGAACTCATTTTTAAATGTGCTAGACTTTCTTCCAGGGAGCTCATCAAATTTTTCAAAGATGTATACCACACTATTTTTATATTATTGCATTAAAATGTACAGACAGCAACAATCATCGTTTTCTCTAATTCAGACACACCTAAGACAAAACATCTGCCTGTGAAATACAGTTCTGTATCTATGCTTATGCTTTAATAAATCAAACAATGGAGAGTAGATTATGCTACATGCAGTGTTTTCTTAGTGCTGTGTGTTCTCTCGGCCTAGAATTCATACATAACCTTTATTACAATGTGTCTTGTGTATTACATCCAACATACTGACTTTATCTGTGACAAAACCAAGACGGTCTTTTATATACACCTGAAGTAGTCAGGCTATGAAGTGTTCCTCAAAAAGGCTCATGTGCTAAAACCTCCGTCCCCAGCTGGACGAACCATGTGACTCTATCATTAACATGCTACTCCATTGGTGAACTATCACTGAATGAGATGGTAGGAGGCGGGACCTAGGAAGGACTAGTTCACTCAGTCAGGGGTTGCCATGAAGGGTGATCTTATCCTGGCCAGTCATTCAGAAGTCAGTCAGTCTCTCTCTCTCTCTCTCTCTCTCTCTCTCTCTCTCTCTCTCTCTCTCTCTCTCTGTTCCCCTCTTCTCTCTTTCCCTTTCCTTTTACTTCCCAGCCTCCCTTCCTGGCTACCATGAAATGTTCAGCTTTGCTACTCCAATCCTTTCCACCACAAGGCTGTGCCTTATTACAGAGCCAGAAACAACAACATGCATTGTTTGTGAGCTGAAATGCCCCGGATGGATGATGAGGTTGCTAATACCAGCAGTACTCAGTTCTTGTCCTGGCTGGTTTAAAGGGATCACTTTTCATGCACATTTTGCTACAGGTTACAGAGTTTGTGTTTTGGTGACAAGCGACGGAAATCATACAACGTTCTCAGTACTCATGCGGCTACAATGAAAAGACAGAGACTCTATAGTAACAATCCGTTAACAGATTCAAAGCAGGGCACAAATTAGTGCTGACACAAGAGCAATAGCAGCTTTGCAAATGTTTGCCTGTCACATTTCTATAATTTTCCCCTTTTCCCTTCCTTGGAGACAGGTCCTCTCCAAGCTGTCCAGTCCAGCTGGTGGCCTTGAATTTACATCCCTTCCAGCTCAGCCTTCTAAATACCGGTGATATTTTTAAAATGAACCTTTCATCCTATAGGAATGAGGAAGTCATTTCTACTATATTAGTACTGTTTGTACTAGCTTATTAACATTGTAAACATTATCAGGGCCACACAAAATACCATTTTATTACAATACTTAGTTCTCTATCCAATGATCATTTATTTTTATATAAAAGAAGCTATATGGTTTTTAGACATTTTTCTGGACTTGGTGGTACAGGACTGCAATCCCAACCCATTATTTCTTCAGGAGTCTTCATTTCACTCCAGACTGACACACGGTGAGGATGCATGTGCATGGCTGAAGGAGCCACATGATTTGTGAATTATATGTAGCCCAGGGATTAAGCTACGTACCTGTGTATTAATCTGTGTATCAACTGGCATCAGGGCGGGGTGTGTGTGTGTGTGTGTGTGTGTGTGTGTGTGTGTGTGTGTGACACTCATTCACATGCAAATGAAATGAACCTGGACAGTCAATACTCACAACAACTTTGACGTGCTTGGATAGATCTCTAGAACTTCTCTGTAGGAAATCAGAAAAGGCTGCCTACACCACAGGGAAGGAAGAAAAGAATTCTTCATTAGAGAGTTTCCACCAAATCCTTGCTTCAACACGATAGACATTTTCCCAAGATTCTGCACTATGAAAAAATATAAAACAAATTCTCCTTTAGTTGAACTCAAGGTAAAATAGGGCAGTGTCTGCCATGTGAACATTTTTGTTTTCAGACGATAATGTATAATAACATTAAGATTATAGGAGGAGGGGGTTGGGGATTTGGCTCAGTGGTAGAGCACTTGCCTAGCAAGTGCAAGGCCCTGGGTTCGGTCCCCAGCTCCGAAAAAAAGGAAAAGAAAAATTATAGGAGGAGGTAAAAAAATAAAAGTGTGTGACTCCCAGAGTCACTTGGCAGATCTATTCTGAAGGCTCCTTGTGAACATCCTACCTGTTCACCCAATACTAAAATCTCTCTTAGGAATGTCCCTGAAGAGAAAAGAAAGGTCCCCGCTTTGGTCTCATGCATATTCCATTAAAAGCTCCATGCTCTGCCAAATTCTTATCCAAGATCACTGGGTACACACCCAGCAGAAGACGACAGCCTGAGCTAAGATTGTCTGTGGTGGGTGGTGTTACCAATTTAACACAGTCACCATCCAGTCACCTGGGAAAGGAGTTTCAGTCAGGGATTGTCTAGATTAATTTGGCCGGTGTGCTGGTGCCGGCCGTGGAAGGGGGGATCTTGATTAGTGGGAAGACCTTTCCACTGTGGGTGGCACTTTTCCTTGGGCAGGGGGCCCTGGATTGTAAAGGGGTACAGAGTCACTGTAAGCAGTAGCACATGTGCGTGAATTCCTTGCTCTCTGCTCTTGACTGTGGATGTGCTGTGACCACTTACTTCAAGTAACTGACACTTGACTTCCCCAAGACGGCAGAATGTAAGGGAAATTGTGAGTCAAATGGACCCTTTTCCCCTTAAATTGCATTCACCAGGATATTTTATCACAGAAAGGGGAAACTAAACCCAAACATTACATTATACATATTTTTCCCATCTATCTATTCTTTCAAATTCCTTCTTGGACATCTGTTTTGTATCACTCCCTTAAAGTCATCGACACTTTCAGGTCTTAAATTGTAAGCACAAGCAACGTCAACAGCCTTGCTGACCACTCAGTTCGAAAACGTCTCTTCTCTGTAATTCCTCAGTGAAGATTTTAAACAGGGACTATATATAAACACATATGGAAGTGCCTCATTTTGCTGTCACTGGTTTCTTTAGCATTTTCTGAATTGCCAGTAAATAATATTAATAGTTACAGAATGAAATAATACTTACCCCCGCATAGAACATTTTATTTCGAAAACGACTATTGAATTTCTCTGGATTTGCTTCTGTAAAAGAGGAGACATATTTTTGTTATTGGGCGTTTATGGACGATTGGCACCCTTCTGCTTATTCTGGTCTCCACCCTGAAGATCTACGAGATCCAACTCTGCTGCCAGCATTCCCGCAGTGCCAGGCCAGCTGCATCAGTGGTCCAGTGAGACAGGTGTAGCTACCCGCTGCTAAAAAACGTTCAGCTCGAGTCACAGCCATGAAGTGAACCGGAGGGTGTTAGGCACGCGGATCACTAACCAAGTGTGGGGTCCGGGAGTGGAGGTTTGACAAGCTCACAAACATTAAAACTGGAGACTCTTTGAATCAGAAAATCAGAGGGATTTGGGACAAGAATGGACCAAAAAAGTAATAAGATCTGGGGGTGTGAATATTATCACTGATGTCTGGGGACGCACGTGGCTTCTGTAAACTGTGTAAACCTCACAGGGAGATAAAGAGGATGAATCTCAATTCATAGACCATTTGTTTTCACATCTGGAGGGCTCTCTGAACTACCACCTACTCCTTTACTGGTGACAGACCTCTGAAGAAACGGAAGTGAGTGAGAGAAAAGGGTAGTGAGGGAGGTAGTGACAGAAGTAGAAAGTGAGATAAAGTGGGTTGGAGAGAGGGAGGGAGGAAAAGAGGGAGGGTCGAGGGTTTCCCGAATAGGCTTAGCATATTACAGAAATGTTCAAATGAAAAAAAAATTCAGTTTTTCTCCATGTGCTGTTTAATTCAAAGAGGCAAAAAAGACAAAATACATATCAGGGTGTTTTCATGGGAACTGGGGGATTAATAAATGTCTGCATAAAATATAGTTTCCTCAGATGTTTCTGATACCATCCTAGCATTTCACAAAAGGACCTACGATCTACCTGAGCCCTCTGCCTTTATACCCATCCAGCAGGTGTTGCTAGGCCTTTCTCCCGGTCATTGCTAGATAGCAAGATGACTAGAGGAAACTCTCCCAGCCCCAATGCTGTCTAAAAACACTAGTCCCACCTGTATAAATGAGATGTAGGAGTTCACTCACCCAGACAGGTTCTAAGAAAGCATATAGCACTGGATGACTTTCAGGATTCTTACAGTAGACTAATAATCATCAACATCAACACAGAAACTGGATAAATACCTGGAATATTGCCTAATGAAAAAAGGCTATGTTTGTAGACTGGTTCTCAACAGTTAACTCCGGCTGTATATTTTCTGAATCTCAAAGTTTTCCTAAATACTGGTCAACTCAACACTATACCCTAGTCACCAGACACAGCAATATGTTATGTGGAGTAATAAACAAAAAGACATATAAAATGTGCGAATTGTTCTCTCTGTGTCTGTTACTACTGATCTATTTTTAAGGTTTATTTTAGTGTCTGTGTGTGCGTGTGTGTGTGTGTGTGTACACGTACAAAGTCTAGAAGAGTGCATCAGATCCCCTGAAGCTGGACTGTGACCCACTGTACGTGAGGGCTGGGAGCTGAACTCCAGTGCTCTTAACCACTGAGCCATCTCCCCATCCCTGTGCTCCCGAGTTGTTCTGAATCAACTTGACTGGTTTCAATTTCCATTTCCAATTGCATCAGCTTTTTTTTAATGAAACCAGAAGTAAAATGAAAATTATTTTTTGCAATGCGTCTGAGTACATAGGGTCTTTTTTTTTTAATTATAGTCTAGCTATCCAACAAGCTATAAGAAATGGGAATTCCAGCTAGACACAACTATGGTGTAGAACTTTCTCACCATACTGATGCCCATAGCTATTAAGTGAATCCTAGGTCAGCCACTAACACTTATGTGCTTTAAAATGTATGGTCTGGAAATATTCTCTATGTGGTTTTTCTATGAGACTCAATTTTTAATAAAACTGAAAAGAAGATTCATTTTCTCTGAAGACAGACTATTTCCAAGAAGTCCCCCAAACATGGAATAAAATGGAGAAACAGGCTGAGTTTTTAGTGACTTAACTCATACTTCTGATGAAAATGGTCATCTCAGATGTAATTTAGCTAGGAGTAATAAACTTTAAAAACAGGTCTATAGAGACACCGAACATTCAGAGGGCTGCCAGAGAGACAGAAAAGAGGAGTTGAAGAGTCACTCATATACCTTGGTCTTAAGGGTATAAAAAGAATCCTGTTAGTCCCAGGATTATGAACTTCCAAATGGATATTGGATAAAACACTCTGCTTCTAAGCCACATTCCTAGCTGCAATTCCTATTTTTGCATCTACTCTGTAAGCAAAAGTGAGAGTCAGAAAGACAGGTCAGCCACAGCTTAGAGGAAGCTCAGCCTATTGCTAGAGCTGGGCCACATCTCACGGAGGCCAGGCCGTAGAAAGAGCAAAGGAAGCAGAGGAGGGTCTGCAAATAGCAGTGGTCCGTCATCGCCACTTCCATAAGAAGGAAGGACTAGATGGCCAAGTGTGCATCTGTGTATCATACAAGGTTGATGGGCCTTTAACAAGAACCAATGGTGTGAACAGTTCCTTCTGTCTTCCACACTGCATCGAGAAAGGGAGAGGGAAGAAAGATCTGGGAAGGGGTCAATGAAAGGTCAAGGGCTCATTCCTTCAGCAAGTTAAGTGTGTCACGTGATATGATGCCAAAATGAATGGCTAACAATATTGGCACCATGGCTAGAAGGATCAGTGATTGACTGTTTCAATTCTTGGGTTATCTGTTCTCATCCTCTACAAGAAGTGGGCATGAAAAAGCAAGCCTTACTCATTGTATTTCTGCTCCATTATCCTTCAGTCACCACTTATTGATCTGCTTCTAATTCTCTCAGTCAGAATTCTGGAATGGGCTCAGTTGAAGCTCCTGCTGGGGGTTTGAGAAACTGGCATACCATGACACCCTCACTGAGAAACCCTGGAAAACACTTTCTAATTATTCAGATTGTTGGTAGAATCCATACCCTGGAGACTCAGACTGAATCTCTCTCTGGTAGCTGCTCTAGGGTGTTCATTCTCACTAATGGAGGCTGTCTGTGCTCACTGGGGTTCTGATCCCAGCCACAGTCAAAACCACCACAGCAAATCCTCACACAGTGGATCTCTGACTTCCCTTTTGTCTTGTTCTGCTGCTTTTAGGGGCTCACGTGATTATATTGGATGCAGGCAGATAATCTAGGATTGTACTGATAGGGAAGCCAGCTTCACTCACAGGAGTGAAGTTCTTCTGTTGTGTTTAGCAACGACTACAGGCATAACCATAGATGGCAACTGCCACGGGAGGCAAGCCTGCCAGTCTACTTTCTAGACCTCACACCTCACTTTCCTCCTACTTAAAAAGGGTCTTTAGTACCTACGATGTCCTCAAAGGTCCCAGTTCTCTGCAGCATCAACTCACAGTCATGCCTGTAGACTCAGTGATGGATTAGCACACTGTCTGTCTCCACTGATCTCCATGCAACATCACCATATTCCTCAGAAGGCCTTGTGATTCCATTTCATAAAAGGGTGCCCATCAAAGGAATATCAGTTCACCTCCTTGGATATCCCGTTTATGTCCAATTATTAAAATTCAAAAATGAAGATCCTAATAGTTATACCAACATTTAAAAAAATTGGTCATAATTAATTGGTGGTCAAAAAAAAAATACCTCCCAGATTATAAACAGACTTCTCTCAAAAATAACACATGTAGACAGAATCACAAAACCATTTTGGAGTAGAATTCTGCCATGGATTTGAAGGAAAGTGGGAATGAGCTAATGAGAGGGTTTGGAGGGGGAAAGGTAAGGGGAAATATTGTAATTATATTATAATTTCAAATTTTAAAAAAGGTATTTCTCAACAGTGCTTTTTAAAAGCCATTGAGGTTTTCTAGGCAGAAAACCTACAAGCTTCAAAAGTGTATGTATGTATGTATGTATGTATGTATGTATGTATGTATGTATGTATGTATTGATTTACTTATTGTGTATGCAGTTGTGTGGCTTCATGAGCAGCATGTATGAGGACTTGTCCTTGGAGGTAAAAAGTAACCAGAGTCTCATGGGACTGTAGTTTTTGGTGACTGTAAGCTGCCCAGTGTTGATGCTAAAAGGAAGATCCAGGTCTTCTGCAAGAACAGTAAGTGGACTTACTCACTGAGCCATCTGTAGGTTTCTTTGCAGTATATAGAATAAGACATAAGCAATCCTATAGTTTTAATGTTCAAATCAAAAGTTCAAATTTCATCAAAGTATTAAATAGATAGCTGGAAATACTTGTTACTTGGAAATATTTGTTACTCATATTTCATACATGATATAAGCTTACTAATAATGACCCTAGAGAAACCTAGAACCTTAGAGTTATTAAACACACAGGTCCTCAGTCTTCCTTCACATTTGCTACTTGAAAATGGACAAAGACAGGTTAAAACCTGTTGTGCATTTAACTAATTTTGCCCCAATCTCCCTTTGATGACAGACTAAGAAAGAGACAGCTCACACTGAGCCCCAGATGCCCGTTCTGGGTAAAATCCTCCTGACTGTTCAGAACTGGGTCACTACACGCACAATAGCTACACATCCATTTTGCCAATCTGTACCTTGGCAAGCAAGGCTCTACGCACCAGAGTTTCCCAGCTCACCTCCAGTTTCATTACCACCTTCAAATCAAATTTTATATTAAAAAATATTTCCTTCCTTTCAATATCAATTCCTATCAAGGATACCTTTTAAAACACCCTTTGCCTTCTAAGATGTCTTTTTTACCAATATCATTTTTCATGCACTATGGAAAAGTCATCCCATCTAACCCATGAGGAGAAGCCTGTGTGTTCCTTGTGCTTTTCCTTCCTGCCAGAAACGATTTTACCTGTGTTAGCTCTTATGTGCTATCACAGTTCTGGAAACTTCTTCCACATCTGTGACCAACCCTGCTGAACACCTGCAGTGTTGACTGTCTGCACAACTCATCTATATATTCATTTATTGGTACTTCCTTTGTATTTAGCAATGGGGTCCTATCCTCCAGTGGAACATTCCGCTACTGTAACAAACACTGGTACCATCGGACTGTGAGCTGGTAATATAAAAGAAAATAAGATGCAGTCTCTTATCCTTATGGGGTCTAGAGGGGGAGGCAGGCCTGAAAATGAAGGGTAAGACATCATCGGAAGTGTCTTGATATGTACCTGGGATCACTGTCACCCCGCTTTTAGGTGTGATATGACATGTTTTACAGTGTCATTCCAGGTAGTTTGGGGTAACATCCGCTGGATTAAATCCTATCACACAGACACTTAGCCTGTTTGAACCAGTTCTCCTGTCTGTGCAATAGTACAGTGAGCATTGAAAGCTGCATAGAGAGATTCACGGTGGAAGGAAGGAGTGAGACAGTGAGGTCTTGTCTAGGACAAGTTGCCTGAGCTCGGAACCCTGAGCGGTAGGTGCAGTCTCAGCACCATCTCCGGAAAGGATGGACTTTAGCAATCCCGCTGCACATGGCAGCCTCTTGATGGGAATCTGTCTACTGTCTGTGGTGTGACTCATGGAAATCGCAGATCTTCGAGTCACATGATCTGCAGGTCTCTGTATAGTTGGTGAAAGCAGTCGATCCTAAGTCAGATTTAAATGCGGCCTCCTCTAGAGTCATGCATGTATTCCCTGCCCTCATGCCTGAGGTTCAACTCCTCTGAATCATAATTTCATTTCGATGAGGCAGTAATACAGTAGCAGCAAGTCAGACGTGCTTAATATTTGTGTCCAAAGGGTGACAATCTCATTCACATGGCTGGGAAAATAAGAACTGAGTTTGTCACTGACGGCTATACTCTTTGTTAACGTGCCTAAACTCTAACATATTGGGATATTTTCTATGTCCTCCCTCAAGCACTGTTCTAACACAGTACTGACAAAGGCATGAGTCAATACTCCAAGTGACAGTTACATGACCAATGCCCTGACATCCCCAAATCCTCTCTCAAACACTGCGCTTTCTCATGCATATGTAGGAAGAGCTTATCCAAGAATGCTTTGGCCACATTGGCAAGAATCAGCACTCTATTTCCAACCAAGTGCAGACTACTTTCGATCCTATCAAATGTAGAGACTCAGATTGTCATATTCACCCCCTTAACCCGCGAAGTCAAAACAAAATACCAAGACCGCCTTCACTCCCTGCCTGACTTTCAACTGGAAATTTTAAAACCATCTGCACAGCAACAATTCTAATGAACTGTTCCAAAACAAATGTGATTTTAATTGAGCCTTCTAAAAGAAATACAATGTAAGTAGCTATGCTAGGAACTGTCCATTTGATGGGATGTTTCCCACCTAAGCCAAAATTCCTTTCTCTGCAGTTACATTTTTAAAACTCTGTCTTCGTGCCATTGATATTTGTCACCCATCATGTATCGGTGGGCTAGCATAATTCCTATTTAGAGTAACATATTTTCATGATATTACCCAATCCATTTTTTCACAATGCCTCTCACGAGACTTTGAGTCACCCTCAAGGTATTTTGCCGCAAATTATACAACTCTCGTCTTGAAGCCTTCAGTTGCAAGTGGGTGGAGCTCGTGACATCCCCGATCCTAGCTTAGGACTGACTGGGAGCTGAGAAAAGTGGATCTTCTTTGGAGGTACGCCCTGGAAAAGTTGTCCATGTGTCCATGGATGGCCCCACACTCTTGTGCACGTGTATCACACTCATCAGACTCAGTTGGTAAGAGGAAGATGGCATGAAAGCAAGGGAATTGAGAGATGTGTGGTAGGTAATCCAGGGGGAGAGGGCAAGAAGAGATATGTAGCCCATACGATTAAGATAATACACATAGATACATAAACAGACAGACAGACAGATGAACCTGGGTGTCAAAGAATAAATAAAAATATTTTAAAAATTAAAATAAGCACCAAGCCTTAGCAGTAAATTTCCAATGTTAATGTTTATAATTTGGCACCCTTTAGTCAACTGGTGTCCTTACAAAAGAATTCTTTTGTAAACCACATTCCTTTGTACTGTGGTATCTCTCTGTACACTCCTCATTCTGATTCATAAAAAGCCCTTCCTAGTACAGAGGTGTATAACGTTCTAACAACTTTCAAAATTATTAGGGCCCCAAATCAAGTTCCCTTGAATGAGCTTACTCAGGCCCACTTACCTAGTTAGGACTCTTTTCACTCCTGGATGCCTATTTTTGGAAATTCATGTATTTGTGATTCTGAATCCCTTTACGTATGGTTAAGAAACTTGAGAATCTTACTATTAAGGAGTCCAGATGCATAAGACCTTAAGGACAAGAAAGACGTGTGCTACTGTACACTGGCCGAGTGCACTCTCTGCAAACACAGGAAGAAGAGGCAGGGGCCTCACAGAGGTCTCCTGGAATAACGCTTCCCCATGATCAGCAGAACTGTGCTAGTTTGTGGGTGTTTCTGATTTGGAGCATTTAAGGTCCTTTGAAGATCCATCATGACTTTTTTGGCTTTTCAGAGAAGAGACACCAACTACAGTTCTTTCTTCATTTGGGATTGTTGTTCTTCCTTGATGCAGAATTCAGTTCCATAGACACTTTCTCCTAAAAGCCTTAGTGAGGCCTGAAGGACCAGAGCTGCTGGATCCAGTTGGGGCTTCAGTTGTATTTTGAATTCTATTGACCCAAACCCCAGAGTTCCACTGTGGATATCTAGAGTCCTAGAGTTAGATTTTTCTTCACCTGATTACCACAACCTGAACTTAGGGCTTCTAGTTTACAGTACTCTGTGTTTGAGGTTTGGGGGGTTGAAACCACTTGACCCCTGCTGAGCGTCAGGAAATGGAGGAAATAGTTGCTCACTGATAGCTTTGACTTTCATCTCAAGAGCTTCATATCTTTCATAACTATGTCTCAGCTACATCTAAACAGATGCACAGGAGCTAGGCACCAAGACAGCTGTAGATCAAAGACAAAGGCAGAGACATCTAGAATCCGCTAACTGGCAGAGAATAGGAGATGGACAGATTAAGAAAGAGAGAGCAAGCAAGAGAAACTGTGGTCAACCTAAATCCTAAATTTTCTGAATGGTAAGAAAATTCAGAGGAAATGTTTTACTGCTCCATTCTTTTCTCATATAAATATGCATTTATTTTTATGTGCATGATATTATTTTAGTGTTTTAAACGTTTTCATAGTTTGAAATTTTCATATGTGGTACAATGTACCACGTCCACCTCCGATACCCCTGCCCCCAGGCCCTCCAAACGCACTTCCCCACCCATTTTATGTGTAATCCACTAAGTCTGATTGGTCATTAGTGTTGCACATAGATGTAGGACTTCCCACTGTTTCTTGTCCAGCCTACCCAAGCTGACAACCCCAAAGAAAGTGTCTCCCTTCCACAGCAGCCACCAGCTGCCAGTTCATCTTACTCGCTTTCAAAACGTGGTCCCCCAGAGTCTTAGTCCCATATCTTTTCACGCCTTACTCTTACTTGCCTCAGCCAGTAAACATTCCAGAACCTTCCTAGTTACCTCACCACTATCCTGTTCCTTCCTCTCAAACTAAAAGACCCGCAGCCCTCTCTGTGTCGACATGCCTGTTTCTTTTCATCTCTCCTAACCCATTTCAAAGGCTCTGGATATACACTATTAAATTTTAATCACTAGTGGCTCGTGAAGCTAAATGCATCCTAATTAGTAAAGAGATCTCTTCTTAATCTAAGAATCTTATTTCTTTCAAATTTTCCATCCAAAGCCGGGGAGGTACCCGGCAGAGGACTTACCTACCATGTCCAAAGTGTTAGTTTTGGTTCTCAGAACACGACGTAATAGTCAAAACTGAAACATTAATATCCCATGACGTGGAATGACCCTCTGTCCCTGTGCTTGTGCTCTTAGATGGCTAGGTCTCTTTATAGCAAGCTCCTATCTGGTCCAGCTCCTAGAGTCATCGTGAAGGTTAACACAGAACAAAAGGGAAGCACAATGCAGACATACAAGTAATGTGCAAGCAAAACAAAACAAAACAAACCATGGTGAACACCACTAGAAGCTTTCCTCCCGGGGACATGGAAACAGGACACACCCTTACCTCGGGATTCATGGAACTCCAATGTGACATGAGCGTCAAATCCAAGGCTGAAGTAATTATTGAAGACATTCAGAGGAAGCTGCAAGATGGACACACGTGTCGCTGATACTGTACACCACCAACCCAGACCTAACGGCTGATCCCGTCCACTGCCAACCCAGACCTAACGGCTGATCCCGTCCACTGCCAACCCAGACCTAATGGCTGATCCCGTCCACTGCCAACCCAGACCTAACGACCTATGTCTAAGGCAGCCTGTGGGACACGGAGGGTGTTTATAGACAAGAAACAGGGGCTCTTGAACTAACTCATTAGTGAATGCTCAAGTCAAAAGAGCTCACAAATCATTACTCATACAGCAAATAAGGAACACAGATACAAGTTACTAAGTCAGAGCCATTCTTGGGCATGGTGCAGTTACTTTGTTAAGCTGAGGGGTGTGTTCATCTGTAACAGATATAAAGAGATTGATTCCACGTGAATTTAGAATATTAATTCCATTTCTAGATCCAATCTAATTTCCTTAATCAATGTGTGTTTTTGTCCAGGAGCTTTATATCCAACACCTAAACAATGTCGCCTAAAATAAACGAATCGCATGTACTCAATTTTAAACATTTCTTTTTTGGTTTTGTTTTCACAAACTTCATATAAAAAAAGGAAGCGGTGAGAGTCATTTGATTCAGCCACTCCTGATACCAACAGGAAACAGCATTACATTACATATTTCATACATATGAAATATATATGTGTGTGTGTGTAAAAATATATAAAATATAGAATTAAGACTCCCACTTAATTGGTTAAACCTGTATCTTTAATATGAAATCTGTGACAACTATACAGAGCCCACGTAAGCTGTAATGTTCTCCTATGCTCTGAGTCCCTGACTTTTACTGTGAACCAGCAAGAAGAATTGCTGAGAAGCTGGAAAGCACAGATTGAAGTTGCAAACATGGTGTCATCTAAAAGCTTCAGTTCAATATGAGAACAACCAAAAAATGATTACCCCACATTTCATGATTCAGAATGCAAGGTAAATGCCAAATTAAAAAGAGGTAATGTTCCAAGATCCTTGTCAAGTTTATGTCCCAAACTGAATTGTACCCTTTTTTATTAGAAATGCATGTTGAAACCTTCAACATTTCAAAAGTAATTTGTTAGAGTGTGTTATATACTTCTTATTGATCAGAAACGTCTCCTGCTAAGTTGAAGGGAGAACATTGTCCCATTAAAACAGATGACAGGGATAGACTGCCTTAGTTTCTGTCTCTTGTGAAAAGAAAGGAGGACCCCCACACTGAAACCCCTCAGACTAAGCCTTGGTGGTTCAGAGGCTGCGTCAGTCCTTAGAAGCAATTTCAACAAGCTACAGGGCAGAGAGAAACTCAGGATACACACCAATGCCAAAACCATGTCTAACTCTCTTGGCTTTGTATTTGAGACTGTCCAGTCCCTGCACTTAAACAAAACCCCAGCCCCTGTAAGGCCAGCATGGTGTCCGTGCCAAAAGCACAGAAACATCCTACCATTTATATTATTTTGGCTACAATTCTAACCCATGTCTTAGCAGCCACTGATAGCTGAAGAAAACATCTGGTCACAATTCCCTAAGCAATATTCCAATTTAGACTGTTTTTAAGGTATTCACATTTTCCAGGAAAATGTGCCCCAATTTTCTACATATCCCCAAACTCCATTCCCAGAGCCCTCTAATTATCTGGATTGACGTTCTCTGGCTGCATCAAGAAGCCTTTCCATTTCTCAAGCTTTGGGGGAAAAGAGTGAAATTGTAGGCCTCGCCAGTCCACATTTAGCAGAATGGCCTGAAATTTTCCATGGCAGCAGAACGTCCCCCTCCTTCTAATTTGGTGGTGTTCTATTCAATCTCAATACGTCAAAAAAAAAAAAGAAAAGAAAAAGAAAAAGAAAGAAAGAAAGAAAGAAAGAAAGAAAGAAAGAAAAGAAAAAAGAAAAACAGTTAAAAGTTTCCCATATGTCTAAAAATGTTCAATTGTGAACTCAAATTCATTCCTGATGTCTAATAGCAGATTTATTGAGTTCAGGATTGGGGTTTAGGTGAAAACAAAAGCCACCGGATACAGAGAGAGATATCTACGCCATCTAAGACACCCGAGTGTCTAAGGTAATTGCTCCAGACTGCGGTGCAAACTTAGCAAGGGTGGTCTCTGAAGTGCAGCAGCGGGGTCCTTACCCCTACACCAACCTCCCTGAGTCCCTGAGAGACTCGTAATGCTCATCCTAACAGGCAGACCAAGGGATTAAGCCTACAGAAGCATGGGTACAGTGTCATGGAAGTCAGGCAAGAAGTGACACGGAGGGAATGGCTACTCAGCTCGGTGGCATAACCAAGTGAATCAGAGACCAGGGTCACAACTCAGACTCAGATCCTGAACTGAAGCTACATGGTAGTTTATTTACAAGGATGGCCTTAATTTGGGTTGGGCGTATTTTACCCTAAACACTCAGTCAGCAAAAGAAAACACCAAGACAGACTACTTATTTAGGCCATTCCATCCCCAAGTCTATGAGGCACCTGGCTTAGATGATACCAGCTACACAGAAGAGGCATTTGATGGCAGGCCAACAATTGCTAAGGTTTCCCTCCTACTGAAAGGCCATGTGCCTAATGCTAAGGAATGCATACAAACTCCATCTGCTCGTATGCTGTCTACGTCCAGCTCGAGAGATCAACAGATGTTTACATGCTTTCCCCGTGTGGAGCTGAAGACAGAGAACAGGCCCCATAGCTCTGAAACAAGGATAATATCTGCGTCCTGAAGGGTCTGTGGGGAGGGCTCAGGCAAGGAGCTGGTAACAGTGCACTCAGCCTTAGGAGCCAGAGTCCCAGAGCCATCCTGTTATCTTCTAGAAACCAGGGCCCATGAGTCGTACCCTGGAATGTGTGTCCTATCGCTCAAGCAGATGCACAGTGCTCCATCAGCGAATTCTCCCCCCACACTCCTCAAGTTTATTTCTATTTGTGTTTCTGTGTGCGTGTGTGTGTGTGTGTGTTTCTGTGTGTGTGTGTTTCTGTGTGTGTGTGAGTGTGTGTTTCTGTGTGTTTCTGTGTGTGTGTGTGTTTCTGTGTGTGTGTGTGTGTGTGTGTGTGTGTGTGTGTGTGTGTGTGTGTGTGTGTAGAGGGTGCCAGATCCCCTGAAGCTTGACTATCAGACAACTGTGAAGCAGTCAACACAGAGTTCCAGGAACTGAACTCCTGTTCTCTGCAGGAGCAGTGAGAACTCTTAACAGCAGAGCCACCTCTCCAGTCCCCAAAGAAAGAGCTGTCTAACCTTACACACGCCATCTTCAAGTTCTTCAGGTGGCAAGTCTGGGTTTCTCTCCACATGGAGGTTCCAGCGATCCAACTGTACAATGGTCCCGTCTTCCACCTGGCACAGGATCTTAGAAACAGGCTCATCGGTGTAACCCTAAGGACACAGAATCGGAGCACAGACCCTTGCTGTCTGGATCAGAGAGCCCTGCGCTGGGTGCCCTAACAAGGCAGGCAGGGCGTGATCGGTCAGAGTCCCACCGCTTTTAAAGCATCGAAGCTGGAGGAGTGAATGATGTGTTCCCCTCTAAGTGCTTTAAAGATGGTGCTTCAAAGAAGGCACATGAAGGCACTAGTTTTGCCTGACCTGAACTGAGACACTACTTGCAGGCAGCGAGAACCACTGAGGGTCATGCTGGAGAGCTGTGTTTACTGGAGTGAACAGCAAGATTCCCAAACTTCTTGCTGGAGGAATTTGGGGGCAGGCACATGTTTGTGGGCAGGGGGAAAGGGAGAAAGCACGAAGGAAGAGTGAGTGTTCTATCCCATTCACCGATAGCTGATCTTGTGTTAGGACACTGCCCATCTGTGGCCTGTAGCAAGTTAGCCTGAGGAGAACCCTCTCATGGAGGGCAGTTAGTGACAGCATGGTGGATTGGGGTAGTGCATTTATTTCGATGCCAGCCACTTAAAAAAAAAAAAGGAAAAGGTAAGGCCTTCAAGAATAAAGAAACACCTTGATATAGGTTAACTCAGCCAAGGGCCAAATGGGTGTCTGCTATGGCTCTGTCAGATAAGTGAACATGAAGAACACTGTCACCTAACAAGAGGGGCTTAGGAAGTGAGCGGTGGACATTTGTTAGTTTTTTTAAGATTTTTTAAAATTTATTCTCCCACAATTTCATATACCTATATAATATATTGTGATCATACTCATCCCTATTATCCTGTTACCTGTTTTCATGCCCTCTGACCCCTCCCTCCTCCCAACTAGCCCTTTCCAGCTCCCACATGTTCTTTTTAATGGTCTACTAAGCTTAATTGGAATTTCCTGGTTGAGCGTGAACGTGGGGTCATTAACTGGGGTTTGACCTATTTACCAGGGACTACGCCACTGAAGAGATTTGCTGCCCCCAGCAGTTTTTAATGCCAATAGCTCCTGGGCTGGCATGTTAGTGTCTCCTGGCTTCCTTTAGTTTAATACACAATGGTAAGTACATGCATGAAATAGCCACTTATCAACAGGAGGACCCCTCACACCTTCCAGAGAATGGTACCCAACAGGAAGGACAGTCAAGTACCAGTATCATCAAAGCTACAATAAGGATCATCAGAAATCTTCATGTTCAAAAGAAGTAGTGACTGTCTCAAAGGATAGGTCTTAAATCTAAAGCAAATTTACCACTATGGCCAAGGCAGAGAATCAGGGTGAACTCAGATTCTCAGGATTGGGTCACATGAAGGCTGACTCATTGGTGGTGCCCTGGTGGATCCCTCGACACTCACCCTATCTGTGTATATAACCATGTGTTTTCCTCACACTCAGCCCCTCCTCCCTGGATGATTCCAAGTCTAAACTGAGGAAGTGACAAAGTCCCTGTGACAGCAGCAGCTTCCTGCTTCTAGCAGTGAGCACAGAGTGACCTGCAGGTCTGGTCTGCTCCTCCATGTTATGGGCAGCCGCCTCCAGTTCTTACCCCTCCCCAGTTGAGCGTCCGAGCCAGGTCGTTCCCAGTCCCCAGCGGAAGCACCCCCACAGGAGGCTGTGGGCTCAGCTGCAGCTCGTCCAGGATGGAGAGGATCCAGCCCACCTACAGACACATTGGGGACCAGAAGACAGAAGAGAAAGACAGTAAGTCACCAGGAAGGAGCTTGAGGAGGCCGGAAAGGCAGAGTGCTTAAAACACATGTTTAATACAGCGGTCGGACGACAGAAAACCTGCTTACTTCAAGTGCTTTCAAAATGGTCAGCCCCTAAGTAAAAGATCGCTGTAGGCCTGCTTTATTATATAAGCAAATTGGGACATATACATCTGCATGTTTTTTTTTTGTTTTTTTGGTTTTTTGTTTTTTTTTTTTAGAAATACACTTTAAAATTTAGGAGAATTTAAGGTCATTTAGATGGGGTAACATAACAGAGGATCAGAGGGAAAATAAAACTCAGAATCAGTTAAATTCCAATGCAGCTTGTACAGGCTGCAGAACCTTGATTAAACCGCATAACTTTACGAAGACTAATTTTCAAAATGAGATAATGAGACCCACTTCACATGGCCGTACACAGCTTAAACCGCAATGCATATAAAGACTGTAACCTGGTCTGTGGCCAATGCAGGCCCTCATCAGATGACAGCCCTCCATGGCATCGTTCTGGAAATTCATAGTGCTTCCCTAATTGTTCCTAAAACCTCTTTAATGATTCACTATGGAGACATGATTATGCACGGACTTAATGTCTAACATAAATCTAAACAGGAGGTGCCCACTTGCACGCTAGGATCGTGTACCCCACTTAATCTTTGTCCTAGGAGGAAAAAAATGCTTTGAATATGGCCGTATTACAATTTAAACAAACAGTTCCAAACCTAAGAGCAGCCAAGAGAAATGTACAAGTCTTTAGGATGTCACACAGACCCACGTTCCACAGGGCTCCCTAATACTTTCCAATTATGGCTTACATGGTGGAACTACACGTGTTACAGGTGAGGGTTTCCGTTCCTGTCGCCTATCAACCCACGTTATCTCCAATTTAGAGAACAAATCCTGCTGCAGGCCACAGAATTCTGCAAGAGTTCAGCAGAACAGTGACATGTTTTATTCTAGATCTGTATGAGTGTTTTGATTTGTTTGAGTTTTCTGTAGCAACGTGCTAGCGGTGCGCCTAATGAGCACTACCGACTACACGCACAACGGAGCAGAGCTACCGAAATAATGGGATTAATGTGCTGGGCTATGCCGGATAAGACAAAATGACTGCCCTCCGAGTTCACGCTAACAGGAGACGGTACGTTGACTACAATCTCCATGCTATCCCCAAGCGACGTCACATTTTTAAGCTTCGAAGATGTCGGGATGAAGCTGTTACTATATGTCTACATAAGAAGATCGTTTAATTTGAGCCTCCACTTTGTGTGTGAGAGAGTTGAGTGACTGAGTGGCATTGGTGTCGTGTTGTTTATACATGAGACGTGCCGTGCGTAATGAGGGAAGACCAGTTAGTGAGGCCAGCCTTTTCAGGGCTGCAGAAGGAAATGCTTCCGTGAAGAGGTGAGCAAAGCAAGGCCTGCCAGCACGGGTCCACAGTTCCAAAGGCAGGAGGCCGAGGGAGAGGATGGTGAGTGAGGCAATCTGTGAGGCCCTATCTGAGGACAAAATAAAATAAAGACATCAACAGGATGCAGCACAGTGGGCTGGCACATCGCAAGACCTAGCTAGGTTCAACTCTTAGCATCACAAAACTACTAATTAAATTGATAAAACCAGACCTGGTACTGGAAATGGCCTGACTATCTTAGAGGCAGCAATGTGTGATTTTTTGACATCTCTGGATCTAGAGAAAGCTCGAAAGTTCACTAACTGTGGTACACTACAAACACGGATCCTTGTAAGTGTTAAAAGCCATGCCCGGACCATCCTTAGATTGCGACTGGGTTTCTCCATTCTTGCTCACACAGTACCAGTCAAGTGGTCCTGGTGCTAAATCAGTTCTCGTGGCTGTGCTGGACACCATTTCGCTGCTACTGAGAACACAGCTAAGCACGGTGAAAGCTGAATGCACTGGGTAACCTGCAGGATGCATGCGGAAGGTCACAAAGAGGCCAGAAGCATTCGGAATTCCAAACGCAGAAGCAAATAGCGCTGAGAGAAACCAGAACGGCAGACAGGTAGTAGAACTCAGAATGTAATTCAACAACCCATCCAGAGATGATTAAAAGACGCTTCTCCCTTCCCCCACCAAACTTCTCAGAGAGATGGTCGCTCAGCTCATCCTCTCTCTTTTGTTCTAGATTTAAGTGAGAGATCATTCTTATTTTAGTTTGCCTTATCTCTCTTTCCTTGGGAAGATAGGTATATTAATTCACCCTCACAACATCCAATCTTACGGTAAGCGCAGCAATAACAGAGGAAAGAGAAGAGAAAGACATCTTCTTGCCCATCAACTAAACAAGGGCCTTAAAGTTGAGGCAAAGGCTTGGAGCAGTGAAAGAATCCAGTTGGCTGGCTGTCTAATAATGAGGGATGAAGGTGCTCCCCCTGCTGGTAGGAGGCTGTACTGACACCAGTGCTCTCCAGGCAAGGGGAAAGATGGTTGGGACAGAGTACAGATACCAATGCCTGAGGCCATGATCCTGGGACTGTAACTTAATATGTCCGGAAGAAACTGAGAAAGGCTCTGTCCAGTAAAGTTAGGCCAATCTCGCACTAACCCAGGGATGTCTTTCTAGCATGGAAGCTTGACCACCTACAGCAGACACCATTCTAGTCTGATAAGTCTTAAAATACTTGTCAGGAAATGAAACAGAGATAGAAAGAGAAAAATCAAACAACCGCCTCTGAACATGAGAACACGGAAAAACTCTAAATCACTTGAAGACTCACACCGAAAGGGATGGGAAAGCAAGAGGATTAGCCACAAAGAAAGGAGTCCCTTGACTTGCTGTGATGAGAAGGCAGCTGCCAATCACACCTTCTTAGGCTTAGCTGCTGTCTTGCTTTCTTAATAAAGAGGTTCCCAAGGGCCGCGCTTCATCTGCACTCAGTACCACCCAGAGCCTTGGGGACTTGGGAGGATATCGTACCCTTGTCTCCAAGGACAAAGCATATTTCTTCAGACTTCCATAGGAAGATGTCTTTACATGCACACTGGATGCAAATCCGTGAACTATGCGTGTGGATATACCTGTATGTGCCTATGCATGCATATGTGTGTGTGTGTGCGTGCGTGCGTGCGTGCGTGCGTGCGTGCGTGTGTGTGTGTGTGTGTGTGTGTGTGTGTGTGCATGCATGCATTTCAACCTCCCTAGCTCACTGATCAAAGAGCTCTCTATGACTATGAGCAGGCCGGCTTGTATCTCATTGTTATTATCATCAATGAATGGCATCGTGTGACTTTTAAAACACGTTCATTAGGGGTTGGGGATTTAGCTCAGTGGTAGAGCACTTGCCTAGCAAGCACAAGGCCCTGCGTTCAGTCCCAAGCTCCGAAAAAAAAAAAAAAAAGAAAAAAGAAAAAGAAAAAAAAAACATGTTCATTGCTTTGATTTTCTCATGGGCACCCACTGTTTTACTGAGGGTCCTTTGACTGAGTTGAGTTACTATTTACTCTCAGAGCAGTTGCAAATAGTTTTTTTTCCCCAACAGATACATCATCACTACTCAAAAGGCAGCACGGTGGTGGGGCAGAGGGCACAAGACCCAGTAGGAGACACTGGCATTAGAACCAAGCTCCCATGGGTCCGGGAGTGAGCGGACCAGTCACTAAGCACATTCCTTCCTCTTCTGTAAAGCAGAGAGTCGTGGTGTCTGCATGTCAGTGTCATTTTCTCTCCTGAACATGCAGACCTTGCTTTGCACACGCCTGACAAGTAAGAAAGGCAAACCACCATTACCTGCGGAACACCACAGTATTTTTCTCCAGCCCCCATATTTCACCAGTGAAGGTCATTTCCCAAAAGCAACATGCCATCTTGCCACTGCTCTGCCTGAAGAAAGATGAGCCTTAAACTTGAAAATCAGCCTCACCCTCGTCCGTCTTCACACCAAGAAGTCTGTTGTTTCTAGGCTATAAATAACACCGGCGGCCAAACTTCCCTACAACTGAAAGAGGCCATCAAAAAGGGGCGGACACAAACGTGCTGCCGTAGCAGGAGAAACAGGGGAACGTCGGTTAACACCCTACATGCTTATCCTGATGGAAGCAAAACAAAAGTATATAAAGGGTCTTCAGGCCCCACGGGAGTGGAGGGGGTGGAGGGCTCTGCCTCCCAGGTCGTTATCAGAAGCCTGCTCTTGCCACCGTCCCAGATTTCAGACTACAGGCTCTCAGAAAGGTCCTCTGCTTCATCACGCTTCAACATTCCCCCAAATTATCTGCACTAGCCCACTAATCCCCTCCAATTACTCCCCCCCCACCCCCGCCGATGAAGAAAGTTATCCTGATTGGGCCAAAACATTTCCAGCTTTCCGGTCTGCCCTTCTTTCATTAGGACCAGCAGGGATGACAGCTTGGGAACACCGAGTCCTCCTGCCTCGCCTCTTGCCTGAGCGGGCACAGCACTGCCGCAGCAGCTGGCCAATGCTGCCACCACCTGCCTGCGCTCAGCTCTAGCTGTCACAGAAGGACACCAAGTAATTCTTGCCTTCCACCAGTGTGCTGACATTGGATAGGGCTGCGGAGTGTGGATGACAGTGAACTGACATTTTCCTCTGATAGAACAGGCAGAAAAGAATGAAGGCCATGTGGGTGGAGACTTGACAGTCACATCCCTCCACTCTCAGAGAAAAGCAAGGCACAGCAGTGGACTCTGACAGGTACAGCCACCCCAGCCCTCTGTATCCAGAGGTTCTGACTTAAGTCATTGCTTGGACTAAGGTTTCCCAGGAAACATTCATGTCTATACTGCAGGCCATGTTTCTTCTGGTCACTGTCCCCTAAAAGTGAAGCTATTCACACAGCATAAGGGGCCCTGTCTGAAGATGGTTCGTGGTGTATACAGGAATGCATGTAGGTCCCCACAGAAACTTTACACCATTTTACATTAAGAACTGTGCATCAAGCCAGGTCGGTGTCTATAAGGAGTCTTGAAACAAGTCACCCACAGATGCCAAGGAAGAAATGAACTATCATTTTACTTTTACCGCTTTATTGCCTTAATTTTTAATTTATGAATTTTGTAACTTACCACAAAATCTGAAGAAATGTGATTATCACTAAACAAGAAAAAATAAAGAGCAGATTTTGGGCATCCATCGGCTCCCCACTACTGGCGAATGCCTGTAGAAAACATAGCATTTACTTTCTCATGAGAAAGAGAGGCAGATGCCAAGAGAGCAAAGGGCTTCACACGGTCAACTAGGCCTTGCCATGTTGTCTAACTTGTCTTCTTGGCATAATTTCTGCCCTGCACCCATTCAGAAATAGGGGCCATCTACTACTCTTAATCTAGGAAGGCCAAACGAACAGGAAGTGTGAAGTGAACGGCAAACGTCACTTTAACTGGGGATTTCTGACAGGGCTCTGGAGTAGCTAACGGTGAGCTGCACTGCCCCACCTAGTTTCTCTGAGCCAGGGCCCAGATGGGCAGAGAGCACAGGTCATTCCACTAGGAGCCAGAGTAGGGCTGCCTGTGGCAGAAGTGGCTGAGTCCACGTGTTCTTCCACGTATGAGGAGAGTAGGCATCACTGGAGGTTTGGCAGTGCGGTATAACCAAGAAAAAAGGCACCACTTTGCCAGAGAGTGTTTATTCATAATAATTCTATTATTCTAAGCATGAATGTTTCGTGCGTCATCTGGGTTGATTTCAGCACGGGGATCAAAGAGGGAACCATGTTACCTGACACCTGTACCCATGTGCCTCTGACTTGGGCAAGCCAGGTGCGAAGAGACCACATCTGTGCCACTGAACGGCAGGTCCAAATGGGATGGCTGCACACCTACAGTATGAGTCAGACTTCGAAAGCGCTGCGGACACCACGTAAAACAGTTCGCAGTAACTTACACCTTGCATGTTGGGATGTTTTCTATAAAATCTAAAGGAAATTGGAAACAAAATTTGCCTGCTTCTTTTCAATTTTCCCCTTTAAAATGCCTTCTAGAAAAAGTCCATCTACAAATGTGGTTTAACCATAATGTCCCTGGACAGCAGTGGTCTGTACTGTTTACCCCACTGACTTTGAGGATCCTCAGATATCGCCATAGTTCTCTTTGCAGATTTAATACTGCTACAGAAACAGTGGAGAAGCCCCACCTTCCATATTCAGTTCCAAGTGCATTTTGGGAGGAGAGATCACCCTATCGACCCCCCCTTGTATGTTTTATTAATATAAAAACAAAATAACTGATATTGAAGCCTAAAACCTTTTCCACAAAATAATACATTTCTACATATTACAGAATACGCTGCATACTTCACACGGTTAGCATGTGAGCAGCTGTCGCCGCCAAAAATATTCCCTCTGGTTCCCCCTTGAGTGGTGTCACCGCTCGGGCAGAATCCTGACGGTATCCAGCGATGCACTCACTAACCGAAGGCTGCATACCTCCAGTCAAGTGTGTGCCCAGCATGCTGAAGGATTACACTCCACTTAAGCTTGCAGTTTCCCCCCACAGAGTCACTAGGCTGTCTCCCTGCATTAATTCTGCCTCCATGCAAAATAAAAAGTCTCGCAATCCAGGGGTTCCAGAGCGGGCTCGGCAATTAAGAACACCGGCTGCTCTTCTGGAGACCCTGGCTCGACTCCTAGCACCCTCACGGTGGCTCACACTGTTGTAGGGGATCCGATGCTGTCTTCTGGCTTCTTCCATCACCGGGCATGCACATCATATACAGACACACATACAGGCAAAATACTCAAACACATAACAATTTTTGAAAATCTTAAGACCACATTCCAAACTAGCACGTGATAAGCATTTCAGAAACCTCCTCTATCTTCACGGATGCCTCACTTTAGCATGGACAACATCTCACAGACTGGCCTATAAGCCTTTCTGATGTAGGCGTTTTCTCTCCAGATATGTCTAGGTCTATGTCAAGTTGATAAAAACCAACCAGCACACAGGCTTTTAAAACACGTTTTTCCTTTATGCCGTACTTCCAGTGTTGGATCCAGGGCTCCCAGGTTTTGAAAGGAGATTCTGTTGCTCTCTTTGAGAATAAAGCATCATAATTAGGGAACTCAAGGGAAAACCAAAGACAGTCCATAACACATCCTGAGAGTCTGAAATATCAAACTCCAAACCCAGAAGAAAGTGCACAGGTAACAGAGTCTTCCCTGACTGTGTTTCACCTTTGCTAGATGCATGAAGACAGAGGCCAGGGATAAACATGGACTCCATACTTTTCTCACAAACAACACAGACGAGGGGCTGGGAAGATAGTTCAGTAGTCACAATGCTAGCTGCATCAGGACCTGAATTGAAACCCTAATTCCCACTTAAAATGAAGGGTGTGGCTGATGGTGCATGCTCTATAATCTCCTCATTGCGGGGTAGAAGGGGCAGGGAAAGAAAGAGCCTGGTTCACCTTGGCCATTCAGTCTAGTCAAATTAGCATGCCACAGTTCAGTGAGAGGCTGAGTGGCACTGTCTTTAAAAGGCCCCTCCCAGGCCACTAACAAAAGAGGCTCTGGACCTACACTGGTACCAATGTAGACCTAAGTCCCCAGTCTACTGGGCTTGAGTTTGGGCCAGCATCACCTTCACCTGATTCTAGTTGTCTCAGGCCATAAGTCTATTTGAGCTATTCACGGCACATAGCATCACCGGCCGTGGGGCTACTCCAGTGCCGTCTCCAGTTCATAGCCTGAGACAGCTTTTTAACATGAGTGACCACAGGCCTGAAGCTGGTCTCTGTGAGCACAGGCAAGTTGCTGTAGATAAGGTGTCTGAGTGAAGCAGAGAGAGAGAGAGAGAGAGAGAGAGAGAGAGAGAGAGAGAGAGAGACAGAGACAGAGACAGAGAGACAGAGAGAGAGAGACAGAGACAGACAGAGTGACAGACAGACAGAGTGACAGACAGACAGAGACACAGAGAGAGAGACAGACAGAGAGAGACAGAGACAGACAGAGTGACAGACAGACAGAGACACAGAGAGAGAGACAGACAGACAGAGTGACAGACAGAGACAGAGAGATAGAGAGAGAGAGAGAGACAGAGTGACAGACAGACAGAGACACAGAGAGAGAGACAGAGAGAGACAGAGTGACAGACAGAGACAGAGAGATAGAGAGAGACAGAGACAGAAAGAGAGACAGACAGACAGACAGAAAGAGAGTGCTCACCCAGATGGAGAGTAACGGAGGAAGACACATGAGGTTGAACTCTGACCTCTACACACATACCTGAACATAAATGAGCATGCACACACAAGCAAAAAAGCTATAAATGCCAGCAGAATGAACAACTGACCTCTGAGACATCACCATGTTATCCAATGCCCTACATTCTATTTCAAAAAAAAAAAAAAGAATTTCAGCAGAAACCACATACTACTTCTTATTAAATATGACCAATTTTTAAAAGCAAATAGCAATGTGGCAAGGAGCAATTCTCCAGTGATAATCGCGTCACCCACACAGTAGTCTGAAAAGTTGCCATGCACCACACTGCCTCCACAAAAGCTAACAACTCAGGTGAGACGTCGCAGTGCCTGGTCGATGTACAGTAAAAGGAAGTGCACTGAAGAAGACAGGAAGGAGCCAGTCCCGAGGGCTGGGGAGAAAGACAGCCTAAGTGGAAAAGGGGAGGGCATTAAGTTAGACCTAAAACCCTGCATCGGTCTTACCAGAGTGAACCGAGATGGAAGAGAAACAGCTCCTGACCCTGCTCCAAGTCGATTCTCAGGAGCAATGATCACTCCGATACACTCTGCTCTCTGGCCTCGGGCAGCAGAAGCAGAGGCAGACTCGACCTGCTGGCAGGGCACAAAAGCTAGCCCAGGACTTCCAGCTCGGTCCTGAGCATCAACAACGGGTTCTAACACCAGACGAAAATCAAAGGACCCATCACTAGACCAGACCTCACCAACTAATGGCTCCAGTGTCTGAAACAGACCCATGCTCTGGAGGGGCAGACTCAAGTCTTGGCTTTCCCCACTGCCTGCCTTGGAATTGGTCTGAGATGTCCCGATACAGGTCCTTATGTGACCCAATTTAGCATCAGTGATGGTGCCAAAAGCACCATCTCTGATCTCTGACTTGTAGTGGCACAGCCAAGCCCAAGCAAGTACTCGAGGAAAAAGCTTCTAGTCCTATATCACCACCAGCCAATATCTTGAGCCCCAGTGTGAAAGACTCATACTTTGTCCTGCATCCCTTCCGGCTGTGGTATCAACCTCACACCTGAGACTGCACGGGCCCTTAGAGCTGGGGAACACAAGAACAACTCGTCTTATATTCAACTTGTTAGAAACTGCCTTCCCTGACACTACTCCAACCTTAGCCCAGCCTTGTGCACAGTAAGCATACATTTTCTGAGGATGGAATAAGTCAATTACTCCAGCACCTTGGAACCCAATGCCAGGTATGACATTCGGGGAAGTTTCCACTCCCAAGCCGGTGCTAACAAAAGAGCCTCTGGACCTGCACCGATACCAACGTAGACGTAAATCTCCAGTCTGTTGGGCTTGAGTTTGGGCCAGCATTGCCTTCACCTGATTCTAGTTGTCTCAGGCCATAAGTCTATTTGAGCTATTCACGGCACATAGCATCACCGGCCGTGGGGCTACTCCAGTGCCGTCTCCAGTTCATAGCCTGAGACAGCTTTTTAACATGAGTGACCAGAAGATGGTCTCTGTGAACACAGGAACGTTGCTGTGGATAAGGTGTCTGAGTGAAGCCCGCTGTACAGCTTGCTTTGGGAGTTGATAACTGTTTTTTTAGGTTATAACTTGGTTCAAGCTGAATGATATACCATGTGGATTAGGATAAGTGTGGTCTTAGACTGCCCTCTAGTGAGGAAACTACAACACATGCTGGAACTTGTCATCTACTGTTGAAATAGCAAAAGCAATTGCAGAGGTGGTAGGGAAGCCTCTCAAGAGCTTCTCTAAGGAAAGGCACAAGTAAAGCCAAAATACAAAGACTGGAATAACAACCTAAGTGTCGATGCTTGGGTGACGTCAGATGATGTCACAAGCCAACACCAAGAGAGCTGTCAGGAAACCAGGGTCTCGCCTACTGTACAAGTAAAGCACAAGAAAGAAACCACAGGAAGTGGGCATGTGAAAATCTTTGGACTACAGATTTAAAAACAGCTGGTTTGAAGAAATTTAAGAAATGGTAGAGGAGAAAATAAACAATGCTACAAGAGAGAAACAATGATAAAAGAATTTTAATGTTTTATTTATTTAATGTTCGCGAGAGAGACAGAATGGGAGGGAGAAAGGGAGAGAGAAAGTACAGATCAGTGGATTCTCTGTGCTTGTGCCACGACCCTCATGTGGGAGACAGAAGCCAATGTTTGAGAGTCGTATCTTTTCTTCTACAACATGGGATCCGGGAAGTGACCTCACATGATCGGGTTAGCAGCAAGCTTCTTTGCCTGCTGAACTATGTCATTCATTAGCCCATAAAGAGGCGACAAGCCAGGCTATGGTGTATGCCTGGGAAGCAGAGACAGGCAGACCTCTGTGCCTTGAAGCCAGCCTGGTCTACAGAGTGAATTCCAAGACAGCCAGGGCTACACAGAGAAGCCCTGTCTCGAAGAAAGAAAAACAAACCAGAAGTCCTTTAACTGAAAATGAACAGCAAAATGAAAAACACAAGACAGGCAGTCAAGGGTAGGGTAAGATGATCCTGGTAGATGTCTTAGTGAGTAAAGTGCTTACCACACAAGCCTGGTGACCTGGGTTTGACCCCCAGAACCCATATGCTGTCTGCATGAAGAACCATCGTACCTTACCAAGGACTTTCAGTCCATGACGTCATTAGAAAACACTGAGCAGTGTCTGAGTCTCTCATCTATCATTGTTTTATGTTGGTTTATTTATTTTCATACATTTGTTTTTCTATTTATTTATTCTACAAACTATACATCTGACCAAGGGTTAATATCCAGACTGAATAATGAATTCTAAAGAGCTCGACCACAGAAACGCAATCCAGTTTAAAAGAGGCAACCGCAATAGGCATTTCTCAAAAGACAACAATGGGGGACAGTCCTGTGTGAGAAAGTCCAATACCACTAATACTCAAGAAAATGAAAATCAAAACCACAACGAGGCAGGAGATTTCCTTAGTAAGAAAGCTACCATCAAAAATGACTAACAACGGTGAGGCCTGGTCATGGTATTTTTGGTTTTATGTGTTCGTTTAAAAACAAATTTGATTAATAAACAATAGCTACGAAAGAGTAAGTGGAAATCTGTCCACTAGTATTTGAAAAGGAAGTTAGACAATGTGGAAATCATTATCCAGTGACAGCAGTGTCCTTACTCTGCAACAGAACACGGTGCAGTACCACAGACGTAGAAGGCTGAGTGTGTCCCCAGAGGACAGCAAAGTCCTTCTCAGCCTCCGGCTTATGATTCTCATCAGCCAGGCATTCATTTGAGAGGGGAAAGACTGGGGCTGGAGATAAACCTCTCCCAGGGAACCCAGTCAGGAAGACAGATGGGGAGAGAGAGAACAGGTTCTCTCTCAAGGACCTACCGTTCCATCCCCACCGCAGGCCAGAATTCGCAGATTTGGTACCTTCCTGTACAGCTCCAGCCTGGAAAGGAAATGGAAGACAAGGTAAGACCTTGTTCTCTATAGAGAGGGACTAGGGGGCAAAATGAAAGGGCACTGCCCATAGAGAGCACGTGTGCTCCTCCACTGCCCACAGAGCCAAGGCAAACTGACTCCTGCCACTGAACCAGAAACCAGAGGTCTCCGGTGCTCTGTGAACACTGGGAGGGAGAATTCCCATAACTCTCCATCCTCTCGATACACATTATTGTTCTCTTTAGGATTTTACTTCCTTTCTTATTGTCCATTTCTGTCACTCTCCTTTCTCCTTTATCAAAGGGGGTAAAATTTGATTAATTGATAATCAGTAATCCCTATGTTTCCTCCTTATTTAATTTTGATTAGCTTTCCCTGAGTCTATTTACTTTTCAAATCTACACTTCCCATTCCTTTTTTAAAAAAAGATTTATTTATTTATTTTATGTATATAAGTACACTGTTGCTCTCTTCAGACACACCAGAAGAGGGCATCAGATCCCATTACAGATGATTGTGAGCCATCATGTGGTTGCTGGGAATTGGACTCGGGACCTCTGGAAGAGCAGTCAGTGCTCTTAACCACTGAGCCATCTCTCCAGCAAGTCTCTACTTCCCACTCTTAATCCTTGAATAATTGAAAGCTGATAAAGATGGAGAAGACTCATCACTGCCATTACTACCGTGAGCACGCGTCTACCTTAGCTTGCTCACGCACAGTCTCTCCTCTACCCACAGCCTGGGGTCGGGGAAGAAACCCACCGGTTTCTTGTTACTTTGAATGTGCCTGTTTGAAGGGGTCAGATCATCTCATCTTTCTGATTGGCTTCAAGAGAACAAAGTCATTCTGCCTTGCTGAAAGCAGGCACTGGTAGCTCTGCTCCAGAAAAAACCATCTACTTACATGTAATAAATGGTGTATGTTTTCCTGAAAATATTCCTTGCCTTGCTCTGATCCTCATGAAATGCCCCGTTCTTTGCTGCTATGTTGGGTCCTGTACATCTAGACTTCATTTTCAACACCTCTAACTAGACACATAAATTCAGAACGGAGGTAGAACAGAAACTGAAATGCCTGTCTCACTGAACTGCAGCATGCAAAGCTACAATTAGTTCACCTCAATACCCCTCCCTCCCTCCCCCCTCCCTCCCTCCCCCCTCTCTCCCTCCCCCCTCCTTCCCTCCCTCCCTCCCCCCTCCCTGTCCGGCCCTCCATTTTCCCCTCTTTTCCTCTCTCTCTTCTTTCTTTTCCTTTCTCCCCTACCCCCAGATACACATTCTGGATGCATTCATACACACACACACACACACACACACACACACACACACACACACACACAATCTCTCCAGAATGAAAGTTTATTCATACATATGTTGACCCTTTGAGCTATAAACTCACATTTCTGTTTAAGTGTGTCTTCAAAATCAGACAAACCTAAACAGAAAAGCGAGTTCCTTCTCACTCCCTGGCTTTCTAAGATTAAGCTTCAGTCCTGCATACACTGGCAGCAAGCACACAGCAGCAGGCCCTGACCCAACAGTTGATCAGACAGCAATTTGGTGGAAACAAATGCAAAGCCAGCATGTGGGGGGCTTCAGGTTTAAGAAGAGCAAACTGCAGTTAAGAAAGTTAACAAAAGACTTCACCAGACCACCGGATAATAAACAGCCTCAACCCCAACTCCAAGGGTCCACTTTACAGCCGTGTCATGGAGGGTGTTTCCTGACTTACGCATCTTTTGGCCCTTCCTGAGAAAGGTCAAAGACTTGCCGTGGATTCAGGTACCACATAAACATCTGTAGGACTTTGGTTCCCTATAAAAGAATAAACAAACAAATACATAAAAGGCATTTTTTCCATACTGAGAAAAGGAAGACCACACTCATTCTCTCTTAAAGGATAATGAAGTGATCTGGAGCGATAGCACAGTGCTTCAGAGTGTATACTTCTCCTCCTGAAGAGGGCGCCAAGTCCACCTCTAGCACTCACAATGACAACTATAACTGCATGTAACTCAAGTTCCCCACAGGTCGGATAGCCAGCCGTGGCCTTGGTGGGCGCGTGCGCGCGCGCACACACATAGGCAGGCACACACACACACACACACACACTCACACACTCACACTCACACACACACACACCGAGCAAATCCTTTAATTACAAGCCATAGGGAACAGTAGTTAAAGTCGTGAGCTTTGATTGTATGTGTGTGCTTACCTATACCTGGGCTGAGTATATGCCCAGGTGAGATGGGTGTCCAACCTGGATAATTTTACTAGGCTTTCTGTGTGTTCTCTTTAATATGGAATGGAGAATGCTCGCTTCTGCAAGGCTCAGTTGCAGTAACGTGTGGTACACGCTTAGTGACAGTATCTATGAGGTTGACATCACTTTGTAATGATGATAAGATTATATAGAAAGTGGCCAGTCTCTGTCATCTAACATTGGTTTTTACTTTGTCTGAACACAGAAAAACAGGCAATGTTAGTTCATTGTAGTTTTATTGAAATAATTCTTCTCACTGAAGCAGGCAGAATGGAAGTATAAATATACTTTATACATAAACATTTTATGTGTGTCTGGCATGGTGACCCAGGCCCATAATACTAGAATACGAGCTTTCAAGACATATAGATAAAGGACTGTGAATTCAAACCCAGTTTTAATTACACTGTAACAGCCTATATCAAAAATAAAATTGTCATATATACAAATAGAACTAAACTTCTCCATATAATTAACACACACACACACACTTTCACTTACACTTTGGCTTCACATATAAAAATTATTTCAATAAATTCATAGCTAACTAATATTACCCATGTTTCATATTGTATGTGGAAAATAATAATCTGAACAATAAAGTTTAAATTTAATGTTAAATGACAGAGGATGGTTCATTAGATAATATTGCCATAACATATTTTAACCATTTCTGTTCTACATGTCTGCGTTAGCTTAAACCAGCCCTTCCTCAGTCACCTGATGTGGTTTCAAGAAACTGTGACCTTCACAGATAATGCGACTCACAAAAGGTAGTAGTTTAAGAGATGCTTCTTAAAGTTCACTGAGGAAAAAAGAAACATGATATTTTTGGATTATCAATATCAACAGAGCTTTGATCTTGAGCAAAGTGACTCATTTTTATCAATCACAGAAAGTAACAGTTTGATCATTTTAACAGTTTGTCAAGCACAATGCTGTTCCTTTAGTAGAGCGATGATTGTTTCAAAAACTATGCTTGTTTGCGTCTCTGGTCTGCTTCGTGGAAGGGATGCCCTGGCAGAGTAGGGGGAGCTTGAACCCTGAGCTGAGAACTAAGGGGCTTGTTCTGTGTGTGGGAGAGCACTGAGCTTCAGCACAGGTATGGTATGAAGAGGGATGTAATGGGACTTAACTGCCTCGTTAATGGTTAAGCATGCAGCCCAAAAGAGACACCTTACTTGCTGCTCCCTTTCTTCTTGGCTCTTCTGTAAGTCCATTGTTCAATTACACTGGCTGCCTGGGGTCCGATGTAGTCGGTAATTATCTCGCTACTGTGTAAGTTGGTGCAGGAGCCCATGCAGGGCTTTTGTTCCTCAGATTCCCCAAAGCTGTAATCTAAAAGTCCCGCCTTATCACAGGCTTGCTGTACTTTCAGGAATAATGTTATTCCACCCTTAATTATCCTAGCACCTCCATCAGCCTCACCAAATGAAACATTTTGCTCCTGGTCAAACGCAAGCATGGATTTAGGGACGTCACTCCAACAACATGAATGGCATTTTCTTTCTTTCATCCTGGGCCTTGTTACCAAGTGCAGTCAGGATTATTTTGTCCTATTTTATGTTATATGGATAACGTAAACATCACTTTGATGACCAACTACTTTATACAGTATATCCCACTGACTGGACAGAAAGTCGGATTTTCTGTTAGATTCACTCCCTAAAGCAGCATGAATGACCAGTGTTGATTATGCCTTGCCACCTCTGCTATGTAAGAACACACATCACGATTTCAGCATCTCCTATTATACAGAGAATGTGAAATAATTAACAGCTTCCATGAAAGGAAAATATAGTGTGCAGAAAGGTACTTTGCTCGACCTAAAGTTTCTGTATAAGGTCTCACCAGTTGCATGGTTTCGGTTTTGTTCATTTTAAATCTGTGTCCACTGGAACTTCTAATAGCTTGATGTATCCTCCCAAGAGAGGGATGTCTACAAAGCCTGGAATGTTGTTCCTTCTATGCCCCAAAGAGTCTGCTCTCCGATCAGTCCATTGGAACAGCACCCCTGGACTTGAGCAGAAACAGCCTATGCAGCAGTGCTTGGCTACTTCTAAGCACGAACAGACTTAATATGGGTTAAGAAGTACTCCAGTTGGCCTGGAGTAATGTAATGTAATGTAATGTTGCTTGCTAAGAAAGGGTGAAGATGCTGAATTTTGATCTCCAGTACCCACTTAAAAGACAGGCACACCCTTAAAACCCCAACACTAGGGAGGTGGAGACAGACATATTCCTGGAGCCTGCTGGTCAACCAGTCCAGACAGTGAGCTCCAAGTTCAGTCAGAGACTCTGCTGTCAAAGAAAGACCAAGGAAAGTGACTGAGGAAGCCATCAGACATGTGTTCTCTCTCTCTCTCTCTTCCTCTCTCTCTGACACGCACATGCGTGCACGCACACACACTGCTATCTTCTTTAAAGAAGTCCAGGTGAGCGAGGCACACAGCTAGATGCTCAAAAAAGTTAAACACTCACACATTTAAATGAGATCCACCAACTGCCTCTAACACTGAGATAAGCTACTTCTGTGCCTTCACAGAGGCAACGAATTAAATGGAGCTGACTGGTCCTACAAGTGAGATGCACTGGAAAGGGGTCATTTGCTTCTTTCTCGGTATCCAGAGTAATCTACTTGGTCATTTACACAACTGTCACCAGCAAGTCTAAGCACATGACGGTTTTCACATGTGGCATGCCAAATGCAAGGACTGCAACTTTTATGCCGGAGTCTGGTTTTCTTGACTGGGGGGAGGGGCGCAGTGCTCATGAACTCCTGTCCCACTCCCAGGTATAACATCTGACCATTGACCTCTGTAGCCGTTATGTGATTGGGTACTCTTGATTGGGTACTCTTGGGAGTCTCTTGGGAGTCTTACCAGGCCCCTCGTCAGTTACCTACTGTCCCCTGGGCTCTCTCTCCAAACCAGTCTGAATCTGTGAAGCCTAAATTTATAGAAAACAATAAAGTTGTATCTAGCTCCAGACTGAAACTTTTTCAGCACTTCAAAACCTAATGCCTTCACGGAGTCTTCGCACTGAAGTATTGTGGAGACAGTCTACCGAATCTGTTCCTCATTCGAAGTAAGTGTCTTTCATCTGCTCCCTATGTCTCTGCTGACATACTTGGCCCCTGACTTAGGAGGGTGACTTTCTGAGGGAACACTGGTTCACAGGGAGTGGTATTAAATCAGCCAGTATAAAGCTGCCCACCAGCAGTTACCCCTCAGCCCCCGTCTACCCCTTGCTTAGTCAGTACCTGGAGCTCCAGTCTAAGAATCTATCTTCCTCCACACATCCGCCTTGGAACTCCACACTGGACAGTGTGAGTAGGGAGTCCCTTGACTCGTAGGGCTACATAGACCCACTCCAGTGGTTAACATCTGTGCATCTGTGAACTCATTTGAGGTAATGTGAGACAGGGTAAACGGCGGAGGGGTGTCAACTTCCCACACAAAGGAAGGGATTGTGTTGGAGGAAACTTTGTCTGCTGCCTTCAGTCTCCCTCCCACAGGGAGAGTACTTCAATGCTGATGCTTCAGTGCCTGAACCTGTCTCCTCAAATATTTCTGGTACCAACAGTACAACCAGCGTCTAAGTCCGTACAGAATACCAGTGTCACGTGTACACTGATGGTGCTGGGTAAACAGGGACAACCAGTGAGAAGTAAATGGAAGTGTTGTTACACAGAAACAGTCCTGGAGTATGTTTAGAGCAATATAATCTTTCAAAATGTTAAATTTTTTTCCAAGCCTAAATGGGGGAACAAAAAGACAGTTCTCTTTCTAGCCACTAGATGGCGATATCATCCAGTTGTTTAACTCGAGTTTGACCGTGGTTTTGGAGCCTACTCTTCAGAGAGGAGATGAGTCCGAAATGCCTTTTACCTAAAACCAGATGAGTAGGACAAGTGAAATATTAATTGTTAAACTACGAAAAAATCGGAATATGTGCACCCCTCTTACTGCAGCAGGAATAAGAACCCTGATACCCTGGCCAGGCCGCTAGCTAGTTCTGTCTCCTAAAGCAGAGGCAGAGGTAGCATCTAGAACATGTAAGGGATGAGAGGTTCTACCTGTATGCTCGTCACCATCATGTCTCAATGAGATGCCGCCTGTGCCTTATCTGCACACTCAACAGCCATGTTTCCTTGCCATTCATAAACAGAAAGACTTCAAAAAACCAAGTACTCTAACTCTAGTTTCCGTGGCACAAACCCAAGTTTTAAGGCACTTTCCATGGGCTGGAAACCTTTATCCAATCACATTTCCATTTTTTTTTTCTGCATGCTCCATTCGCGGCAGTGTCACTGAAATTCGGAACTTGCACCGCAGTTTGCTCTGGTGTTGGTGTCTCTCACAATACGATGGTTGGTTTACTATGCTCCGTGCCCTAAAATTCCCCCTAGGGCTCTGACGCCTACCCCTGGAGAGAACACAAACCTAGAGAACACCACCACTACACCCCTGAGGGACCGGTGTGTCCTTAGAGCACAGTAGAGAGGGTGACTGATTTTGAAAGTGGTAAGGCTCCAGTGAGCCTTGAAGGATGACCAGAAATTTCCCATATTAGAGAAGAGAGGGGACTTTCCTCTCACATTCCCTCTCCAAATAACTACACGGAACCTGTATAGCCCCTTCAATTATAAATCTCCAGATCACCTCAAAGTCAGTTTCCCTGTGGAATTCCACAGTGCTTGCAGTCTGACGTGCTCAGCTTGGAACACAGGACAAATACCTGGTTTACTCCCCTACCCCCACCCCCACCCCACACCCATTGGCCCCTTTTCTGTCCTTAACAAAAGAAAAAACTTGTTTTTCTCCAAATTCGCTTAGGCGTCCTTGATCTGTTAGCACTTAGTAAACTGAGAAGCAGCACTGGATAATGTCTGAAGTCTTTTGTCATTATTAATTCACAGCGACTGGAACAGGAATACAGCTGTACCCTAATTGGCTTGCTAGCCTCACAAAGGCAAGGGAAACCAAATTGCATATGCAGGGAAGGAAGTAAATGAGTAAAGAAGCCACTTCCGGGCTGGGGTATATAGCTCAGGGTGGAGTGCTAGCCAAGCACACATGAAATCTTGGGTTCTGCCCCCAGCATTGCATTAACCAGGCATGGTGGCACATGCTCTAAACCTCAGGAGGCAGAGGGCAGGGTGTTCAAGTCATTCTTGACTATCCAGGGAGCTCAAAGCCAGCTTGGACTACTTAAAAATATGGGTTATGTAGGGAGTGCCCTGACACAACCTGTAGAAGCTACGTAGCCTGCGGTGCTCAGACGACCAAAAAAACCATGAAACTAACCGCATGTACTTCGCTCGGTTTCTGGATTCTCAATTGCATCATCCTAGTTAGGTTACAAGGAGGCCGGCTTCTGAGTGAGTATGTCGGGGCAAACTGAACATCAACCCCCAGAAACCCTTCACTAGGTCCTTCTCCAGTATTCCAGCTGAAGCACACCATTGGACTAGAAAGGACATCCTCACTCACAGACAGGAAAAGAGGGCTGCAGAAAATACATTGTTTCTTTGTTATAAAATCTGTTTTACCCTTCTCCACAGTACTGAGACTGGTTTTTAACACTTCAAGTGATCAGGAATCTTGAAGAAGGAGAAGAGGAAACCCAAGACTTCTGTGAAATAGGTTCTCCTGTGACAAGTTTCACTGTTTCATCCTGGAAAATGGCCATTATTTTAGCAATGATGACTTCATTTGGACAATTCAGTCAAAACTCAATGACATGGCACCCTTCCTCAAGGAAGCTCAGATCTCTACTTGTTGATGGTGAAACTTCAAAGAGTCTTTTCTCAAAGTGTAAAGCGTGCACTTAATAGTCAGGAAAAAATATTTTTGCATCCAAATTCCCCAGAAAATAATAGAAAAACCAAAGCCCACAGAAGAGCCTTAATAAGAAGCCCCAGGGAACAGAAAGAGAAATGGATAAAAAGATAAAGAACTGTATTGTGGAGAAAACCAACCTCGTCCTTACGGAGCAAGGTTGCCAAGGGCATGCCATTAACTTCTGAAAGGGCATATTTGTATTCTTAAATGGGGCTAATATCGAGCTATACTGAAGGAGCTGGGCAGAGAGCAAATGAAATAATGAAGTCTTTAGGAACTGATTATTTTCTCTGGCCTGAGGTAGTGTTTACAATTGCTGTGGCAAATGAGCTCTGGATGTTCCTTTCCCTGAGGACAGGGACAAAGGAGTCAGGTTAAATTATAACAGGAAGAAGTAGAGACAAGTGGTAATGGCACCCCTAGTCATGAAAAGCGAGGGTAGACGGACATAGGGCCACTGGACCCCTCTGCTGTTCTCTCCCTCCTCAGTGTGGCCATATTGAACGTGAATACATCTTCCTTTGCTTCTAAGTGAAGTCCATTAACTCATAAAAACTCTGAAAGTTTCATTCTAGAACATCTGTAAAGAAAACGCTAGCCCTCAGGTCTTCTGAGTACCTCCGGTCTAGCTGCCTATGGAAGGAGAGTGACAGACGGCCAACTCTTTGAGTCTGGTCTTGGTGCTGGCAGAGCTCAGATGCCTGGGCTCCTAGGATGCTATTTTACTCTGTGCTGGGGATTGTGTCCTTGACATATTGAATAGATAAACACATGAAAAAAAATGGCTCACCTGGTTTCCCCCACTCTTTGGGTTCACAAAGACAAGCAAAGGCTTCATGAGAGGAGAGGAGATGGGCTTGATCACAAAAGGACGACCTTTGTTTTCCTGCTGGAGGAGGCAGGCAGCATCATTAGGATAAACACCCATGGCGTGGTTATAATTACAAAGCAATGGGGAGAGAGAACACTGTGCACCCCTAAGATCCCCAGTCTTATTCCAAAAGACTGAGTCTTCATAGCAGTGTGTGCACATGTCCTGGAACTGAGCTCCTCCCACTCTAATTTACCCAGCAGGCTGAGCTATGCCTTGGATTTCCCTCTGCATGCTCTAAGGGCTCTAGAAGGGTTGGTTCTTGATGTCATCTCTATCATCAGCATCGTTTGGGGGGGGGGGAGACATTCCAAGCAAGGGCAGGTGCTCTGCCTCTGGCGTGGCAGGTAAGACCTGACGAATCGATGGACAGCTGAACTGATTGGGAACATGAAGGATTCCAACATGCTTTGAATAGCTGAAGGGAAAAGAAATATCCATAAGGCACACCACAAAATTAAGTGTGGGCCAGATCCTCGGGTTAAGTAGCCTCTACAGAGAAAGCTGTGTGCCTGACACATCTCCCGGAAAGACTTACCTCGGTTCCTCTTTTACTGGCTTTCCTTTTAAAACTTGTTCTTTTCTTCTTCCGGTTGGAAGCCTTCAGGGAGTTCTGTGGGGGAAGGAGGGAGCAGCTAAACTCAGAGGCAGGCAGCCCTGGCGCTTCCATGCAGAACCATGTAGAGGAGGACAGCAGCGCATGCTGTTGACTGCATGCTTCTCATGCTTTGACACTTCCAAGCCACTGCTCATGGGTAAGCCACAGACAGAGACCAGTCGAGTGCTCCGGAGTGAGCAACTGACTCCCCACCACGCGGTGGCAGGGAGTTAGAGCCACGGGGGCTCTTATGGACTCACATAACAACACATGGTAATACCTGCCAACCCTCCCAGTAAAAATGGAAGAATCCCAAATTCTCTGAGGGGCTCCAGTCTCCCGCCCAACCAGGTCCGTCTCCCGCCCAACCAAGTTCAAGTTCATCTCCTGGTATGGAGATCACCTATGTGGAAATGTAAAAAAGGAGGCCATTTTTTTATCTTTTTCTTTCTTTCTTTCTTTCCTTCATTTACCTTCATTGTTTACTCTTTATGGTCTGTTTTAGTAGTAGTTATAAAATAATGCTTAACCGCAGTCGAACATCACAGCCCAACAGTCTTATCAACACTGAAGCGTATTTTAAATGCTGGGAAGACACCCTACTGTGGTTACAATAGTGGAGCGGTGAGCCTTATTCTTCTCTGTGTGTTGGAAGACCCATTAATTTAAATGTCTTCTCTCCACTAAGTAGCCTTGAACTTTATTACGGAGGTAACTCAAAGTTGTTGACGCATAGTGACTCTTAATTTTACTTTAGAGATTTTACAAACCACAATCCACGATTGCTTTGTCTAACCATGTTTCTCTTAACATTTGCTACAAGTCCTCCGAGGAGGAAGTCTTACAGGGTAGTCACACTTATTTGCTGAAGACTGAACATAAATCAGTTTAACTAGGTGGACTTAATAATTAATCAGACTGCATCTTCACAACAGTAAGGTAGTACTGACCACACGATAGATGTTTGACCAAGTGTCGAGAGCCTGAAATGCAGAATGCTTAGCTTAGACATTAGAATACACACTTACATTAGTTGATCAGTTAATAGTTTTCAAACTAGCTTGAAGAAATTTAAACAGCTAATCTGCACATAATTTTTCCTTAGAACATTCAAAACTAAACATTAGTCTATAAAACACAAATTAATGCATCAAAATCAACACAGTCTGAACAAGCTAACCTTTTTATTTTGCTTAAAGAAAAATGAAAGGAAGAAAGAAAGAAAGGGAGAGAGAGGGAGGGAGGGAGGGAGGGAGGGAGGGAGGGAAGGGAAGGGAAGGGAAGGGAAGGGAAGGGAAGGGAAGGGAAGGGAAGGGAAGGGAAGGGAAGGGAAGGGAAGGGAAGGGAAGGGAAGGGAAGGGAAGGGAAGGGAGAATAAAGCAAACTGATGTGTAGCCTGTGTTTCACCAAGGCTGGGGATTTTTTTGAAGGACCTCCATGTATCTCCAGGTTTTCTTCTTCCATCAAAGGGAAATGTCTTCAGGACTCTCCAAAAAAAAGAGATTCAGGAAACTGGATGTTCCTGACTCCAGAGTTTTTCCTTGACATTTATTATTGACTACACTTGCCCTGCAAACAGATCTCCTGGCTTTGAGATTACTAGGCTAATGGGATCTTTCATAATGTTCTTGTCTCTTTCTCATTATAAAAGTTGATGCCATATCTTGGCAAATTGATTTCTGGGAAAGGGATGATCTGGAGTCTGGAGCAGCTGCAGGAGAAGCTTCTGTTAGGTGTGATCAGGTGATCCTCGAAAATGCTCAGCCAGCACCACATACCAGCCTCACTCAGACCCAGACCCCGGAAAAGACTCGATCTCTTTGAAGTGAAGCCAAAGCAAAGATTCTTCTTAAAAGCTTCACACGTGATACAATCGTGATGCTATCATGTATCTGATGACAAAAATGTGGGTTTGGACCTGAAGAGTGGCACTAAAGAGACCCCAGTGAAGCAGATCAAATTGAGTAAAGGAGGACTGTGAACCTCATGGGTTTGCTACAAATCCAGCAGCAACTCGCTGTGATGAGATGCATGAACTCTGTTAGGTCAGGCAAGGTTTTAAAGTGACATATGCTTAGTTTTAACATGGGGTGATAATACCTACCTCACAGGACAGCTAAGTTTGAACAAGTAAAGGTATGGGACGCAATGAGTTTTGCAGCCATCCCATCATGGCGTCTGCTAACATCTGTCAGCCTCACTACCTAGCACAAGTCCTAAGCCATACCACAACCACGACTTTTAAAAAGAATAAATGTCATATAACTAGCAGTATTTGCTAAGCCTCTTCTAGTTTGGACAGCCATACTCGGAATGTGACTGCTGTCTCCTCACTCTTATGGTGTGTTAGTTCATTTCCTGTCTAGACCAAATGAATGCAAATGCCAGTTGCTTGGGCTTGCAGGAATACACTAGAGGCCTCCGTTCGTGACACAGCTCAACAAATAAATTCCAAGACATAGCTCTACTGCACCTGGTGGAGATCCTACACAACTTTCTTAAGCTTATCATAAGATTTATAGCATATTGGGTAATTTAATGCTCAAGCACATCTAGGAAAGAAGGAATTAGAAATGGGGGGGGTGGTGGTGTGAAAGCAGAATAGGTAAGGACCTCAACTCTAGGAAGAAGCAGATACACAAAATGATCTTTCAACAGAGATATAGTAAGTGCCCTGAGCCTTACCAAGACCAACACATCTGAGGCTGACCTAACAAAATAAGTGTAGTGACTGACTTACAGTACCTGGGCATGTCTATGTGAAATCTGGGGGTGTTTTATACTATCAAGAATGGCCACACAGCAATAGCAAGTGTCCCTTGCTGTATGAGTACCAATGTCCAACATCACCCTGCTTACAAGGTGGCAGCGCCTTGTGTGGAATAGACAGCTAGGAAGGCAGATTTGGGATGTACCATAGCCAAGACAAGCTAAGAACCTTATCCTCGATAATTAATTGCAAAGTTTGTCCTTCCTGGTTTAGTACTAGGAATCCAACAAAATAGCTTTGCAAGCATACAGGGGCAATGTCAAAAAGTTATGTAAAATACTGGTGATGAAAGAGTCAAGAAACCTTTTACCCTTCTCTGACATTCTAAAACAAAGCCTGCCTGTTCTGACAAGGGCAGCTAACCCTGTGGCCTAAGCGATCCCCTTACAAGATCAACGCCACTCAGCCTTGTGTTTGTGGTCTTCTCAGCTCAACAACAGTTACCCTCTAGCCATTCTGTGAAAGACATCAGAAAAGATAAAGGCCCTTTTGTCTTCTCAGACCAGGTGTCAGGGCAATCTCACCTTGCCACAGAACTAATTCTACCAACCAAACTGTTATGAGAGTTATGACTCCCTCCTGGACAGTTAGGAAGTCCTTATGGATGAACCACTTAACTGTAAATGAAACTTTAGCTCTTATTCCCCTTGAAGGACTGTTTCCCAGGCTATGAGGTCATAAATAACTGGTTATATTAAAAGACCTAAAGATGATAGATCACTTCATTATAACCAAGGAAGTCTCTCCCATAAACACCAGACAACATTTTGACAGATCATAGAAGGAAGAAGCCAGGGCTTTGTGTATTTAAGGGATGCTCACCTTCTGCTTCAGGTACCCCACTAGAATAAAGGCGGTTCTGATGACAGGAAAGACCAAAGAAAGCTTGCCTCTGAAGGTAAGGAGCCGGTCTCAAGAGCTCCACATAGCAGCAAACCATACGTGCTAATAGTTCTTCAGAGTGCGCAATGAAACTGTTTAAGCAATTCTGTGAGATTGTGTCAGTCAGTGAATAGAATCTGCCATTCTGTCTCACTGGTCTCTGGCAATAAAAGATCATCCAGTCATAGCAAGACAATTAAGAAAGAAAACTTCATCCAGGAGTAGAAAGCATGGACACTGCACTGTCTGTAAACAGGACACTAGAAACTCTAAATACCTATCAGTAGGGTATGGACCAACTGGGAAATATCTACTGAGTGGAAATAGCATAAAGTGACATATTTTAGAAATACATGTAGTGCTAGAAACATCTACCCAACATTCTTTTTTAAACAAACTAAGCACGTTCTGAAGAATTACCTGCAGCACAGCACCACTCATTAACAACCCTGCAGCCTGTACACATACAGTTCTGTTTCTGTCCTAACGATGCATGTCTATGCATGCAAACCAGTAGTGAAAATATGGATATGTAATGGGAAAGCCAGGAGAGGTGTCTAAATGTTTGTGTTAGTGAAAGGAGACACTTTTATCTGAAGTTCCCTCTGCACAAAAGTATAATACATGTATATTACTCATTATACACTGAACTTTAAAAGACAATCCTACCTTTGAAGAGACTACAGTGTCCCAACTCAGTCCTTTGGGTGTATGTTCCCTAGGGGAGACATAAATTTATCTAAAACATTATTTGCAGATTCTGGGAGAGGAAGGCAGACTCCAATGAGGGGCTGGTCACTGCTCAGGCTTGATAATAGATTCTTGACATATGTGGTCTTTATTCTGAAAGAGTGGGCTTCTTTACAGGAAAGGAATAATAGAGTAAAACCAGTGTTTTAGAAGGAAAGCCCAGCCAAAGCACATAGGACAACAATCAAAGAAGATAGCCCTGCCAGGGAGGGAGGGTGCTGCTAGCACAGTTCCACTACTAAAGATGGAAAGAAAAATTGCGTGGCCACTGCTGTTGAATTCCATAGCCATAAATTCAGGGACTGCACATAGCACTTGTGATCAGACCATGATTGGGAGAATTATAAATTGTGGAATGCAGAGCATGCTAACAACATGGAGTCAGAAAAATGTCAGAAAATCCTGTAGAGACATTGAGAAGACGCTTAAGGGAAGAAAGGTGGGGTATGGCAGAGTAGAATGGCTGTCCAAATGGGGATCTCTACTGTCTGTCATCTACCTGTCACTACATCTCACCTCACCTCATCTCACCTCATCTCTCCCTCCATATATGTGTGCACTTACATAATTACATATACACCTATTTCATAGTCTAATGTTCTTCTATCGCATTACTTCATAAATATGAGGTCAAGAAGATATTCTTAATTAAGTAAACATTTAATTAGCCATGATCTTGGACACCATTACTTCAGCACGATGTCTAAAAATGACCAAGATGAGATCTAGGTCCATAAAGATTGTCCTTCCTAGGGAAATGCCAACACATCCAAAACACTGAAATAGAAATTCAACCATATATATGCCCTTAATAAAGAGTGGCCTCCTGTTATCTTAGACGTTGCTCCTACATGCTTCATTCAGCAGAGACATAGTGTGCTCTAACTCAGTTCGCAGGCCCAAGAATATAATTTTGTACACAGTGTGCTACTGTCTTACATGCTACTCCCACCTTTTAAACAGAAAGATAATCCCCACATCCTCAGGAAGTTGCCCCAGACTAACAAAAGGAGACTGGCCTAAACAGGAAAGCTACTAACACCGCACAGAATGAGATTAGGTCCTAAGATAGCAGATCCATTTGTATTAAGGAAAGATCGTGGCTCTCTAAGCAGGCTTGTATGTAATGGAGGTCATGACTCACAGCCTGCCCTTTATAGTGGCAGAAATCTTAACTAAACTGTTAGGCTTGCAGACCTTGCTCTCTGTGGACTCCTCTCAGGCTTCGAAGAGAACGTGTAAGAATCCAATATACGCTCACCAGTACTCACTAAAACTCAGATGACCTGCCTTCCTAGAGTAACATCACACGGGTGAGGAGGAAAGTGGGTTTTCATGAGGATGGGAATCTGGTTCCACGAGAGTCTAATGAAGTCAGGTGATGGGTCAGTGAGATGAGTCTCATAGCTAAGCACCAGACCACGGGGGTGAATGTGTAAAGGTCACAGGATCCCAAAGACTACTGAGGGAGAAAAGCAAACCGCAGCCGTTAGTTTCCTCTGCACTAGGCCAGCAGCACCAGGATCCTGCAGTTACCTGAGGTTTCTTCACCTTAATGATCCAGGTGGGCGGGACAATAACAGCAGCATGAGCCCCCAGGGAGCAGGGTTCCTCGATGTGATGCAGCATGAAGCAGGTCACTTTATTGTGAAACTGAAGAGAAAAAACGGGCTAATAAGCAAATCCGAATAAGAAGTAATTCACAGCAAGAAGGGATAAGTACACGCACTCAGGCACGCACAAAATCATACATGCACACATCAAGAACACATGTATCTCATCAGTAGTCAACCAGCCCAGGAACAGAGAGGCCAGAATAACTCATTCCAGTGTAGACGTAACAGTGGTTACCAGGAGCCTCGCAGCAAGAAGCCGGCCATGGCATTCTAATGGTCTAATGGACTATTTACATAGAGGCTGAGTATTGGCGAGCTCTACTAATCTAACTACACACAACTGTGTCTGTTAGCTAATGTAGAGTAGAAAATGAAGGCAGCTGGGAAGACAATGCCCGCCTCCTGACTGTTTGCTTCTACTGCAGTTGTAAATCCTCCCAAGTAATCTTTCCAGTTTAGGGAGCCAGGAAGGGAGCAAGAGGTCTCTTCTGGAAAGCTGTTAATCTCAGTGATAACGGGGCACAAAGAGATCCCTTCTCCTGGGCTTATCTAGAGCCTTAAAAATACAGTGGCCCTGTTACAGTCCACAGGCCCGGGGAGCTCATTCTTTACAGGAAGGAAGGAAATATAAGCTAATAACGATCGCCATCACCACAGTACCCCAGGGGAAGGGGCTTGACTCACTGTTCTGCTGGGAGACTGGCATGTGACCTCAGTCTGGTCACCTTTTGTGACTCTGGGGTGATAGTCCTGTGGGGACATTTCATTTCTAATGGACACAAAATCAGCTTGTGCACTAATTAAAGGTCTTGTCTTCCAATCCTGGTGACTTTTTTTATTTAAATTAGTTTCAACTTGAATTATACTCATTGTAACCAACGCACAATTCACCTTTTCAACTGGAGCTATTTAAGAGTGAGAAGGAACCACTGACAACAAGAACGCTGGGAAACGGACGTCGATTAGGACTCTCTGGGGGGAAACTGGCACGCACAGCCAGTCCAATTTTACTCTGTGCTGTCACAAGGATTTTGTTTTCATTTCTGCATATTATGAAGCTCTTCCTGTGATCCAGTGGTCAGTTTATATCAATTAAGGATAAAGTACTGATAGAATAATTAATAATTCAACATACCACCCATTACGTGGAATCTGCAAACAAATTAAATCAGAGGAATGCCGCGCCACAAAAATATCACTTGAGCGCCTCCTCTCAAAACTGATTATTCTTTTAAGCAGTTAAAATGAAATCTCAACGCATACCCGCTGCATTTCTACCGTGACAAGGGCTTCAAACGCAGCGCAAGCAACTCTTTCAACTTATACTTGAGTGATCTACAAGTCAGAGACTAACAGGTACTCTCAGGACTGTATATTTTTAAATGTTGGCACCAAGACTTATACACAAAGAACCCAGCTGCCTAACCCCAAGATTCCTCCTGCACCTTAGAGACTCAGTTACTTGTTTCTTTATTTACTTGACATCAAATTTCCTGGAGGGAATTACTTGCACTACTAAAATAGATCAACACCGTAATTTGCGTGCATATATTTTGCAGATATGACCTTGCAAAGTCAATCTCCACACTTTATGGGATATAAAAGTGAGGTGAAATGGGCCAAAGCTCTACCACTATGGCCGAGTGAAAAGACACTCCCTGTAGCAGCTCGGTTAGATGACAGATAATGAAGAGGGCACAATGTTCACCTTAAAGTGCTCCAAATTAGCAGACCTTGAACAAGACACATCACCCCAGAGTCAGAGGAGCACCCTATCAGTGTCCCAGAGGCAGCCTCTTACCAGTTCAGGAAACCAGCAATATGGGCAGCATTAGAGACTGGTTGACACCTAATCCCAGAGGGAGATTATGCCCCTAGGACGTGGAGTTTCACTAGAAGTAAGATGGCCATGAACAAACACGTTTTTTGTAAGCAGAAGCACAGAGGTTACATGTGACTACAGGGAAGAAATAGAAATGCCAAGAAAAACAAAACGTGGTGAGATGGTGGCATGGCAAACCCTGAACTGTCCAGACCAGTGAGTCCATACCTAATAACTGGAGGCTCTTGACAAATAGAGTCTCTGGAGAAACTATTTGGTTGGATCTTATAGACTTGCTATAGTGCAAAGAGTCTGACCACCCCACACCCCCCAAAAAGACTGTCAACTGTAATTCATTCAAACGACACCTGTTCTAGCCCTGTTGCTGGTTTGAGGAATTGTGCCTGCCATGTGCAGACCTATGGCGCTTTAACCTAGCTGACACAACATGGACTTTCTTTTCAGGTTTCCTTTGCAATAAAGGTGATGTATTTCTATCTACACAGACACTCCAAAAAGTTGATGGCAAGCTGACCTGCTGGTGCAGACACATAATCCAGCGTCCAGGTGGCTGAGGCAAGAGGATCACAAAGGGATAGCGTATTTTTAAAAAAAAAAAAAACAAAAAACAAAAAAACAAAGAGTAGACAGACAGTAAGACTAGAGGAGGGGTTGAAAAACTGTTTCTGATAGGGCCTGGGTGTGTTGCCAATACTTGTCATCTCTGAGGCATTAGCAGCTACAGACCATTCATAAATGACAGGGTATGGCTATGTTGAAGCTATCACGTATGGAAATAGGCCGCAGCCACATTTGGCCCTGGATGCCATAGTTTGCCAGCTGGGCTGTAGTGAAATGGAACACAGGCACAGAGGCAAGCAAATAATGAAGCTCGGCATCTGTTTTGGATAAAGGGGTCAGGTGCTTTTCAGAGTAGATAGGACAGGAGATAAAAAGAGTAAATAGGCCATTGGTGTGGGATCTTAAGGAATATGCATGGTCAAATACAAGGAAGGGATGTGATTTAGTGGGCACATGGATAACTACAAAACAAAAAACAAAAACAAGCCTAAACCTAAAGAACAACGTAAGAGGCAATCGTTCTTCATGACCACCCACATCAAGACCAGGGGAACCCAGACGCCTGGAGCCTGTGTTGTAGAGGGACAGGGAAGACAGTGGGTGTTCTAGGGGAAAGGAGTACCAGATTCCAATCCCAGGGCAAGGATCAGGTAAGGATCCTAGCCTTTTATCCTGGACTTCAAGCTGTACAAAAGGAGTAAACGATTTCTACTTTTTTCCCTACTTATATTTCTTTTGTTCTATAATTTTACTCTCTTTCTCCTCCTTCTAAGGATGCTATCTGAGAAAATCTGATTGTTCAGTCAGGGCAATATTCCACATGTAGGTAGGAACCCAAGCGTCAGAATGCCCAGTCGTGGTCACACGTGAGCCCATGTTGCTTGTTTTATCTGGCACTTACCGCCTGCTTGCACCAAGAACAGCTGATGGCCACGATCTCTTTACTGTGGAAGGAGAACTTTTGCTGGAAGCCCTGAGACAGTAGGACAAGAGACAGAGAGTTTAAATCCTCCTTCATGATAGATAGTCCATGGTTGCCCTCCTTGGGTTAACGGAAGTGAAAGAAGCCAAGATTGTGATCCTTTGCTATAGTAACCGTAACCGCATGTGCCACACTGCACTACCTTCTCAACCTTCTGCCACTCAATGATTTTTCTACTTCGGAGCCATCTGGAATATGGGACAAAGGAGGCAGTGGTATCTCCTACACCATAAGCTTCTCTTAGCCAGTCACACTAACATAAGAGATTTTCCTTTAAAAAAAGGTCTCATACATACATACGTACATACATACATATATTGCATGTGTGCATGCACATAAAATAAATGTATACACACATATTGTAAGCTATATACAGAATATTATAGTATTCTCTATATATATTTTTTTTAAGAAAAAACATTGCTTCACTTGATCATATACTATAAAGACTGCTCAACTTTAGTATCTGAGAACCCAGAAAAAGGGAAATTAAATATCAAAGGCAGTATTTATATGTCAGGGTCTGGGTAAAGTCCAAACGTGTAATAAATTCAAAGATTTTCACCATTCCCTTAGGATGTCTCTTTTCAAACAAGAAGCTTTTTAGTTTCGCTCTTTTAAGAAAAAAGTTATTTATTCCTTGTACACTGTAGCTGTCCCCAGACACACCAGAAGAGGGCATCAGATCTCATTACAGATGGTTATGAGCCACCATGTGGTTGCTGGGATTTGAACTCAGGTCCTCTGGAAGAGCGGTCAGTGCTCTTAACCACTGAGCCATCTCTCCAGCCCTCAGTTTCATTTTTAACCATCATGCAGTTACAAAGACGATAGAACTGCCGAAGTCTCCAAGGTCA